>NW_024070202.1:73216936-73600475 GCF_014754425.2 Oryx dammah | reverse complement strand
GACGTCTTATTCTCTCAGTTTTGGGGACTCGGACTCTGGGCATAACAAACCAAGTTTATTTCTCTGCCCATTGTGGTGAATGCAATGATTAGAGGAGATACGCCCTTGTACTTCAAATGTGGAGCCCCACAAGGCAACTTTCCAAGTGCAGAGCTAAGGATTAAGTGAATTTCCAAAAAAAAAAATCAAAGGACTCTGATATCTGTACTTTTGCAAACAAAATGCTGAGAGTAAATTTGGAATTGCATCCTAAGAGAGTTATCAGGGTTGACAGAATCTATCAGATATCTTGGCAGAAAGATTTAGATTAGAAAGGCAGAGGCTTGTCTCTCTAGGTCCTCAGAATGATTGTTTCCTTGGAGATTATATTGCAAAGGGCTCTTATCATTTTCTAAGTGAGCATAAGAAAAGTGATTTTCTCAGTTGCCAAAAGATGTATTTATAAATGCAACACAGCTACTAAGCCATATCACTCCTGGCTCATGTAGGTGAACAAATATATTGTTTCCTTTTTCTAAATGTCATTTTTAATCAAGAAAAGATTACTCTGGCAGGGAGAGAGAATTACTTTTTAAAAAATCAGATGGCTGGTATAAGGCATATCAGGAATAATCCTTCAGATAGGGACAAAGTCCTTTGCCTTATTCTGCACAAATGAAGATTGGGGCAAGAGATGTAATCTTTAAAAGTAATATACATGTTGGGGAAAATGAACTCTGAAAGTATTTATATTTAAATGTTTTTATGCATTTGACTTCATGACAAGAATAGCTTTCTTTGTCTTAATTTTCACTTTTTTGCCCCTATTTTTGGGGGTAGCTCTTATAAAATAATATAGAAATATTACTATATCCAATGATTGAAGACTTTGTCTATATAAGAATAAAAGTGTTGTTATTTATAGTGAGATACCTTCTTACTTACTCAAAGACTAACTTTTAGGTGGCACAAAATAAACTTGCTTTTAAAAAGTTCATCAATTTTTTAAAAACAGGAATTAGCATTATAATGTGTATAATAATATTTTTAAGATATTCTCACTTGTGGCAGTGGAAATTTATTTCATAAATACTTTCACTTTCATTATATACGTGCAAAAGGTATTTTATACCTTTTATTTATAAAATTATTTTGTTAATACCATGTCAACATCCGTATATTTTTATTGATTGCTTTATTTTCATAGTTTCCTTTTAATGGCTAACCTTTGACTGTAAAAGTACAAGGCTCAAATAGTCAGTTTAATATATCAATGTTTGTGTGTAGGCACAATAAATTTTAATATGAGGATAGAATCTTTTCACAGGCCTTCCATATTTTTAATGCAGTAAGTATTTTAAAGAAAACTCAAAACTTAAAAATGTTCCCAGACTTTCTGGGAGAGTCCTAATACCAAATATCCTGTTTGGTTATCGCTAGGACAACCAATTTTAGGTTTGGAAAATAGGTTGATTATAATATTGATATCAAATAGGCATCTAGGTTAGAAGTTGTAGGCTCTCTCATACATAGTTCTCTAGAATCTCTAGAACAACTTGGGCTTTAGCCTCTAAAGGTGGGATAGTAGCTTATATAAGTAGGATAACACAAAGTCATAGAAATTATAGAACTCGATGAAATCTGTCTGTAGAAAAGGAAGAGAGTTAGGAGTATTCTTTACTAGGGGAAATAAGCACCAAAGAAGTATTGTTTCTATACACAATGGAGTATTACTCAGCCATTAAAAAGAATACATTTGAATCAGTTCTGCTGAGATGGATGAAACTGGAGCCGATTATACAGAGTGAAGTGAGCCAGAAAGAAAAACACCAATACAGTATACTAACACATATATATGGAATTTAGGAAGATGGCAATGATGACCCTGTGTGCAGGACAGCAAAAAAGACACAGATGTGTATAGCGGACTTTTGGACTCAGAGGGAGAGGGAGAGGGTGTGATGATTTGGGAGAATGGCATTGAAACATGTATACTATCATGTAAGAATTGAAATGCCAGTCTATGTCTGATGCAGGATATGACACGCTTGGGGCTGACACGTGGGGATGACCCAGAGAGATGTTGTGGGGAGGGGGGTGGGAGGGGGGCTCATGTTTGGGAACGCATGTACACCTGTGGTGGATTCATGTCAATCTATGCCAAAACCAATACAGAATTGTAAAGTAAAAATTAAAAATAAATAAATAAATAAAATATTGAAATCATGAAACATCATTAACAAAGAACACTAAAAGAATATAAAAGAGAAATAAATTGCATTTAAATTTAACATAATCTATGTTAATACCTTATAAAGACTATATTATTAACCTTTCACTCTCTAACAGAAGGCTAGGGGAAGAAGAAGCAAAAGACAAATCATTTATCATTTCTAAACTGTTTATAGCATCTATGAAATGAATCCTTAAACTGGATTCCATGAGCTGTTGTACTAGGCATGCAGTTTCTACTGCTATTTTATCAGAGAAAAATTCAGTACTGTATGTAAGCAGACCAAAGAGGTGCTGCTTTGATGGAAGTGTGTGTGCATGTGCGTGTGTGTGTCTGTGTGCTCGTGTGTTTGTGTATGTAGGTTGCAATCCTTGAAACTCAAGGGCTTGTCCAGAGTTCTTTACAGCATCTCTGCACACTGTAAAGCTCAGCTCAGACAATTCCATCATCCAACTTGGATCTTATTCTGAACCACCTTCCATACATCTCCTTTTCAGCCAGACTAGCCTTTGCATGACGGAGAGCCAAGCAACTGTGTACCTATGTACTGGAATTTGCCTGATTCCACAGTGACAACCACTCATAAAAAGGCTAACTGTATAAAAGATTGGAATTAAGGGCCCGCAAAAAAGATTCACTGGTGCCTGTCATTCCTGCTGGCTTCTGAGTGACTCAGGCCTCCCCACAAGATCCTCTATTTGGAAGCTGCATATTTAAATCCCAGAATGATTTAGATATGAATGTGCAGATGGCTGTATAAATAAATGACTGTCACTGACTTCTTATTTTTCTTCATAAAATGGGTGTTATGATCCTGGTCAATCTTGTCACAGCCATTTTGTCAGTAAGGAAGTATTAGTCACTCAGTCATGTCGGACTTTTTGTGACCCCATGGACTGTAGCCTGCCAGGCTTCTCTGTCCATGGGATTCTCTAGGCAAAAACACTGAAGTGGGTCACCATTTCCTCCTCCGTATTCTATTCACAACTGAGATTTGTTCTACCTGAGCTTGCAAATGTATTTAGGACTACAGGGTTTAAAGGTAAAGGAACAAAAACAACAACAACAAAATTAGCAGGAGGAAAGCTTGCTACCTTAAAGAATATTTCTTCCTTAAAGAATAAAAGAAAAAATTTAAAAGCATACGAGTTTTGTCTTTTTTTTTTTTTTTGCCATTGCTTATCCTGACTTTTCTCTTGCATAGATGAGTAGACCAAGTTACAGTATTCCTTCAGGGGTTCTTTGTATGCAGCAATGCATCCTGCAATATGCAGCAATACATCTTACATGCGCTTGCCCAGTGGGCTTCCCAGATGGTGGCGCTAGAGGCAAAAAACTTGCCTGCCAGTATAGGGGCTTAAAGAGATGTGGGTTTGATTGACAGGGAGGGAAGATCCTCTGGAGAAGGGCATGGCATTCTTGGAGAATTCCTTTGACAGAGAAGCCTGGCGGGCTATGGTCCATAGGGTTGCAAAGAGTTGGACACTACTGAAGCAACTTAGGACACACACACACACACACACACACACATGCAGTTCCCCAATAAATAATGTCATTTGGGTCACTTGCCTAATGAACAAAATACCAATTCTTAGTTCCTCTGTGATCTGGCTCCAATACATAGTTCAGTCTAATTTCTCATGGTGTTCCTGTGCATGTCTTATGTTCCTGTCACAGTAAATGATTCACTACTACGAGTGACCCTTGTTTTTCCTCCTCAACCTTTGCTCGAACCCGTCTTCTTCCCAGAGTGCCATTCTCATGTCTCCTCACATTTATGCTTCAGCCAGCTCAACACATTTGCTATGCCTAAGCCACTTTCAGATACAAATTGGCACTTGCCATGGGTCCTAGCAACCTACCTCTATAAGAATTAAATCACATGCTGCAGCTGCCGACCTCCAACACCCGCTGAAGGAGCTTGGGGTGAAGAGTAGAAATGAGGCACTCTGCTCTGGGAAAACTGGTAGCAAAGGTCTTCAGACAGACATTCTTAGGAGCTGATTTTATGAGCCAAATTCATTCATCTCCTCAAATCTAGAAAAGCACTAAAATCCTTTAGGGTGGTGACTCTTTCTCATGACTAGCAGGAGCTTCATGAGACCAGAAGAAAATTTCTACACACACACACAATATATATATACACACACACACACACACACATACACACACACACACACTTGATTGCATGTATTCCCCCTTTACCAAAATCACATATATACTCTCCTTCCCTCTTGTCTCTTTGGAGCACATTTTCAGACCAGCTGAGGTGCTATATCCCAGGTTGTAGTCCTCATTTTGCTCCAAATAAAACTTAACTCACAGCTCTCAGGCTATATATTTTTTTTAAGTTGATATCAAGAAGTCTTATCTATCATGATGGCCAAAGGAAATATTTTGCCATGAGCTCTCATTGCCCTCTACTCTTTTTATATGACCTGTAACAATTTTGTCCTTCCTACTTATATTGTCTTTAGTGTTTATTTCATTAAAAAGATCATGCACTCAATTTCCATATTTTCGTAGAATTTAACACACTTCCTGGTAGGGAATAGACATTCAAAGTATATGTTGTTGAACAAATAAATGGAAATGCCCTCACATGTGGGCAGAGAAGCTCTAGTTGTAGCCAAAATACAATCATGAGTAGAATCAGATAATTGTTAGATCAAATCAGAGACTATAGGTCAGCAATGAAAATATTCAGTTCAATTTTGATAATTTCCACTAAACAATAACTTTCCATAATCATGGCATATTTTCTGTACTACGCATCATTATGGAAACAGAAGCAGAGAAGCATTCACACTGTCTCCCTTATTTTTCTGGAGGGAGAGGCAAGCTTGTCTTTTACAAAGTAGTCAAGAAAAGCTTAATTTAACATTCCCTGTTTTATGTCACTTCAAAACTGTGTTTCTGATAACTAATGATAAGGTGCATTTCTCCAAATTTTTTGGTCAACAATAGTAAGAAATTATTCCTAACTACAACTATACTAGCCCTCTCTTACCACATCTTGACATCTAAAGTCTTCTACCGCCACATATAATTTTTATGAACATCTCAGGATGTTGTATTTTCTGAATTTCGATTGCTGATAAGGTTAAGCTCAAATTAGCTTCATCTGACTTTGGAGAATGTTCTTTAACAATACCCCTAGGTGTCTTCTCACGTTATTTAAATTTTTGATTCATGAATGTTACCCACCATACCATGCTTCTAAAAATAGAGTGAACAAAAGCAAATGATTTAGTATCTGCAATTAGGTAGTACACAACTGTAATAGCATCTTTAGGAAAGGGCAATTTCCTATTTGATCTTACTGGAATTAAATGTCATCTGCTCAAAGTTAATTTGTTGTAGTTTCCATTTCAATTAATTCAGAATTCAGAAAGCTTATAGGTTGAAATATTAAGACTGATTCCTATTGATTTGTTTGCTAATAGGGAATAAACTGGCACCTAACAGGCCTCTTAGGAAGCTTCTCTCAGCAAATATGCTTTTTAAAGTACAACTTTTGTTAAAATATAATTTACTTACAGTAAGCTCAATGAATGTTTATAAAGTGAACATCTTTCAGCCAGCACCCAGATCAAGAAACAGCAAATCATCAGTGCTGTATAAAATCATCATACTTTGACCCCCCACCCCCAGAGATAATTATTATCCCAACTTTTAACTCTAGTACAGATCAGTTTTGCCTGTGATAGACTGTCTTAGTCTATTCATAATGCTATAACAAAAATACCATAAACTGGGTGGCATAAACATTAATTTCTCACAGTTCTCAAGGCGATAAAGTCCAGTATCAAAGAACCAGCAGATTCAGTGTCTGGTGAGAGCTCACTTCCAGTTCAAAAAGGGCAATTCCATTTCACAAAATGTGCTATTTATAACAATTCTATGGATAGTGCTTGCTTTGTCTAAACATGGGAAGACAAGCAAGGAGCTCTTTGAGGTCTCTTTAGTAAGGGTACTAATCCCATTCATGAGGCCTGTACCCTCATAACCTAATCACTTCCTACTGACTCTGCCTTCAAATAATATCACACTGTAGATTAAGATCTTCAGATATGAATTAGGCTGGGATGTAAATGTTCAGTTCATAACAGAAAGGTAGGTAGGTAGGAAGATAAGTAGACTCATTAGCATATGTGCTTTTGTGTCTTCCTTCTTTTGATTTAAAGTATAGCTATAAGATTTATGTAATTACTTGTGATATTGTGTTCATTTTCATTGCTATGTGGCATCCCCTTGTAGGGATATATTGTCATTTACTTATCCATTCCATTCTTGAAGCACATCTAAATATTTTAGTTTGGGACTGACTATGTTGAATGGAACTGCTATAATTTGAACATATCTTCTAAAGTAAAATTGCTGGGTCATAACATACACAAATGTTCAGCTTTGTTCAATATTTTATATAAAGACTTAATGTAACCATTTTCATACTTACATGATATTCAGTGATCTATAATACCTTTATGTCAAATTACTCAAATGTTAAAATTTGACTAGATAAGGAGAATTTGGGTACCACTATAACAATAAAAAATACAGGGAAGAGAGGAGATTACTGTTGACTGGGTAAGGGTGGGATTTAATGTAAAATTCTATAACTTTGAATCACAATTTACAAGGAAAGCAGACACATGTTTCACACAGTCAAGGATTAACTTTTTGAGTCAAAGAAGTAGTGCTATTAATATTAGGACCTTTGTTAAATAATGTGTAATAGCAAGAGTTCAAGGGATTAATTGATGCCTCAGGTGGGCTCATGCAGCAGCTTTCAAATTGCAATCAGTGCCTTGAATTGTTTCTAGAAGCCATGAGTCTCTATGGCACCACTAGAATCACTCATTACCTTCTGTTTTAAGCATTCTAAGCAAATATTGTGATGGAATTAGCTCTATTTTTCAAAGCTTGTTCATTTTGAGGGAAAATGAAAATGAAATATATGCTATTCGTGTATCAAAATACTTGCTTAAATTTTTATTCCATTAAAAGGGCAATTCTGAACCAAAGATCATGTTTCATTACTTCAAACCAGAGTGGAGGAGTAGGAGAGGATAAGCCTGCCTCAAATTTTAAACTATGAATGAAATTCAATTCTCTTTGTTTTGCTTAACCACAATAAATTCCGGTTATTTATAAACACCTTGCTTCAGCTCTTTACCTAGTTTTTAATTAGTGACTTTCCATAGCTGTTATGTTTGTGAGTAGATGGCACCCCACTCCAGCACTCTTGCCTGGGAAGTCCCATGGACAAAGGAGCCTGGTGGGCCACAGTCCATGGGGTCGCTGGGAGTCAGACACAACTGAGTGACTTCACTTTCACTTTTTGCTTTCATGCATTGGAGAAGGAGATGGCAACCCACTCCAGTGTTCTTGTCTGGAGGATCCCGGGGACGGGGGAGCCTGGTGGGCTGCCGTCTATGGGGTCGCACAGAGTCGGACGTGACTGAAGCGACTTAGCAGCAGCATATTTCAAATGCCAAGTTCTAGATATGTAAATTAAGCACATTAAATTTATTACATTGCTATAAAACCTACCTGGTAAGATATCTCAAGTTTATTCTAATAGGTGGGGAAAAAAGTAACTCTCCAGTTAGTGGGGGAAAAAAAAATACATTGGAGGGAACAAAAGCAACCATTGTTGCTAGGTGACCTTCTATTCATAGATAGTTGACAGCCATTGGCACAGGCTCTCTAGACATGATTTTTGTTTAACTGAAGAGTTTTACTGGAGTATCTATTTAAATATTTGGAAAGACAGATGATACTAACTCTATACTATACTCCACGATGGAGTATAGTTGCTTTATAATGTTGTATTATTGTCTGCTGTACATCAAAGTGATCATCCCATGCTTAGAGAGGCCTAGCAGTGAAGTAATCTCTCATTTCACTGCTGTAAAGAACAAGGGCAAAGTCATTAGTGTAGCTACAGTTTCTACATGCATATGTTAATTACTAAATAAAAAAAAAGATGGACACATTCAGTCATTTGCCAAAAGATTCAGGGTTATCAATCAAAAAATGGGCCAAAGAACTAAATAGACATTTCTCCAAAGAAGACATACAGATGGCTAACAAACACATGAAAAGATGCTCAACATCACTCATTATTAGAGAAATGCAAATCAAAACCACAATGAGGTACCACTTCACACCAGTCAGAATGTCTGCGATCCAACAATCTGCAAGCAATAAATGCTGGAGAGGGTGTGGAGAGAAGGGAACCCTCCTACACTGTTGGTGGGAATGCAAACTAGTACAGTCACTATGGAGAACAGTGTGGAGATTCCTTAAAAAATTGCAAATAGAACTGCCTTATGACCCAGCAATCCCACTGCTGGGCATACACACTGAGGAAACCAGAATTGAAAGAGACACATGTACCCCAATGTTCATCGCAGCACTGTTTATAATAGCCAGGACATGGAAACAACCTAGATGTCCATCAGCAGATGAATGGATAAGAAAGCTGTGGTACATATACACAATGGAGTATTACTCAGCTGTTAAAAAGAATACATTTGAATCAGTTCTGATGAGATGGATGAAACTGGAGCCGATTATACAGAGTGAAGTAAGCCAGAAAGAGAAACACCAATACAGTATACTAACACATATATATGGAATTTAGAAAGATGGCAAAGATGACCCTGTATGCAGGACAGCAAAAAAGACACAGATGTGTATAGCGGACTTTTGGACTCAGTGGGAGAGGGAAAGGGTGAGATGATTTGGGAGAATGGCATTGAAACATGTATAATATCATGTAAGAATCGAATTGCCAGTCTATGTCTGATGCAGGATATGGCACGCTTGGGGCTGGTATGCGGGGATGACCCAGAGAGATGTTGTGGGGAGGAGGGCGGGAGGGGGGTTCATGTTTGGCAATACATGTATACCCGTGGTGGATTCATGTCAATGTATGGCAAAACCAATACAGAATTGTAAAGTAAAATAAAAAATAAATTAAAAATAATAATAATAAATAAATAAATGAAATGGTTCTTAAAAAAAAAAAAGATTCAGAGTTATGACATCAAACTTCAGGTATTCAGTTCAGTTCGGTTCAGTCGCTTAGTCATGTCCAACTCTTTGCGACCCCATGAATGGCTGCACGCCAGGCCTTCCAGTCCATCATCAACTCCTGGAGTTTACCCAAACTCATGTCCATTGAGTTGGTGATGCCATCTAACCATCTCATCCTCTTGTTTCCTTCTCCTCCTGCCTTCAATCTTTCCCAACATCAGAGTCTTTCCCAATGAGTCAGCTCTTTGCATGAGGTGGCCAAAGTATTGGAGTTTCAGCTTCAACATCAGTCCTTCCAATGAATACCCAGGGCTGATTTCCTTTAGTATGGACTGGTTGGATCTCCTTGCAGTCCAAGGGACTTGCAAGAGTCTTCTCCAACACCACAGTTCAAAAGCATTAATTCTTTTGCGTTCAGCTTTCTTTATAGTCCAACTCTCGAGTTCATACATGACTACTGGAAAAACCACAGCCTTGACTAGACAGACCTTTATTGACAAAGTAATGTCTCTGCTTTTTAATATGTTGTCTAGGTTGGTCATAACTTTCCTTCCAAGGAGTAAGCATCTGTCTTGCTGCATTATGAAAAAGAAAAAAATATCTATATTTCCACATTTTGATATCAGCTGTGTCTGTTTGCAACCCCATGGACTGTAGCCCAACAGGCTCCTTTGTCCTTGGGGATTCTCCAGGCAAGAATACTAGAATGGGTTGCCATGCCCTCCTCCAGGGGATCTTCCCAACCTAGGAACTGAACCAACGTCTTCTGCATTGCAGGTGGATTCTTTACAGTCTCAGCCAGGGAAGCCCCCATTTTGACATAAAGAGTAAAATTCTTTAATTCTGGTCATATCACACTCAACTCTATTTATTTTCGCACAAAACATCACAAAAACATGGTTCAGTTCAGTTCAGTTCAGTCACTCAGTTGTGTCCGACTCTTTGCGACCCCATGAATCCAGGACACCCGGCCTCCCTGTCCATCACCAACTCCCAGAGTTCACTCAGACTCGCGTTCATTGAGTCAGTGATGCCATCCAGCCATGTTTAGTGACTTCATTTAAAGTCAGTGGCTACAAAACCTTCCAAATAACTATTTCATTGATCTTTTCTGTCTGGGTTCTAAGTGTACAAACAGAAAATTGAAGTAGATTTGAAGTGTACTATAAGTTGGTTTTTCATTTTATCCAGAGACCTTTGAAAGTTTTCAGTAAAAGCGCTCTGAACTGATCTCTAAATAACTGACTTGAAAGCTTACCTGTAACTTCTTGTTCTTTCTTAACCATACTCTCTGAATCCTAGGGTGTGGTGAAAGCTTGTCCTGTATGCCATGCTTCTGAATTTGAGCGCTTGACTTCCCAACACTCAAGTTGTATGCTTTCATAAATTATTCATATTTCTTCCCCAATCTATTCTTGGCACTACATTCTTGTATAATTATATTTAATTGACTATTTTATATATTGTTAAAATAAATATTTTAAATGTAAAAGCTGTTTATTTGAAAAACAGGTTCAATGCTTTGGAAAGACTCAAGAATTGATGTTATTGAATTACATATGAGAAAAATGGCATTAAAATAGGAGAAATAGCACACATCTAGAAAGATCTGGCATTCATATTGCTTCACAATTATCAATTAAGATCTCATTCTGCTTTGAATAACCCAAATAAATTGTGGATGATGAATTACACTATGATTTAAGTAAAAAGACACAAAATGCAGCCCCACTTCAATAAGTATTTTCATGCTCAAATAAAAGTATTTAACTGAACTAAAAACGATTAAGAAATATTCTAAATTAAAATCTGTAAGCTCTCTATGTATTATGTCTTATAATCTCTGGGTTTGACGGTTCACTTTTTATGAACCAACCACCAACCACAAGTCCCAGTAATATTAACTAAGGTTTCAACTGCTCATTAGGACTTTTGAAGCCCAAAGTGAAGAATATCAAATTCCGTTTTAAATGTATAAAAAAATTAAGAGGTATTAGCACAACTGCTGGAGAAAGCAATGGCACCCCACTCCAGTACTCTTGCCTGGAAAATCCCATGGATGGAGGAGCCTGGTGGGCTGCAGTCTATGGGGTTGCTAAGAGTCAGATACAACAGAGTGACTTCAGTTTCACTTTTCACTTTCATGCGTTGGAGAAGGAAATGGCAACCCACTCCAGTGTTCTTGCCTGGAGAATCCCAGCGACTGGGGAACCTGGTGGGCTGCCATCTATGGGGTCACACAGAGTCGGACACAACTAAAGCGACTTAGCAGCAGCAACAGCACAACTGCAGTTCAATCTTTTACTAAATTTTTCTCTCCCTCAATTTAGCTTTGAGATGTGTTAAAATAATGTAGTAGAACAGCTTGTCCATGTATCTAAAAAAAAACACTATAGGTATTTCATTTAGCTTCAGAAGGTCTGTAAACACTTATTTTCACACCATAGGTTTGTGTTTTCCTAACAGGATTTACTACTGAAAAATCTTATGATAATTGGTATATACTACAAAAAAACTACAGAAGGAAGAAATAAAAGAAAAAAAAATTTTTTAAGAGAGAGTAATGAGATAGACATGAGTTTGGGTAAACTCTGGGAGTTGGTGATGGACAGGGAGGCCTGGTATGCTGCAGTTCATGGGGTTGCAGAGTCAGACATGACTGAGCGCCTCAACTGAACTGAATGGGATAGTTAAATTTTTTAGTTGATAAATCTATCTCTGTTAATAGTTAATGCCCCTAATCATTTTATTGAATGCCATGTTTAAACTTAGACTATTGGTACTCAAAGTTAAGAACAATGTACTGATTTTGTTTGAATAGGTACTGTATGTTATTATTAAATCTTTGTCTGTGCTTTAATGCCTATTTTACTTCACTGTTCTTGCTAGAAAAGGTCTTTTCTTGGTGGTTTCTTTAGTTTGCATTTAAGATGTAATAAAAGGTGAGGCTACATAGAACAGTAGAATAATAAGATAGTTTATAACAAGTTGTATAATTTAATGGTCACCACTTGGCCCCCTCATTTTTCTGTTGGAGATTCAAGCCTAGTTTCATAATAAATGTCATAATTTGCAGTTCTACCTGTGCTGGAATATGCAGCATTCAATGAACTCTAAAGAATTTTTATAGCAGGACTTCTCTTTTATTCTCCTCATAAAAGTTATTCTTTAATTTTGACAACTCTCATACCAACTGTTCACAGTCTTTTAAAAGCATTGTAGAATCAAGTACACTCTGCATATGTTCTAACTTCCTTTGTCGGGAATGAATTGCTTTGTTTAAAATCCAACATGGTAATTAAGTCCCATGCTTTTCTGATGCATAGAAGTTCATTTCATGTTGGAATTCCAATGTACACAAATGCATGTTAAAGAAAATAATGGCCTACTAAGCGCTATAACCTGCAAGCACTGCATGTATGGGGACCGGAGGGTGGAATGCCAGTCCAGAAACTCTTTTTAAAATTATGCAAATTATGATGGCATTCTGAAATCACTTTTATGCCAAAAAGGGTCACTAGTAACATAAAAGTCATTTTATAAGGAAACACAATGTAATTTTCAAGGCATAAAGTGAAATGAATTATAAAGCTACCTAAAACACATTCTGATAACAAATGCATGGGGAACCATGCAGGATGTTCACACCTATATGCAATGATTCTATTTAGGAACTCTCTTATTTCTCCTCCAAAATCATCTAATAACATTAATGTATACTTGGGTTGTTTAATTTCATAGTTCCTTAGAGAAGGTGAGTCAAATTGATAGATTTTTTTTTTAGTATGGGTTTCTATAATCTAAGGCTGGCATAGTACTTCACAATCACATGTTCTAAACAGAATCTGCTGCTTGGAGTGCAGTGTAAATTTTCTTTACAGACTGTATAAAGAGAAAACTTATTAGACAAAAAAAATTGTATTAATTTCAGCTAGATATAGGCTAACCCACAATACAGGCATTTAAACATGTCTCTACAGGTGATTTCAGTTGTTGCATTCTGGTGCTTTTATTCAGTTCTTGTTTGATTACCTTTTCTTTGGGTTCTTTAAGAAACCTAAAAAAAAAAATCTTCCTGCAGTTTCCATGCTAAAACCCCTGTCTTGGATTACTCCTGAGCTATAAGTCAGGGATGTTTCTGACTTTCAAAAAATTTTAAAATCTGCATCATTGGACAAATGCGCTTGCCCCCAAATTTCTTATTTCTTTTAATTGTTTTCCTCATTCTACTTTGCCATTTTTTATGCTTTTTGTGAAATAAAATGTTTTCATTATATTCATCAATCCAATCTAACTCTCTTGTGTTTATCATCTTCTGAAATTCCTTACTGTATCCTCTATACCTTGTAGAGACCCCAGGCACTTCACTATCTGCAGAGTCCATATCTCATTAGCAGAATATCTAAAATTCAGAGAGAGCTTAGTGGTGGATGGACTTCCTCAGTTATACATACATCTCTACACTGGTGGAAAGACAGAGAATACTATAAAAATAAACTAATTCCATCTGTAGCTTTCTAGTTGTAGTATGAGGTAGAATAATCAGTTTAAAATACAAGCTCTGAATCTGGCAGATGTGGGTTTGAATCCTGAATATTCTACCTGTTAGCTCTATAATATTGGGTAAGCTATTTAATCTTAAGAAAACACTATTTACACATATTTGAAAATAAGATAGAAATACATGTCATTTATAGATACCATCAGGATTAAACGACATAACATGGGAAATATGTGGTACACTCACATGGAAAACACTTTGTAAATTGTCACTATTAAATTATTATTCTCATTATTTATCATAAAAGCAGTCTTGAATATAGTTAATAGACATTAGTGTTAATGTTAAGTAGCATCACTGACTCAATGGACAGTAATCTGAGCAAACTCTGGGATATAGTAGAGGACAGAGGAGCCTGATATGCTACAATCCATGGGGTCTCAAAGAGCCAGACATGATTTAGTGACTGAACACCAACAGTAAAATAGGGTTTGCAATACATCTAAACCATCAAATTTGTATGAATCTTTAAGAAAATACAGAAGCCTGTAATAAATTTTAGAAAGTTTGCCATCAAAATAGTAAAGATAAGTCTGGTATTGAAATAAACACATAAAGAGGACATTTTTTTCTTTGTTGTTTAAAGGCATGATGGAGAGAGTTACTGGGAACATCAATGTCAAGAACAAAACCCACAACAAGGAAGTCACATAAGTGCCCGAAGCCTCCCTGGGAGCTTTCCTTAGACTATGACAACAGAAGCAAGATTGCTTATCATAATGCTTGCTTTACAAAATATCCAATCTATTAAAGTTAATTTACTCATAATTTTCCCCACTGATACCTTCCTCAGAGGTGTAAAGAATTGGGACACTTGTGAGATCACATGAATGGTTTTATACAGCTATAATTAGTTCACTTCAGTGTTTCTTAAATTGCTTTCCCTGGGAAAACAGTGCCACATAATGTTTATGGGTGAGACACAGAAATTTTTGCAGTTATTCTCACATATCCCTTTATATACTAATGTCAATAAGACTCTTTTAGACAGCATGGAGATCAAACCAGTTAGTCCTAAAGGAAATCAACCATGAATATTCATTTGAAGGACTGATGCTTAAACTGAAGCTCTAATTTGGTCACTTTATGCAAAGAGCCAACTCACTGGGAAAGACCCTGATGCTGGGAAAGACTGAGGGTAGGAGAAGAGGGTGATAAAGGATGAGAAGGTTGGATGGCATCACTGACTCAATGGACATGAGTTTGAGCAAACTCCAAGAGATAGTAAAGGATAGGGGAGCTAGGCATGCTACCATTCATGGAGTAGCAAAGTTATAAAAACTCATTTGATTACGAAATGAGTATTTTGGATAGCACATTTTACTAATTTTTTCAGGATATTTAGGTATAATTTACATACAACATTATATTAGGTTTAAGTGTATTACATAAAGATTTGATATATATGTATAGTGAAATGATTACAATAAGTTTAATTAATATCCAGCACCTCATATAGTTACAAATTCTTTTTTTGTTTTTGTTTTGATGAGAACTTGATTTACTCTCTTAGAAACTTTTAAATATTTGATACAATATTGTTAATGCTGAATAACATCTTAATGCTCTTAAAGAATCCTTGGGGAAGCATTGTTTGAGAGATACTGGTTTTGTTGTTAAAAGAAATCCTTTCAAACTAAGGAAATACAAAATGGTTATTCATTTGTGTTAAAATATGAAGTGATATTTGCCAAGATATCTCGGGGGATGAAATGAAGGAACAAAAGAGCAATGGAAGGAAGAAATAGAATAAGGAAGGGAGAAAAGGAATGTGAGAAGGGACTAAGGAAGAAAAGGGCGATGAAAGAATAAAGGAAAAAGTGAAAGAAGAAAATAGTTCTAACTGATTAAAAAGACAATATCTGCATTTAGGATAATATTTTTTATTTTTAACTTGAAGCTCTGTGGAAATAGATTCAAGCCACCTTTCTACTGTCTACTCAAACTATAGATAATACTTTGAAAATACATAAATGATTCATAAAGACATCTTTAACCTTAGAAGTAGATAGCACTTTTGGAGAAGGGAATAGCAATCCACTCCAGTATTCTTGCCTGGGAATTTCCATAGACAGAGGGACCTGGCCAGCCATAGTTCATGGGGCTGTGAGAGTCAGATACAACTTAGTAACAACACTACCACTACTAGATAAAAATTTCAGTTATAACTGCCTTTTGTTGACTAGAGTTTCTACTGATTACCCAGGAATGATGGAAATAAGACAAGCAAATGAAAGAAGGACAACACTAAATGACAGGAGAGCATTAGACTTAACTCACTTTTTCCGTCTTTCACAAAAATGTACATATCAGTGCATTGGGCTGATTTTGTAACATTTTCTCTGCCATAGAGACAATGAATTGATACGTTAAAGCCCTATTCTCTGCTGCTTCCTCCTTCCAAAAAAAGAAAAAGAGTTTCTCAATTTAAAAGGTGACACAAAGTAAATAAAGTTTTTAATTTAAGAAATACTGAACTCCTAACTTAGGCTTCAAGTGTTAAAATCATTAAAGCGCTAATGGCCTCTGTGGGCAGCTGTGGCTTCACTGTTGGTAAAAATAAAAGATGTTTGTAAATTAAAAGAATTAAGGAGCATTTTTTTCCAAACTGGAAGGAAATTTTATTTGATATCTATATTATAGTGCATTGAATCAACAATTACACTGTATTTTCCTGGATTTTATTTTTGGTTCAAAAGTCACTTGGGATTTGATTTTCATTCTATACCTAAGGCTTCCCTGGGGGCTCAGATGGTAAAGAATCTGCCTGCAATGTTGGAGACCTTGGTTCAGTCCTGGGTTGGGAAGATCTCCTGGAGAAAGAGATCAATATCAATATCAATATCACTCCAATATTCTGGCCTGGAGAATTCCAAGGACTCAGTCCATGGAGTCACAAAGAATAGGACATGACTGAGCGACTTTCACTTTACTATACCTAAAGTGCATTTGAAAAACAATAGGGTTAGATGATATCTCAACAGTCACCTCCAATCCCAACTTTAAAGTCCTGCATATGATCATAAGATGAATTTCTAATAAAGCTTCAAACTGAATGTTTAAGAAAAAAACCAAAAGAGAAGGAAGAGGACTAGGAAGAAATACACACACACACACACACACACACACACACACACACGCATTTCTTTTTCAAAAGTTATAAATTGTAGGAAGTATATTCACATTTAATAATACTTTTCTGTTTTCCCCCAGTATGTTGTCCACATGCTACAGATTAAAGTACATGGATGTTAAGCTGATTCCAGAAGAATTGATATTATTAGAATGTCAAAATAATACATCGTATGTTGAATGCTAAAAAAGTTCTTTGCCATCACATTATCCATTATCATTATCTGTGTAAGGCATTACAATATGGTACTTATGAGAAATATATATAATAAATGTTGGGATAAAATTCCTTGTCTTGTATTGATATAGAAGTTAATAATTTATAAATCACTATGATAGTACATTTCTTAGGTCAGAAAATGAGGGAATGATTTCATAATTTAATAAGGCTTCAAAGTGGAATTAATAATGTTCATTCACTTTTACCCAAGTTTAGGGACATTATAGCAATTCTCCATAAATAGGCAAAACATTCTTTATCAAGAACTTTGAGGAAACCAAAACTGAAAAAGACAGATGTTTCCCATTGTTCATTGCAGCACTGTTTACAATAGCTAGAACACAGAAGCAACCTAGACCCCATCAGTAGATGAATGGATAAAGAGCTGTGGTACATATATATATAATGGAATATTACTCAGCCATAAAAAGGAACACATTTGAGTCAGTTCTAATGAGGTAGATGAACCTAGACTCTATTATACAGAATGAAGTGAGTCAGAAAGAGAAAGATAAATATCATATTCTAACACATATATACAGAAGCTAGAATGGTACATGAAAAAGGAAGAGAATTCCAGAAAAACATCTATTTCTGCTTTACTGACTATGCCAAAGCCTTTGACTGTGTGGATCACAAGAAACTGTGGAAAATTCTGAAAGAGATGGGAATACCAGACCACCTGACCTGCCTCTTGAGAAATCTGTATGCAGGTCAAGAAGCAACAGTTAGAACTGGACATGGAACAACAAACTGGTTCCAAATAGGAAAAGGAGTACATCAAGTCTGTATATTGTCACCCTACTTATTTAACTTATTTGCAGAGTACATCATGAGAAACGCTGGGCTGGAAGAAGCACAAGCTGGAATCAAGATTGCTGGGAGAAATATCAATAACCTCAGATATGCAAATAACATCACCCTTATGGCAGAAGGTGAAGAAGAACTAAACAGCCTCTTGATGAAAGTGAAAGAGGAGAATGAAAAAGTTGGCTTAAAGCTCAACATTCAGGAAACTAAGATCATGGCATCTGGTACCATCACTTCATGGCAAATAGATGGGGAAACAGTGGCTGACTTTATTTTTCTGGGCTCCAAAATCACTGCAGATGGTGACTGCAGCCATGAAATTAAAAGACGCATACTCCTTGGAAGGAAAGTTATGACCAACCTAGACAGCATATTAAAAAGCAGAGACATTACTTTGCCAACAAAGGTCCATCGAGTCAAGGCTACGATGTTTCCAGTAGTCATGTATGGATGTGAGAGTTGGACTATAAAGAAAGCTGAGCGCTGAAGAATTGATGCTTTTGAATTGTGGTGTTGGAGAAGACTCTTACAAGTCCCTTGGACTGCAAGGAGATCTAACCAGTCCATCCTAAAGGAGATCAGTCCTGGGTGTTCATTGAAAGGACTGATGTTGAAGCTGAAACTCCAATACTTTGGCCACCTGATACGAAGAGCTGACTCATTTGAAAAGCCCCTGATGCTGGGAAAGATTGAGGGCAGGAGGAGAAAGGGATGACAGAAGATGAGATGGTTGGATGGAATCATTGACTCAATGGGCATGGGTTTGGGTGGACTCCAGGAGTTGGTGACGGACAGGGAGGCCTGGTGTGCTGCGGTTCATGGGGTCACAAAGAGTCAGACATGACTGAGCGACTGAACTGAAGAACTGATTTACAGGGCAACAATGGAGAAACAGACATGGAGAATAGACTTATGGACATGGGGAGAAGAGAGGAGAGGGTGAGATGTATGGAAAGTATAACATGGAAACTTACATTACCATATATAGAACTGATAGCCAACAGGAATTTGCTATCTGGCTCAGGAAACTCAAACAGGGGCTCTGTATCAACCTAGAGGAGTAGGATGGGGAGGGAGATGGGAGAGAGGTTCAAAAGGGAGGGGATATATGTTTACCTATGGCCGATTCATGTTGAGGTTTGACAGAAAATAACAAAATTCTGTAAACCAATTATCCTTCAGTAAAAAAATAAATTAAAAAAGAATTTTCTATTCAGAAAAAGAAAAGTTTTTAAATTAAAGCAAGAGAAAAACTTTTGTTTTTTAATCATTTTAATTGCAATTTTACTATCTTCAAGTTTAATGCTAATAAAATTATGAAAATTCTAATATTACCTTAGTCATTGTTTCATGTACATCAGTTTGTTCCAATAGAAGAATTGTTTTTAATATAAAATCACAGAATGTTGAGTTCATGACACCCAGGAAATATTCTGTGGGCTTCAGTGTGAAAGCTTAGCACCAAATTTAGTACGTATGGGTTTAAGAAGAGTGTTGACAGGGCTTTCTCTAGATGAATCCTGCTGGGTTTTAGAAATTGCTTGATTTCAGAAGTCATGCTGTGCTGCTAATCAGAGCAGAATTGCACAATATGCTTTCACAGGCCGACAAAGGTCTCTGCACAGCTGTGGGAGTCAGTCCTCAGCTCTCAGGCAGAAATCACCTCTTCCCTTCCTGGTGAATACAACTCTAGCCATGAGGCAAGCTCTACAGGAAAGGTGATTTGAATGCCACAAGGATATGGTGTCCGGGCAGAACATTCAGTTTCGTCTAAGAGGACAAGTGAGCAGCAGAACCTGGAGACTGCAGTGTTTGTAAACAGAACAAAATATTTGGATTCTAGTCATCTCTCCACTACTTATTAGCTATGTGACTTTTGTTAATTTCACTGGCTTAGCCTCAGTCTCTTCAACTAGCAAATGGCAATATTGATACAGGAAGGCAGCAAAACTAAGTGCCGTAAAGTGCTTACCATGGGCAAAGCATTCAGTTCAGAATCTAGCTCAACAGTATATAAATAATGACTATTTCAGGAGACAGACTCATCCAAAAGTCAACCAAAAGAAAAAAAAAAACATACAGATTAAATTTTTAATCTGTGTTGTCTTTATTCTTTCATGTTATTGTCTTATAGCTCTGGTATTCATATAAAATATGGAATATCTTTTTTGCAATATTAGGTATGTTACATTTTATAACCCTGTGTTATATAATGGCTATTGATAACCTTAATGTGAATATCTCTCCATGAATTTTCTACTAAAGTCCTAAATTGATCTTTTTGTGGCTGGAGAATTTTATTTTATAAAGGTTACTTCAACAACTTGGAAGTCCATGTAAGGTTTTGAAACCAATGCAGAGCATATTTTTTAAGCATTCTCCAAGTTGTCACCACATATGGTTATTCATCACAAGATCCCAGAGCATGTCAAATTTTATTAGTGTTATATGATGGAATATGACAGGGGAGACACTATTGAGCCTGATTTATTGCACACGTGCACACATACAAAGTGTAAACAAAGATATCACAGGAAGTCCTGTCTCAAAGTGCAGCTGCCAAAATTATAGATCGTCTAAGCCAAATTAAACCAGAATAATTCATTATGAAGTAAAAATTCCTTCAGAAATATGTTGAACAATGGGATATTCTAAAGGGTAGTATCTGCCCTGGAATTACCGTTATTTAAAAGTATCAAGATGAAGAGAAAATGAGTAGATATGAATATCACAGCATCATTTGGCCACCCAAATACTCTTACGTTACCACTCAGCTGGGTAGCTATCTTTATAGGAGATATTAGCTTGATTTAGACTTGACTTTGAATGCTTGTGAGTGTTCCCATGATTCTTTAGAAAGGATGACTGTTTGAGGAACATTACAGATAATTTATATTCTTAACCAACTTAGAATTGGTTCTTAAACTTTCCTTAAACTGATGCAGGATTTTAAACCATGGATAAAGGCTTCTTCTTTTACCCTGAATATTTTCCTGTTAAAGGATTATTGAGCAGAAACTATGTAAATATTTTATTTCATGTCAGTGAACACAATTCTGTACTGATAGTTAAAGATTTCAGAAATAAATGTTAGAAGAAAGTACTCATTTATGAAATATTATCAGATGTTGACTCATGAAGTTGGTGAAGATCACTAAAGGTTTGTCATAATAGGGGCCACTGTTTAATATATGCCTATTCTGTTCTGTGCTTTACCTTCACCAGTTCTTTTAATTCTCCCAACTCTCTACAGCAATGCAATCTTATACCAGTTTTACATGTGAAGAATCTGGGGCTCAGATTAATTAGGTAACATATCCAAGATTACAGAACTAGAAAATGGTAAAGCCAGAATCTGTCCACCTTCAAAGCCCTTGCTCAATTTGTTCTGTTACATAAGCTCTTTGCTCTATAAAGTTCTATAGATTTCCAGTTGCTTATCTACTCTGAGCTTTAGTAGGTACTAGCCCAAGCTATCACCAGATTAATGTCAAAGATGAGGGTGGAGTGAACTTGCAGATCTGAGTGGAGGACAGACTGGCTAATGGACTTCACCTTTTCTCCGGCCAGCACTTATTAATGTCTTTTCGTGTACAAGGCAACACCCTCACAGTTGGGAATAAAGAGATGACTAAGCAAATCCATTTTAGTCAAGTCCTGGAAGCTTCTGGGACTCCATTTCCAGAAATAACTCTAAAGAAATGTACAGTAGAGTTCCATAAATTGTGTAGTTCTCTTGTTTAAAAGTTCCTCAAGAGATTCTGGTAATCAGCAAGTGTAGGAACAAGCTTTGGATTATATGATAAATAAGGATTTTCTAAAAGTACTCATGAAGTTCATAGCAAGAAGAGGTTGACCTTTGTTGGGGTTTTAGGTAAATGTGTCACAGAGAAGGGGCATTTGAACAGACACTTAAAGAATCACTATTTATTTGCCAGGTGGAAAAAGACATATGTAAGGTTGTAAACAGGAACTTTTAGTAGAGGAAAATCTTCTTCAAAGATATGGAGGATGAAAAGGTGGATTGAAGAAGAAAAGAAACAAAGTATAAGAGAATAATTTAAGACAATTGTTTAGGGTCATGTTGGAAGATAACATAAATATAAACAGTAATTCATTTAAAAACAGGCATTTTAAGCAAGGAGAGAAGATTTATATTTATCCTATTATTTTGGTGGCAGTTAGAAGGAGAATTAGAGTATATGAGAGCAGGACCAAGACAGCAGTTAGAAAGTCAGAGTAATAATCAAATATAGGAAAGGTGAGAGCAGGAACTGATGCATTGGCCCTGAGCAAAGGAAAGAGAAAATAATCCTAGAGGTGTTTCAGAAATGAAGCTGACTGAACTTGGCAACAGAAGAGGATGGAGGGTTGAAGAGAGGATAGGAAAAGGTACCTGGGGCTTCTCTGGTGGCTCAGTTGTAAAAACCCATGTGCAATGCAGGAGACTGCCTGCAGCACAGGAGACCTGGGTTCGTTCCCTGGGTCCAGAAGATCCCCTGGAGAAGGAAATGGCAACCCATGCCGGTATTCTTGCCTGGAGAATCCCATGGACCGAGGAGCCTGGCAGGCTACAGCTCATGGAGTCACAAAGAGTTGGACACGACTGGGTGACTTAACAACAGATTTTCAGCTTAGGATATTTTATGGAAGGCAGTACCTTTAACTTAAACATAATACTATATGAAGAATTGATGCTTTCAAATTGTGGTGCTGGAGAAGACTCTTGAGTCTGTTGGACTCAAGGTGATCAAAGTAGTCAATCCTAAGTGAAATCAACCCGGAATATTCATTGGAAGGACTGATGCTAAAGCTGCCCCATGTTTTGGTCACTCATTGGTAAAGACCCCAATGCTGGGAAAGATTAAAGGCAAAAGAAGGGGACCATCTCAGCATAGGATGAGATGGTTAGATAGTATCACTGACACAATGGACATGAATTTGACCAAACTCCAGGAGATAATAAAGGACAGGGGAGCTTGGCCTGTTGCAGGCCATGTGGTCACAAAGAGTTAAATGTGACTCAGAAATGGAACAACAATATGATGATTTACTTTAAGGAGATAAGAAATCTAGTGACAAACATTTTTGACTTGAACAACTCTGGATCACTTAGCAGATGTTTGAATCAGAGTCTGGATCTTATAAAGGAGTTTGAGGCTAGATCAAAGAAAATAATTCAAAATATATTCATCATGTAAGTGTGTTGAGATGTATTCTTTTTTGAAGGCTTAAGTTGGGGTTAGGATTTAATGAGGCCTGTTGTCATAAGAACATCCTTATGACATTTTCAGAAATTAATACATGTATTCCAAAATATTAAAATATTAAGCTAACTTCCACCAATTGTACTTTGTGTTGTTAGTCATTAAACTAAGTATATTTGGCAAGTTCATCTAGTTCACAGTATCAAATTTCAGTGTATTTTCTACATTTGTTTCAATTAGTTATTCTCAGCCTCTTATGAAAGCAATTTTTCAAATTACATCTACTTTCCTGGCTCAGAGTCAAGTTCACACCTGACCTGTGTTTTACATTCTCTATATAACTGTGCACAAACAAAGGAGAAGACAGAAAATGTTTGAACCAGACACTAGAGAAAAATTTGGCCTTATGTGCCTCCCATCGATTTAGTTTATGAGCTTATTTGTAAAGTGAGGCACACCTGGGGAGTTGAGGGAAGCACAGTATGGTTAAGTCTAGGAAATTTTTATGTTCATGTACACACAATCTGCTGTGTGATACCCTGTCACTTGTTCCTGTTGAAAGGTCAATGTCAATTCTGTAGTAAACACAGGAGTAAGCCCTGGAGGTCATTACATGATTATAGAGCTATGCTTTTTACACTATATACTCTCTTTCAAATATAGCTTGTTGTACTTGGAAATCTTTGTTCACCAAATACCATGAATATTCTATTCCTCTCCACTGTATAATAACATTCACCTTCAGGGCTTTTCATGACTTAGAGAAAGATGACTGCCAAAGATAATTACTCCACTGTGATTAATGAATCCTCTTCAAAATTGCAGGCACCAGATTGGAAGTCTGATAACTTTTATAACATCAAAGAATACTATTATCAAAGACTTTATTCTTTGTCATTTTGTTGAAAAAAAAAAATGATGTCCCATTACATTTTACTAGGTGACAATATGTTCATCAAAGAAATGTTTGAGTACATGTTTTACAGCTTATAAAAAGAGAAAATGACAGCTACAACAATCAAGAGCTTTCCTGCTAATTGTGGTGGAAAAGTGATAGTTGAGAAAGATAGACCACTAATTAGTTTAGGAGATCTTTACATTTCCTTTTATTACATAGGATGTGTTAATTAATTTGTATTTCAGATAACACTATTTGGGTTTTAAATGATTTGAAAGAATAAGGGGAATTTTGCACTTAACTATGTTCAACCTAATTGTATCCCATATATAGAGGTAGCTACTCCAGGTCCCCCAAGTCATATCTTTCCTGTTTGTGTGTCCTTGTCCTAAATATAAAGAGCAACCCCAGCAGATGGCCTGTCACACATTGGTTTTGTTATGCCTCTCCTACATCTGTGCTGTTCTCAAGTACATGAGGGTGATTAAAATGCCTGGTGTGTGAGAGGAAAAGGGAACAGAAAGAAGGGTAAAGTCCACAACAGTTTTTCCTCTTCTCTCCCCCTTCAGTGTTTATCAGGCTCTGAATTACTCTTACTACAACAATAAGGTTTGCCCAGGTGGCACGAGAGGTAAAGAACCCTCTTGTCAATGCAAGGAGACAGAAGAGGCACAAGTTCCGTCCCTGGGTTGGAAAGATCTCTTGGAAGAGGGTGTGGCAACCCACTCCACTCCACTTGCCTGGAGAATCCCATGGACCGAGGAGCCTGGCTGGCTGCAGTCCACAGAGTCTCAAAGAGACGGGCTTGACTGAAGTGACAGTGAACACGCATCACACAATGAAAAGCCCAGTAATTGTCATCTTGGGGGGAAAAAGAAGGCAAGGCTAAATTACTTGAGTAACTGCACTCATCCCACACGCTAGTAAAGTAATGCTCAAAATTCTCCAAGCCAGGCCTCAGCAATATGTGAACTGTGAACTTCCAGTTCGAAGTTCCATCAAAGTGCCAACATCCGCTGGATCATCGAAAAAGCAAGAGCGTTCCAGAAAAACATCTATTTCTGCTTTATTGACTATGCCAAAGCCTTTAACTGTGTGGATCACAATAAACTGTGGAAAATTCTGAAAGAGATGGGAATACCAGACCACCTAACCTGCCTCTCGAGAAACCTCTATGCAGGTCAGGAAGCAACAGTTAGAACTGGACATGGAACAACAGACTGGTTCCAAATAGAAAAAGGAGTACATCAAGGCTGTATATTCTCACTCTGCTTATTTAACTTCTACGCAAAGTATATCATGAGAAACGCTGGGCTGGAAGAAGCACAAGCTGGAATCAAGATTGCCATGAGAAACATCAATAACCTCAGATATGCAGATGACACCACCCTTATGGCAGAAAGTGAAGAGGAACTAAAAAGCCTCTTGATGAAAGTGAAAGATGAGAGTGAAAAAGTTGACTTAAAGCTCAACATTCAGAAAACGAAGATCATGGCATCTGGTCCCATCACTTCATGGGAAATAGATGGGGAAACAGTGGAAACAGTGTCAGACTTTATTTTGGGGGCTCCAAAGTCACTGCAGATGGTGATTGCAGCCATGAAATTAAAAGACTCTTGCTCCTTGGAAGTAAAGTTATGACCAATCTAGATAGCATATTGAAAAGCAGAGATATTACTTTGCCAACAAAGGTCCATCTAGTCAAGGCTATGGTTTTTCTGGTGGTAATGTATGGATGTGAGAGTTGGACTGTGAAGAAGGCTGAGCACCGAAGAATTGATGCTTTTGAACTGTGGTGTTGGAGAAGACTCTTGTGAGTCCCTTGGACTGCAGGGAGATCCAACCAGTCCATTCTGAAGGAGATCAGCCCTGGGATTTCTTTGGAGGGAATGATGCTGAAGCTGAAACTTCAGTACTTTGGCCACCTCATGCAAAGAGTTGACTCATTGGAAAAGACTCTGATGCTGGGAGGGATTGGGGGCAGGAGGAGAAGGGGATGACAGAAGATGAGATGGCTGGATGGCATCACTGACTCGATGGATGTGAATCTGAGTGAACTCCGGGAGTTGGTGATGGACAGGGAGGCCTGGGTGCTGCGATTCATGGGGTCACAAAGAGTCGGACACGACTGAGTGACTGAACTGAACTGAACTGAACTGATTTTATCCTTGACAGGTGGCGACCTTCAGTCTTGAAGAATGTAGATACCATCACTTACACCTTTCGTATTTTCCAAACTTAGAGTTAATGTCCAAAGGAAATTTATTTTAACATTTTCTAATGGAAGTGGTACAAAAGTAATCATTTAATTGAATTAATAATAATATAATATATATGTAACATATAATATATATTAACAATATAATAACAATAAAACTACAGAGGAGGCAAGTTTCTACAACAACACAGAGATAAAGAAAAAAGAGTCAACACTTTGAATACTTACTATGCATTCCTGGCATTTTTTAACTACCTTATCTCATTTTACTCTCGCAGCCATGTTCAGAAGGGTAAGTTATTATTCCCATTTTATAGCTGTGAAGTGGATAATCAGAGAGGAGTATAATATGACAAATTTACTCACCCAGAAAAGGTCTGCCAAGATATTAAAATCTGGTTCTCCTATAGATGGCATACTGCATCTTTTCAAATAAATGTCATTTTTCATTTGTATTCATTCATTGCAAATTTTATGTTGATTATCTCTAATTTACAGGCAAATAGAAATTTACAAAAATGAAGACATAATTCCTATCTGAAAGGAGATATAATCTAGAAGAGGGGATAAGACAAAAGTGTTATCATTGTCAGTGCTATAAGTGAAGTAACACTAAAGCACAGCAAGGGAACACATGCCAGGGAAATAAATTCTTCTTGCAAAAGAAGGATTCAGGAAACTTCTTAGATAGTGCAATGTCTATAGAAAATGTTGGGGGGAGGGGCGGAAGAAAGCGAGCGTTTATAATCAAAGAAGGCATTCTAGGAAAAACTATAGAATGAAAAATTATATAAAGACACAAGAAAGACTTATGTTTAGATATGTGCAAGGCATTCAGGATGGTTGGAGTAGCAATAACAAGACTGAGAGGTGGAGGGAGCACAGTAGAGGAAGGCTGGTGAGACCAAAAAGAGCCACGTAAAGAAAACCGCCCTATGCCAAGACATGATGCCATGACACAGGGATTTTATAGAAAATGAAGGAGAGAAGTGGCAGAGAACAAAATAGGTGTGTATTGTAGAAACTTTGGTGACAGAAAATTGGAAGGCAGATCAGAGGATGTGAGGCTGGAGGATGGAAGGCCAAGCAGGAAAGAGTCTGCAATAATCCGAGTGAGAGATGGTGAGATAGTCACAGAGGACAGAAACATGGGGCATTTGGCAACGGGAGAACTCTGGGCTGACTTTTGTCTTTATGGCTGGATGACCACATGGATGTCTCAGATTCACCCTACATGAAATACTGCAGAGCAGCCAGTTAGAGACATTGAAATAAAAGCCGAACAAGTCCACCCTGTGTCCTTTGGGGGACCCCTGTTGGTTTAAATACTTCTGGAAGTTCAGTCTCCTGTCCTGCCTGTTCTTTCCTCACTTCTCCTCCAACCCTCATTCTACTCAGGCTGTTGTCTGGGCATCTGATTGGAGTCCTCCCCAAGATTCAAACAATAATATAAGGATTTACAGAGCACATGTAAGTTTCATGCTGGTGATAAAAAAATAAGAAGATAATTACAAAATAGTATACTTTTTAAGTTGTAGCATCAAGTGTTGGTTTTTTTTTTTTTGTCTTCATGACTTTTTTATTGTGGTAAAATATTCATAACATGAAACTTACTATCAATCATTTTTAAGTGTATAGTTCAGTGGCATTAGGGCTTCCCAGGTGACTCAGTGGGAGAGAATCTGCCCACCAAAGCAAGAGACACAGTTTCGATCCTTGAGTTGCAAAGATCCCCTGGAGAAGGAAATGGCAACCGACTCTAGTATTCTTGCTTGAGAAATCCCATGGACAGAAGACCCTGGTGGGTTACAGTCCATGGGGTCACAAAAGAGTCGGACATGACAAAATGACTAAACAACAACAATAATCAATAGTATTAAGTATATTCATATTTTTGTGCAACTGTTACAACCATCCATCTCTGGAACTCATTTCATTTTGCAAAACTAAGACTATCCACTAAGCAGTCCTCATGAGGCCTCTCTCCTAGCCCTGGCAACCACTTCATTTTTCCTTCCTCCCTTCCCGCATCCTCCCTCCCTCCCATCCTTTACTTTTTCTTTTTGCTCTCTTTCTCTGTTTTTCTTTTTCTTTCTTCCTCCCTCCTTCCCTCTTTCTTCCCTTCCTCCCTTTATCTTTCTTCCTTCACTTCCTTCTTCCCTCCCTTCCTTCCTTCATTTCCCCTTTCCCTCCATGCCATGGGCACTGGTAACCACCATTAAGCCTAAAGGGCATTATACTAAATTAAATAGGCTGGTTACAGAACGACAAATATTGTGTGATCACATTTATATGTGAGATAGATATGATTTATATGTTAGATAGAGATATAGTCAGACTCATAATAAAAGAGTAAGCTGGTAGATATTGGGGTCTCCTGCACTGCAGGCAAATTCTTTACTAACTGAGCTATGAGGGAAGCCCGGTAGATATCTAAATATATTAAAATAGTTAATGATATTCATTTTTAAAAGATCTTGTTATGGAAACCATGGCATCAGAAAGATCACTCAAAGATGGCACTCAAAGGTGGCACTCAGAGATGCAGAACAGCAGGGTTTACTCAGCACTGGTGAGGGCCCAGTGGAGTCACCTCCAAAGGCTGAGCACCCTGGCTTTGTTCTGGGTATCTTTTATAAACCATAAACTTCCCACTCAAACATCTCAGATCCCTCCCCTCACCAGGTAGCCCTCTTTCCCACGGATGTAACCAGCAAGCAAGATCACAGAAAGGAAAGCAGTGATTGATAAGCAGCAGCTGTTTAAAACAAGATAACAGAAGGGAAAGCAAAAGGTGGTTACTTTAATTGAGGGCTTTGATCTTCCTCCCACCTCAATATGACATTTTAGTTTTTGTTGTTAATATCTTTGTATATACCCATGGATGACACTAAAAATGCTTAAGGATAAAGGGACATGGGAAGGCCAATCAGAACAGATGGTCAATGATCTAGAACATGCCCCCGTCTTCACTCCCTACAGGTTCTTTTCCTCTGAACATCAGCTGGCATAAGCTCAGTATATATACAAATATGTTATCAGCAACACTGTAGTAATTTAGATTAAATTTTGGAACAAGAAAATATCAAGGTGAATTTAGTTTAGTGGATATTAACAGCAAGAAAGTAAGTAACTCTATCTTGTATTTTTAAATAAAAAATTCAGTTTTTATTTTCTTGAAGGATTAAGGCATGTTTATGAAAAAAAATTAAACAACAGAAAAGACAGAATAAAAATTTTAATGAAATAAAACTGAGAAATCAGTTCAGTTCAGTCGCTCAGTCCTGTCTGACTCTTTGCAACCCCATGGACTGTAGCACACCAGGCTTCCCTGTCCATCACCAAGTCCCGGAGCCTGCTCAGACTCCTATCCGAGTCAGTGATACCATACAGCCATCTCATCCTCTGTCATCCCCTTCTCCTCCTGCCTCCAATCTTTCCCAGCATCAGGGTCTTTTCCAATAAGTCAGTTTTTGGCATCAGGTGCCCAAAGTATTAGAGTTGCAGCTTCAGCATCAGTCCTTTCAATGAACATTCAGGACTGATTTCCTTTAAGATTGACTGGTTGGAACTCCTTGCAGTCCAAGGAACTCTCAAGAGTCTTCTCCAATACCACAGTGCAAAAGCATCAGTTCCTCGGTGCTCACTTTCTTTATAGTCTGACTGTCACATCCACACATGACTACTGGGAAAATCATAGCTTTGGCTAGACGGACCTTTGTTGGCAAAGTAATGTCTCTGCTTTTCAATATGCTATCTAGGTTGGTCATTGGAGAAAGAAATGGCAACCCACTCCAGTGTTCTTGCCTGGAGAATCCCAGGGACAGGGGAGCCTGGTGGACTGCTGTCTATGGGGTTGCATAGAGTCAGACATGGAACAGTTTACCATCTGCAGTGATTTTGGAGCTCAAGAAAATAAAGTCGCTCACATTTTCCATTGTTTCCCCATCTTTTTGCCATGAAGTGATGGGACCAGATGTCATGTTCTTAGTTTTATGAATGTTGAGTTGTAAACCAACTTTTTCACTCTTCTCTTTCACTTTCATCAAGAGGCTCTTTAGTTCTTTGGTTTCTACCATAAGGGTGGTATCGTCTGTGTATCTAAGATTATTGATATTTCTCCCGGCAATCTTTATTCCAGCTTGTGCTTCTTCCAGCCTGGCATTTCACATGATATACGCTGCACATAAGTTAAATAAGCAGGGTGACAATAATAATGATCATCTAATAATGTATGACCATTATTTTTGACACCTCTTTTTTCATGTGTCTGGAGTGTTCAAAAGACTAAAAAAAAAAAAAGCTTAATTTTTAAATAAAAATGTTTTAATTTTGTTTAAATTTAGCAGAAGGAAAGGAAGTCCATTGAAACTGAAGAAACTGCTGAACTGTACACAAATGTTCTCTTAATAAGACCTATGAATTCCTAAAATATTTCCCTAAAGTAAGGGCAATTGGAAAACCAAATTTCAAAATGTACTGTAATTTGAAACAGTGTTATTTGACTCTTTGCTATGAAAGACAAAGAAATTAGTTCACTTATCTGAAATAAATATGGGAAAACTCTAAGCAAAATATCCAAATCTATATAAATATATATAATAAATCAATGAAAATAATGTAAACTATTTATAAATCAATATAAATAATAGTGTACCTTGTCCAGCAACTTCCCAGGTGGGGTTAGTGGTAAAGAACCCACATGCCAACTCAGGAGAATTAAGACATGGTTTGATCCCAGGGTCAGGAAGATCCACTGAAAGAGGGCATGGCAATCCACTCCAGCATTCTTGCCTGGAAAAGCTCATGGGCAAGGGAGCCTGGTGGGCTACAGTCCGTAGGGTGGTAAAGAGTTGGATATGACTGAAGTGACAGCATTCATACAGATACACACATACGCATATTGTCCAAGCTGGGTTAATTCCAGGGACACCAGGATGCTTTAACATTGATATTTCTATTAGTGTAATTCATATGTTAACATTTAAAAAAGAGAAAATTACATGTGTCTCTTGTATGTGAGACAGCAAAAGAGAAACAGATGTATAGAACGGTCTTTTGGGCTCTGGGAGAGGGCGAGGGTGGGATGATTTGGGAGAATGGCATTGAAACATGTATAATATCATATGTGAAATGAATCACCAGTCCAAGTTTGATGCAGGATACAGGATACTTGGGGCTGGTGCATTGGGATGACCCAGAGGGATGGTATGGGGAGGGAGGTGGGAGGGGGGTTCAGCATGGGGAACACGTGTACACCCATGGCAGATTCATGCTGATGTATGGCAAAACCAATACAATATCATAAAGTAATTAGCCTACAATTAAAATAAATAAATTTACATTTTTAAAAAGAAAGAAAATTAAAAGGATTATCAAAATTAATGCCCCAAATTTTTCAATAATATCTAACACCTGTACCTGAAAAACAGGCCGACAAACCAACAAACAAAACCATATCTGCATCCTGCGGTATAACCCTTACACACTGTTCCTCCCTGGGGGTAGGCCTTCAACAGCAAATATGGCCCATGAATGTGGATTCTCCTGTACCTCCATCTACCCTGCCTAACAGTGCTCTGGATTATAACTCTAATCAAAGAGTCTTGAGACAGGCCTCTTGGGACTGTGCCACTTATTTTGAGGGAAATTGCTTTTTTTCAGGAGGTAATAGGTTTGTTTAGATGTCCATTCTCTATTACAACTTGGTCTATGTTCTAGAATACTTAAAAGAGTTGCAAATTTTGTAGCAAATTCATTTACCATCTTGCAGCCAAAAGTACATTCTGAATGATGAAGCTTAATGACAGTAATCATGAGAAACACCTGTGGTCTCCCTACTCAATAAAATGTTATTTTCTGTGAGTTCAGTTCCACTTTGGCATTAATTTGTTTCTTGAGAAGAGATCACAGGTGTTTTTAATAGTTAAAACAATTTCTAAATAAAAGTATGTGTCTTACTATCATATAGGAAATGGATAGACCAAGTATGTCAGTGATAAGACTGGTGGTGGTTTAGTCACTAAGTCATGTCCAACTCTTTGAGCCCCCACGGATAGTAGTCTGCCAGGCTCCTCTGTCCATGGGATTCTTCAGGCAAGAATACTGAATGGGTTGCCATTTCCTTCTTCAGGGGATCTTCCTGACCCAAGAGTAGAACCTGGATCTCCTGCATTACAGGCAGATTCTTTACCAGCTGATCTACCAGGGAATACCTATTATTAATAAAATAATACATTGGATCAAGGAATTATTAATAAAATAAATACAGCAAAATCTAAATGTAGTCTTTACTAGGAATGAAGAAGTTTCAAGGGCCAAAAAAATACCATCTTTTGCTTTCCTCTACTTCTCACATAAATATCAAATGCAGTATTCTAAATTTCAGATGTGGTGGTGGCTGGGAAAGAAGACATTCAATTGAGTCTTCTATGTTTAATTTAATCATTTTGAAAAACGGATCAAAATAAAGATTATTTTTTCACAATCTAATAATTTTATGTCCATATTTCTTTTATCTTATTCTTTTCTTTCTGAAATGTCCACTCTAGTATACTCTGCAACAGTTACTATAGTACTAATATACTAATTTGTTTAATCTTTAATAACGTATCCTTCTCTCTTTAGTCTAACACTCCTTAAGGTCCCAATTTCTCACCTGCTTAAAGTGTGTACCAGCTTCATAAGTAGAATAGAAACTCACAGAATAATATTTAAGAACATCACAATATTGAGACAACATCCAAAGAGCCTACCATGTACTCCAGGAAAGATTAGCCCCTCAGAAAGCCTGAGCTAGTTCTGCTTCCTCCCGCCTTTTCCAGAGTACTGCTTACACTTTTTCTTGACTCTTTGAGCTTTCCCATTTTGTCTGTGGGGATAAGCACTTAACTTCTCAACTCCATCTCTTGACAGTTACCTAGCAATGACTCAACATAGAAATATCACTTTAGAAATGAAAGAGCTATTAGAAAGATCTATGAACTCTATAGCTCTTATATCTTTTAAACAATCTTAAAATCCTCACACTTTCCAGATAAAGTGAGATACAGAGACATTAAGTGATCTACCTAATAGCAGAGATTTAACTTTTGCAAAAAGTGGGATTGGAGGTCAGGCCAACAGATTCCTAGCTGTGTGCGTCTCTTGTTTTTCTGCGTTCCCTATATCTTGTCAATAAGAATGTATTTGCATATATATTTGTAGCTCCCTGGGCCCTACCACATAATCATCGAATCAGGTTTTCCAGACAGTGACCTACAGTATTCAAAATGTTTAATCATTCTGGCACAGATATGGACCATTCAGAATGGAGCCAAATCTAGTCCAGTTGTCAACAATGGATGTTTTGAAGTGGTATTTAGCAGATAAACATGAGTGCTGACTTCATATGGTGTTGAAAACTCCTGAATAAATCTTTGGCTCCTGCCAGGATGTGTTTCAACAAGGGGTCTACTATTTGCTTCCTTGGGCTGGGATTGCATAAAATTTTAGAAGGATGGAATCTCTAAGATTAAGCACTTACAATGAAAATAGAATTCAGGATTTTTCTCACTACGTGTTAAGTGATAAAACTCTTATCTCAGGTTTTAGATAATGACTATTTTGACATTAAGATTTGATAAGTGCCTTACCATTTTTACAATAGCTGAGAAGACATAAATTACCACCTCTGTGTATTCACTCACTACATATTATTTACAAAGAAGCAAAATAATAATTCCCTTGTTAATTTATTAACAGTACTAGCTAACACCAGGTAACTATAATTACCTTGAATGGAATGACAACTTTGTATATATTGTATAATTGTATACAATTTGTATAATTATATATATATATATGATTGAAATTCTTGATCAAGCTTTTGCAACTTTATTTAGAATGAATCACAAGCAAAGATAAGACAGGTAAGTTCATGACTGGCAGTTCAAATTCTGTTCTTTTGGACATGTTTTCCTAGGAAGCCCTTGGGAAATTGATTTAAAATACTGAATGGGAATTCAGTGAAAAGACACTAAAATTTTACAATGGACAAATAAGATATGACCCATCCCAGGGAACAAAATGAAAGGTTCATGCAGTAGGGTCAGTGGCTCTGACTTCAATTTCAGCTCAGTGGTAATCTTCTTGTGCCTTCTTCTATTAAGTGACAGGATAAGGAGTCAGAAGCAGAAAATCAGCCTAAGTCTCCAGGGCAGAAACTCAGAGTTTCTAAAGAAGCCGTGGCAGTGACTCAGAAAGAGCAACATAATTCTCATAGGCATCCACCGTCTTGATTGTTTATGGCTAGCTTTTCCTTTTTTTAAAAGGCAGCAACAGAGAGAAAGGGAGTGAAACTGAAATTAAAAGATGTATATATATTCTTCAGAGAATAGAAAAAACCTGAAGTGAGTTCACATAAGGGACTATTGAGCAGAGGCAGTCAATGCCACATAATTTATTAGATTCTGCTAAGTATTTTCTATCTGACAAAATGGCCTGCGTTATGTGATTATCAAAAGTTCTATTCACAAACATCTTGAGTTTCTGTATTTCAACAGCAGACGTTGGGAATGTGGGCGAGTAGGTAAATCAAGTTCTTTTGATTTCTTTAGAGAAAATACTGATTTAATTTCCAAATTAGTTTTTACTTTACTCAGCAAGATCCTGATATTAATATTTTAAAATAGATAACATTATTTTGGAATTGCTTCAGTAATATAATCCTCATTTTTCTTTGTTTATAGTAGACAGAGTTAGAAGTAAAAGTAAGATTGAATTTTACAAGAAAATGAGCATCTTGCCTATTTCTTTTCTCTTTCTTGCTCCTATACTCATATTGGCTGTTTGTATGCTAGAAGTATCTGGAAGCTGTTTACTTATACAATGAATGCTGGGTAAACTTTTGCTAGCAACTAATACAACAGAATTATAATCAATCAGTAATATAAATAACAATTTGTTGAAAAAGTACTATCTGGGGATCACAAAGAGTCGGACGCAACTGAAGCAACTTAGCAGCAGTGAGGTGCCCTGCTATGTATTTTACAAGAAGTAGTTTAACTAACCATTTATTAAATCCTCTGATATAGACATTACATCCTACTTGGGAAACTTGGAAAATGCAAATTTACAGAAGTTAAGTGATTTGTTCAAGGTTATAGGTATTGAATAGGGAAAGGAGCATGTCAAGCCTGTATATTGTCACCCTGCTTATTTAACTTCTATGCAAAGTACATCATGAGAAATGCTGGGCTGGAAGAAGCACAAGCTGGAATCAAGATTGCCGGAAAAAATATCAATAACCTCAGATATGCAGATGACACCACCCTTATGGCAGAAAGTGAAGAGGAACTAAAGAGCCTCTTGATGAAAGTGAAAGAGGAGAGTGGAAAAGTTGGCTTAAAGCTCAACATTCAGAAAATGAAGATCATGGCATCTGGTTCCATCACTTCATGGGAAATAGATGGGGAAACAGTGGAAACAGTGTCAGGCTTTATTTTTGGGGGGCTCCAAAATCACTGCAGATGGTGACTGCAGCCATGAAATTAAAGGACGCTTACTCCTTGGAAGGAAAGTTATGACCAACCTAGATAGCGTATTCAAAAGCAGAGACATTACTTTGCCAACAAAGGTCCGTCTAGTCAAGGCTATGGTTTTTCTAGTGGTCATGTATGGATGTGAGAGTTGGACTGTGAAGAAGGCTGAGTGCCGAAGAATGGATGCTTTTGAACTGTGTTGTTGGAAAAGACTCTTGAGAGTCCCTTGGACTGCAAGGAGATCCAACCAGTCCATTCTGAAGGAGATCAGCCCTGGGATTTCTTTGGAGGGAATGATGCTGAAGCTGAAACTCCAGTACTTTGGCCACCTCATGGGAAGAGCTGACTCATTGGAAAAGACTTTGATGCTGGGAGGGATTGGGGGCAGGAGGAGAAGGGGACAACAGAGGATGAGATGGCTGGATGGCATCACAACTGGATGGACATGAGTTTGGGTGATCTCCGGGAGTTGGTGTTGGACAGGGAGGCCTGGCGTGCTGCGATTCATGGGGTCACAAAGAGTTGGACATGACTGAGCAACTGAACTATAGATACTGAAAGTAGCAGAGCTGTAGTATGAACTCATGTCAGCCACACTCCTGAACACATCCTCTCTGTGGTATATTTCCTCTCATTATATGTATGCAAATCATGTAATGTGTTAGTTACTACGTACAAGAACCAAAAAAGAAAAAAGCTGTTTAATTCAACATGACAATTATTTTGACCTTTTCCCTCATGAATATTAGATCATTTTTATGTCATCTGCTAATATTTGCTAATGGGAAAACAAACACAGGTGCAAAATGAGAAATGGAACCATTATCATTCTATAATTGATAATGAAACCAATGAAAATGGTCTTTGCTCTCCAGTATCTGGGTTAGAGATTCAGCTGGTGATTGGTCAGAGGATGGAAGTATATACATGGTCTGCCTATAACATGATAAAATTTCTTTTAGGACTACTTGTAGAATCACATTTTAGTCATGGATTTCTTTACATTTTACATGTTCATGTATAAACACTTTCAGGATATGACTTATCTTTGACACTTTCAATTTACACACAGTTTATTTTATCCTGGTTCATCTGAGCCACAGAATACATGTTTTTCCCAATTACAGTTATCTTTGCTATTCTGATTTCCTTAGTTTAAAACATGTGCAGGAATTACTTCTGAAATATTTCAAGGTGTACCATTTTGAGAACTGTCTACTTATATGGAAGATATTAGGAAGAAAAAATTATGGTCTGTTAATGTCTGAATGACTTTATTTCCATATGTCTACAAGACATCTATGGGAAAACTACCTCCAGACTGTCAATTAAGCCCACTGTTGGATTTTAAATTTAACACAATTTATAGGCCCATAATTTCAATACAAGCACTCTTAGAAATTCTTGATTGGCAGTTTCTATTGCCATGTTCATTATCCCTACATTTAGATAAATGTCACATCCTAATATATTTATAAGTAATTTTGTAGCTTCATGGGTACATTATTGCATCCTACAAAATGGGCTAATGTTATAAGGTCACTTTTTTGTCTCATTACTGATAAATGTTCATTGATTTTTTTCTGTCTTCTTTTGAGTCATGTTTAAATTTATAAAAAAAGTAGATCCCATCAATATCTTTGACCAGGTACTGATGTTTACAGATATTCTATGGTAATATGTGTCTAGAGGATGATAGTTTAATGCTTCCCTGTTGGAAGATAATGAGTTTATATGTCATTTGGAACCTCAATGTTCTCTTTATTTGGACACTGATTCAGAGCATGCTGAAGATCCCAGTTCATTTTGGTATCATGCCAAAAACTTTTTGAGAGTGGCCAATGCAGCACAGAATTCAGGACGTAAATAGAAAATATGTCTAATTTTTATGACTTTAAATTTAGAAGATTAAAGAACAGATTTTTTTTTTAATTTCCTAAACTAAGCTTTACAAAACTAACTGAAAATTTAAAAAAAAAGAGAGAGAGAGAGAGGATTTATCCTCTAGGTTAGTACACTGAACCAGAATCCATTCTAACAAATGACTCCAAGTAACCTAGGCAAGGAAGTACATTGCATTTGTCACCCTTGCTCACTAACATGGAACAGAGGATCTGGCCCACAGTGGGAAATAAGTATATTTTTATGGAATGAACCAATTAATATACCAAAGTGATCATAATTTATTATTTTGTTTAGGATTATAATTGTTTTATAAGGTATAAACCACTCTTTAAATCAAAATCTGATGGCTTTAAAGGCTGACGCTTGAACAGATATTTGTATAACCATATTCATAGCTGCATTTTTCACAATAGCCCAAAAGGTGGATGCAACCCAAATGTTTACTTATGAATGAATGAATAAACAAAATGAAAATATACATACAAGTAATATTATTCGGCCTTAACAAGGAATTAAATTCTGATACATGCGATGACACACATGATCCTTGAAAGCACGACAAGTGAAAGTAGACAAAATGACAAATATTGCATGATTTCACTGAAATGAGCTATCTACATAGTCAAATTGATGCAGACATAAGATAGAATAGTAATCACCAGAATCTGGAGGTAGGGTGGATGAGAAATTATTATTTGTGGGTGCATCGTTTCAGTTTGAGATTTGAGATTTCCTGGTGGCTCAGACGGTAAAGAATCTGTCTGCAATGCAAGAGACCTAGGTTCAGTCCCTGGATTGGGAAGATGCCCTGGAGAAGAGAACGGCAGCCCACTCCAGTATTCTTGCCTGGAGAATCCCCATGGACAGAGAAGCCTGGTGGGCTACAGTCCATGGGTTTCAAAGGGTCGTACCCGACTGGGTGCCTAATGCTGTCACTTTCTATTTCAGTTTGGGATGACGATGATAAAGTTTTGGGAGTGAGTAGTAATGACTGTACAACAATGTGAATGAGCTCAGCGTTACTTAATTGTACCCGAAAAAATATTACATGCAAGTATCAAAAAAAAAAAAAAAAAAGACAACTAGTAATGGTGAGGATGTGGAGAAACTGGAACATGAACAATGTTGGTGGAAATGCAAAATGCACATTTGTTCTGGAAAGCAGCATGAAAGTTCTTCAAAACATTAAAAATGGAATTTTTATATGATCCAGCAATTCTACTTCTGGGTATTTATCCAGAATAATTGAAATCAGGATCTTGAATAAATATATGCATTGACATGCTCATTTTAGCATTATTGATTTTAGCTAAGATACAGAAACAACATAAATGTCTATCAACAGATACATGGATAAAGAAAATATGGTATATATATACAGTTGGATATTCTTCATGGGTCTTAGAAAAAAAAGAGAATTCTGCAAAATGCAACAACATGAATGAATTTGAAGGATATTATGTTAAGTGAAATAAGCCCACAGAAAGAAAAACACTTTTATTTAAATCTTTGAATCCCCTCATATAAAGAAATAAAAGTTGAACTGTTAGTTAACTAATCATGTCCAACTGTTTGTGACCCCATGGACTTTAGTCCACCAGGCTCCTCTGTCCATGGGAATTCTCCAGGCAAGAATACTGGGGTTGCCATTCCCTTCTCCAGGGGATCTTCCCAACCCAGGGATCAAACCCAAGTATCTTGCACTGCCGACAGATTCTTTACCATCTGAGCCACCAGAGAAGTCCTCCCATTATATGGGGTATCTAAAATAGTCAAATTCATAGAATCAGAATGAAATGGTGATTTCAAGAGGCTAGAGGAGCTTTAGTTGCTGCAAAGATCAAAGATCCTGTGTACTGCAACTAAGTCCCAGTGCAGACAAATAAGTAAATATATATATATATATACATATTGATTGATTGATTGATTTATATACACACACACACACACACACACACACACATTAAAAGAGGCTAGGGGAAGGTGGAAAGAGGGAGTTACTAATCAGTGGGCATAAAATTTCAGTTATGTATGATGAGTAAATACTAGAGATCTGCTGTATAACCATTCTGCCGATAATCAACAACACTAATGTACACTTAAAAATTAAGAGGCTAAAAAAAAAAATTAAGAGGCTAGTTCTCATGTTATATTCACAATAAAGTAAAAAAGAATAGGTTAAGAATGTATAATAGATTAGAGTACATAATCTCTCTTGGGTACAGAGAGACTAAAATTTATACAAAAAATTTAAAGGTATTAAAAAGTTAAACATTATTGTGTGTGTGTTTTTTTATCATAATGAAAAATAGTACAAAGACAAACAGAAGAAAATAGCATTCCTACCTGGTGAAACAAATGTAGTTAAGTACTTTTTTAGCAAAATATTAACCAGGCCACATAAAATACAAAAAAAAAAAATCAAACTACCCTTACCTAAAGGAAATATTAAAATGCCTGAGCTTATTTCTTCTTCAGTGGAAAAACAAATGAAGAGTATTTGGAATCCTAGCAGTTATGTTAAAAAATCATCTTGTTCTACATAAAATCTGCTGCTTATATTGTTATCATTTTAGGACATGACATCAGCATGCCACAAGTAAGTGCCAAGCTCATAAATTTCAAACTACTTTCCAAAGTTAAAAAATAATTCCAATACAAAAATACAGTTGATATTTCTCAGTTTTCTCTTTATTGTGATATAATCTATCACTACAGAATATTAAGCTAAATGATAGCTTCACATTCTGTTAATTTATGCCAGTTTCAAGTGTATTTTAGAACATCTAAGTCACCAATCTTGTCTTCTCTCTAGGGGTAAACACATGTAAGGTGGTGAGAGGCACGTTCATGTTACCTGTCAGACAAGAATATGTAGAAAGATGTCAAAAGTATATAGATTTGTAATACCATTTTTCAGAACAAAAATATATTAAAAATATTAAAATCAAGTCTGATAGTAGGAATAAGATAACAATGAGCTCAGAAAAAGCCTTCATCTGAATACTCTCCCTGTGCATCACACGGGGTATATGAAAGTGCAAGGAAGATACAAGAATATCAACATATCTAATGGCTTGTACAGTTAAAGAATTTACAGCCAACAAAGACCTTTATGATAGGAATCCTGATGGGAAATAGCTACATGAGATAAAGCAAATGTTATTCAGTTATAACTTTTCAAAGTCAAAATGTGGCAAATCAAATTAAACTCTGATACGAGCAGAAGAAAATGTGACTATAAAGAACTGCTTAGGTGGAGTAAAGGAGGAACAGAGGCACCACTGGCTGAGAGAAAAGACAGTTGCACAGAAAGTTTTTGCAACATTTGGAAAATATCCAAGAGCCATGAATATGTAAGCTACTTTCTTGGCTTACATATGGCTTCATACCTCATGTAAATATGTATCAGAGAATGCCCAACTTTCTCAGGTTTTTCGAATCAGAAAAAATAACTTAGGGTTTAACACTTGTAGATTTCTACTGGAGGTCATACATGAAAAAAAAAGATCATAAGCATTTCAATTCAGTCCTCATTAACTTTATAATTGCCAAATAAAATTATTGTTTTCTAATCAGTAATTAATAACCAAATACAATTTTATAAATTATTATTATTGTATTTGTATAATTGTATTAATTATACAAATAATTTTGTAGCTGAGAACAAGGGTTCATATTGAGTGATTTAACAGACCATCAACTTAGGTTTTATAATACAAATACTGCTTCCCTACTATTGAAATATATATACATAAAGGAAAAAAGTTATACATATGGAAACTTAGAAGCAATGAACAAATTCTTATAAGAATCCATTCAAACTGACTCCAGAAGAAATAGTAAATCTGAATGGTTTAATCACCATCAAGAAATAAACACTTTCTTTTTAATCTTCTTGTAGCTTCCCTGGCGGTGCAGTTGGTAAAGAGTCTGCCTGCAATGCAGAAGATCCAGGTTCAGTCCCTGGGTTGGGCAGATTCCCTGGAGAAGGGAATGGCAACCCACTCTAGTATTCTTGGCTGAGAATCTCATGGAGAGAGGAGCGTGGCCAGCTACAGTCCATGGGGTCACAAAGAGTTGAACACAACTGAGCAACTAAACCTATCTTTCTAAAGGAAAAAGGCCAAGGGGATAGAATTGTTTAAAAATAACAAATTTTGATTAGCCAGAGATCTGCATCCACAAAGAAGGCTATAATTAGCAGTTAAAGTGGGTTAACAGAACAGGATATTTAGCAATACATACAATTAACAGCAAAGGAAATAGGAAATATTATCTCTAGGAATAAAGATCAAGCATAATGACTGTAACTGCTTTACACAGAAGTTACCCCCAAAAGACCACCAAAGATGATAAGCATTAGAATCTTTCAAAACTGACTTGAGTGATTCTTAAATGAACACTCCTGTGGTGAGCTGGAGTGACGGGGGCAGTTGTGGGAACAATGTGCAGAGCAGCAGTAGGGCAGATGCTCCTACTGACCAGTGAGTGGTAGGTATTCCATTGAGCAGCACACCGAAATGAGTTAGCGGATGTCACTGCAATTTCCTTAGAAACTCCAAGGAAGTGACCTGTCAGTCTCTATTGTCATTTCTGGGTGCAAAGATCATGCTCTGGTGGGGATGTCAGTTTGTCACTGAACAGAGTTGGCCTGAGACAATGAAGCCCGAAAATGGCATCTCCATTCTTGCTGTCACACATTTGCCCAGAAGCCTCAGATTTCGTACATTTTCCTCTTAAAACTTTCATCTTTCTCACCAAGAACTTTTAAATAACCACATGGTTAGTTACTCTAATAGACACGGAATTATTCTGTACTTAGTTTTATATATTAAATTCAAACAAGTCCACAAAGTGTTGCCAAAAATACATATTGAAATAAGTAAAGAGGGTTTTTTCCTGGCTTATTGGTTTCTACAGAGAACTTTAATTGTGTTTTTTTTCCCCTTAAATTGAGTGACTAATTTCATGAGACACTAAACCAATTCACTGAAACAATCCTTTCCATGAAATAAATAATCCACTTCTATGTATTGACAAGTCACTTAAATTCCCTGTGACTTAGGTCCTTATACAAAAATTGGAGAAAATGATGCTTTTTACATATTTCTCAGAGGTACTCAAAATAGTAATGAGATGGTGTCTTTGGAGTTCCCCAAGGAGAGGTACATATTAACTCAAATTACCACTCCATTATGATTTATCTTTATACAAACCATTTACTGTTAGCAGCATTTTTCTTGTAGAAACCTTTTATATTGCTGAAGTGCATTAGGCCTGATGTCTATTTCTACTCCTTGCTCATAAAGGGTCTAAGGCTACAAAACAGAGAACTCAACTGCATTAGGAGGAGTTAATATTATTGTCTGTCTCTTCCAGACAATAATTTGTCCTTCTGTAAGTGGCTTTTGTATAGCAAGCAGCTCAGAGAATGTCACGTCAACAAGAGCCCCTGAGCGGTAAGTGAAATGCAACACAGGTTAACAGGAGAGTTAATTTGAAATCTCATGAAGACAAGGAGGATGGGTCTAGCTAGCATCATAAAAAATAAGGAGATGAATGACAGGCTCCATAGCTCTGGGCTTATGTGAAAGGTATGGCACCACTCTCCATGCCAGCCCTTCAGAAGCCACCATTCTCCTGGTCTTTTGGACTCCATAACCAACAGTCACTAACTCTTATGTTCGAGTCCCAGAAAAACATCCTATCTGTCGGGAGCCGCGTTAGGCATTACTGACAAAATGGAGGCACGGCCCCACACCCCTCTCCTCATTCTGCAGGCACGGACCCGGGATGAAGGAGTTAGGCCTTGTAATTCTGACTTGTTTTTTCCTCTCCTCGGCTGAGTTGACTGAAAAGGAATATTAAGGTGCTTATTGTTCTTGAGAGGAGCATGAGAAGGCACAAAGCCTTCTGCAGCATTGCTCAGAAAATAATTCATAAAATTAATCATTGACATTTGTTCAAGGACTTTTACAAAAAAGTGTTCCAGGATGAGAACATAGGCCGCAGCTTGAGGCCATGGGAGAGATTGATATCTGAAGCCTATTTGCAAGGAGAATGTTTATGGCAAAGGAGTTTACTGAATTTAGGGCTTAGAAATAATTAAAATAGTTAGAAGTTAAAGATTTAAGGAATGTTGTAAAGTTAGCATATTTTACTATAGCTTATAGAAGTTTGGAATTTTTAGAGACACTATAGCTAGAAGCCTTTTTAAGAGATAGTGAGCTCAGGATGTTAGGGGCAAACAGGATTTAGGAAGATAAGCAATAAACTGAGGAATGTAGCATGAGTTACAATGTAATCACAAGTTAACTATAGGACACATTAGAGGAAGTAGATAATAGATGGTAAGGTTTATTCGGAGAGAATCACTTAAGCAGGAACTCTGTTTGAAGAGCAACAATGATTTATGGAGATAATAAATCTGGATGAGGGGAAACTGAAAATGTCAAACCTCTGACCTAATGCTTTTGTAAAAGTATAAAAGAAAATCTTAAACTTGAAATAAATAGGCAGTCCAAGAAAACTGAGAGGCTGCCTCATCGCCGACACTGTTCATCTCTTCAGGTTGAATCCCTGGCTGCTGGAGCTGGACTTCGGCACCTATCCACTTTTTTTCCTGCTGAAGGAATCTAGTGCCCTGGTTCTGCTTTCTGTCTCAGTGACACCAGGCTCCTCCGTCCAGGGGATTTTCTAGGCAAGAGTACTGGAGTGGGTTGTCTTTTCCTTCTCCAGGGAACTTCCTGACCCAGGGATCGAACCCAGGTCTCCCGCATTGTAGACTGACGCTTTACCGTCTGAGCCACCAGGGAAGTCTCCCTCAGTGACACCATCCATCTTAGTTCATTCACCTCACCTTACCAAGAGTACTGCCACTGACACCAATGGCTACCTGGCTGTGTTCTTGAGTTTGGATTCTTCTGCATCGAATTCATCTAGCACACTTCTGTCTGATCCCCTGCCAAAATCTCAGTGCTAAGCTTTAAGTTAAAGCAAGGTAATGCATTAATTTAAAACATCAGGGTGAAGACCAAAAGACCTGAGTTCAAACTCTTGGCTGTTCTTTATTAGCTACAGAATTCTTGAGGGGAAAAAAAATGCTTCTCTAATTATTAGACCTTTTATCTGTAAAGTGAGAAGAATTATGCTTCCTTATCCAGGGGATGGTGGCTGGGAATACAAGAGAAAATGTAGGCAAATTATCGAGCACAGGGGTATTTCCTGTTGTTACATAATTCAGTTTCGCTCTAGCCATGAAAATTGCATATTATAACAGTGCAAAATAACAATAACAAAAGTAATAATAAATAACATTTGTTGATTGTTTTCTTGGTACTCAGTCCTAATATAAGTGTTTTACATATATAAACCCATTAGTGCTCAAAATAATCCCTTAAAATGGAAGTGCTATTTTACTGACAAGGAAAGTATGACACAGAATGACCACATAATGTCTAAGGTTACACCTGCTGGGACTCAAATCCAGATAAACCTGGCTCCAGAGATTGTTCTTAGTTACTATGCTACACTGGTTCCCTAGTTCAATCTCCTTGCCTCTCCTTTTCTTGAAAATTTTGGCTGCTATATTTCTTTCTTGAAATATTCTTCCTTTCAATCTCTGAATTTTTGTCGCTTATATATTTTCCAAGCTCCAGTTCAAGTTCTTCCTTTTCCAGAACATCCTTTCAGTATCTTTGCATTAATTTTTTTCTGAAGTGTCATAATCCTATGTTCCATAACACAATACTTAATTGCACAATACATTATATTGTTTTTGAAAATTTTTCTAATGTATGTTGCTTTTTTCCTCCCTAAGAGCCTTCAAGTAAGTAGAAAGCTAGGAGTTCTTAGGGCTTCCTTGGTAGCTCAGCTGGTAAAGAATCTGCCTTTGATGCAGGAGAGCCTGGTTTAGTTCCTGGGTCAGGAAGATCCCTGGAGAAGGGATAGGCTACCCATTCCAGTGTTCTTGGGCTTCCCTGGTGGCTCAGCTGCTAAAGAATCTGCCTGCAATGTGGGAGACCTGGGTTCGATCCCTGGGTTGGGAAGGTCCCCTAGAGAAGGGAAAGGCTACCCACTCCAGTATTCTGGCCTGGAGAATTCCATGGACTGTATAGTCCATGGGATCGCAAAGAGTCAGACACGACTGTGCAACTTTCATTTTAGGGTTTCTTTATCCTCCCCATCCAGAGTACAGTATTGAGTTCATTTTAACAAATACTCAATATATATACACAATATCACCTTACCTATATAGTACTGTACTAGGTTATCTCATTCAAAATTGTGTAATTATTCATATATGATATTACTCAAATAAGTGTTGATGAGGTCTTATCTCACTTTTTGTGTTACCCAACTTGAATGGAAATCAAATATCTCTCTGAAACTACTTTACAGCCCAAATTCCAGCAAATCCTGAGTCTTTCTCTGAAGAATGGGGAGCTATGACATGTAGAAACAATTTCTCTACAGTCTGAAAATACTAAGCTTGATCTATAAGATGCTTAGTTATGTCCATTTCTTATTTAAGACATTTTGAGAACTTACAATTTCCTAAGAAGACAATTTTCTTAAGAGTCATGCGTAAGTACAGCTCTTACCAAGCAATTTCCTCTGACATTTTCCTTTAAATTTTCCCATCTTTTCCCTTTCATCAGATGACTCTTCCTTGCAGCTTTTGCTGTTCTCTGAGCATTTTCTCCCCAAGTCCTCTGTGATTACAACCTTCAGACACGGCTAGGGCAGTTCTGAAGTCTACCCTTTAATCAACATTTGTCCATGTTATGTATAATGGATCTTTTCATCTTGTCTGGGTCTCAGTAGTGATGACGGCTGCCTATGGAGGCTGGCAATATTTTATTACTCTCCCTAATTAATATGTGTCCTGTAAAACTGAAATAACTTAATGTGTGGATCATTTTGGCAGGCTTTCTATTTTTCAAATAAATTGTGCTAAATTTAAATCCCTGTTTACTGAGAGACCTCCCACAGTGAAGATACTGTGATTATCTTTTAAATTAGAACAAAGCAGATTTAGATATTAAGTTTCTTTTACCTAATTCTCTAAAAAGTGTTGCATAAATTAAATTTTAGTTATATGTTCTCTGAAATCAAAGCTCTTTGCAAATATATGAACTTACCTCTAACCTTTGTAAGAACAGTAGACAGGAATCCAAAGCCATACCACGTCTGGCTTTGGTACCAGGATCATCACAATCTAAGGAAGGAGAAGCTTGTGAGATGTGTTTGCATATATTGGGATGGCCAAGAAATTTGTTTTTCCCTAAGGTGGTACAGAAAAACCCAAACAAGCCCTTTTGCCAACAAAAACAAAATGGAAAATAGAAATGAGTCAGCTTAAGAATAGTTGATGAAACAGTTCTTCAAAACTATAGGCTATACCGGAGTTTTTAATAGTTTGGGCTAATAAACACATTTCATAAAACTTAGTCCTAAAGTTTCTAAAATACTGGAAATTTGACATAACTTTTCTCAAATGTGTTTCTTCAGTAAGAAAATGCCCTATTTCTACAGGGAAAATACAACCATGCTTGAATTCTACTTCATGCCAAGCAGTGGGCTACACATTTTTCATGGTCGTCTGTACTGAAATTTCCTTTATGTGGTCAATGCCTTCCCCAGAAATCTGCTTTGTTCTGCTTTGGCTATTCACTGTTCTCCTAGGTCTTACCGCTTTGGTCAACCTCCTGGGATATGTCCCTTCACAGTGGCAGATGGACCACCTACATCTTCCCAAGGTTAATTCCCTCATGTTGCCCCAGGTATAAAGGCCCCCTCATCTACTTTTTATTTGGAGTGCAACTCCTCTCCCATTACTTTATGGCCAGACAAACCATTTTAGTTGGTAAGTTCTCTTGTTAAGGATCAACACTAATCACTATAATAAAGTCTCCAAAAGGTTCCCTTGAAACCTCTTTCTTATTTAAGGGGAGAGAGGAAGAATACACAGTTTTTCCAGGAGGGGCTGAAGGGAATTATGATTTTTCTTCAAATACATTCTCACTGTTAGTGGTAGGAACCTCTACATCTTGCCAAATTCATCTTTTTTCTTTGCAGGCTGATGCGACTGATTTCATTCTCTCTCAGGTTAGAAGGTAGCTAGTCTGGTTTATTGGAAAAGACTCTGATGCTGGGAGGGATTGGGGGCAGGAGGAGAAGGGGACGACAGAGGATGAGATGGCTGGATGGCATCACCGACTCGATGGATGTGAGTCTGAGTGAAGAACTCCCGGGAGATGGTGATGGACAGGGAGGCCTAGCATGCTGCGATTCATGGGGTCGCAAAGAGTCGGACACGACTGAGCGACTGAACTGAACTGAGTCTGGTTCGGTAGCTAAGAGCATTGTTCTAGAGCCAAGCAACCTGGGTACAAACCCTGACTCTGCCACCAACCTGCTAAATAAACTTAATGAAGTTACTTAAACTCCTCCTGCCTGATATCCTAATCTGTGAATGGAGATACTAATAGGTAGTAGCATTTTACCTAACCCAAGAGAAGGAAATGGCAACTCATTCCAGTATTCTTGCCTGGAGAATTCCATGGACAGAAGAGCCTGGCGAGCCTATAGTCCATGGGGTTGCAAAGAGTCAGGCATGACTGAGCAACTAACACACACACACACACAACCCAATAGGGTAGAGGATCAATAAACATAAAGGTGTTAGTACAGTTCCTCAAATGTAATAAGGACTCAAAATGTTTAGTCATTATTTACATAATAACCTGGCATTTACTATATTTTTCTCAGCCTTGGAGGTCTTAAGTCCAGCTAGCAAGAGAAGATTGCATTCTACTGTTGTTACATTAGCTTACTTGAATACACATTTATTATTTTTCCTTCCTTGTTTCCAAATGATTTTTTTTTCCTTTCTTTTTTTTTCTATTTACTTTTTTTTAAAATTTTTATTATTTATTTATTTTTTACTTTACAATATTCTATCAGTTTTGCCATACATCAGCGTGAACCTGCCACGGGTATACACGTGTTCCTAATCCTGAACCCCCCTCCCACCTCCCTCTCCAAATGATTTGTGGTAGTTTATAATAAATGACAGAAATGCGATAGAAGAATTAGGGTAAGGTTAAAGGCTATAATGTCATGCAACCTATTAAGATAGATAATTATACCAGAAATGTAAATCAATGGAATTTTCTAAAACTGAGCATTCATTTTAACTTTGGACTAAGTGGAAGCCATTGTGACCAAAGGAGAAAAAGGTTATGTGCAGTTCTCATCTAACAAAATGATATCTCTTACTGAGTGACTAAGCTTCTTAAAGTATTGAAAATGTAAGATAAAAGGTGAAAAATAATAATAACAATAAAAAATAACATCAATAGCTTTTTTGATAATGATGTCCTGAATATACATAGAGATCAATGTTCAAGTATTAATGAAATCAGGGGTCTCAAAATTGACCATATGTAAGAAACACCTAGCAACTAAATGCAAGTTTCTAGGTCTGCCCTGGAAATAACAGGATTGCAGAGGGAGCAAAATGTGGCTGTGGAGCAAGCATCACAATGAACTCTGATGTGAGTAGGGCAGGAGAAAACCCCCATCCAGACATGGGCATGACTGCCCTTATCTGAGACCAACCATTAAAGAGCCACAGATAAGGCATGCTTATGAAGATCTCACATCAGTGGGTCAGGCTGTTTTTGGAAGGCCCAGATCTCCATGCCCGTAAGCTCCCCTCTCATCTTCAGAGTAAAAGAGATATTTATAATAGCCAAGACAAGGAAACACCTAAGTGTCCCTCAACAGATGAATGGGCAAAGAAGATGTGGTATATATACCCTGGAATATTACTCAGCGATGAAAAGAATGAAATAATGCCATTTTCAACAACATGGTTGGTCCTAGATATTATTATACTAAGTAAGTCAAAGAGAGAAAGACAAATGTCATATGATATCACTTATACATAGAATCTAAAATATGACAAAATAAACACCTATGAAAGAGAAACTGACTCACAGACAACAGACTGGTGATTGCCAAAAGGGTAGGAGTTAGAGGAAGGATGGATTGGGAGTTTGGGATTAGCAGATGCAAACCATTAGATAGAGAATAGATAAACAACAAAGTCATATTGCACACTACAATGAACTAAATTCAATATTCTGTGATAAATAATAATGGAAAAGAATATGAAACAGAATGTATATATATGTATAACTGAATCACTTTGCTATACAGTAGAAATTAACACAATATTGTAAATCAATACTTCAACATCAGTCAGTTCAGTCGTTCAGTCGTGTCCGACTCTTTGTGACCCCATGAATCGCAGCACGCCAGGCCTCCCTGTCCATCACCAACTCCTGGAGTTCACTCAGACTCACGTCCATCGAGTCGGTGATGCCATCCAGCCATTTCATCCTCTGTCGTCCCCTTCTCCTCCTGCCCCCAACCCCTCCCAGCATCAAAGTCTTTTCCAATGAGACAACTCTTCGCATGAGGTGGACAAAGTACTGGAATTTCAGCTTCAGCATCATTCCTTCCAAAGAACACCCAGGGCTGATCTCCTTCAGAATGGACTGGTTGGATCTCCTTGCAGTCCAAGGGACTCTCAAGAGTCTTCTCCAACACCACAGTTCAAAACCATCAATTCTTCGGCACTCAGCCTTCTTCACAGTCCAACTCTCACATCCATACATGACCACAGGAAAAACCATAGCCTTGACTAGACGGACCTTTGTTGGCAAAGTAATGTCTCTGCTTTTGAATATGCTATCTAGGTTGGTCATAACTTTCTTTCAAGGAGTAAGTGTCTTTTAATTTCATGGCTGCAATCACCATCTGCCGTGATTTTGGAGCCCCCCAAAATAAAGTCTGACACTATTTCCACTGTTTCCCCATCTATTTCACATGAAGTGATAGGACCGGATGCCATATACTTCAATAAAATACTTTGGGAAAAAGACAGGTATTTACTTGTAATGATGCATCAAACACAAAGACAATTATCTACAAGAATAGAAAAATACAGATAAATGAGAAAGAATCTTTAAAATAAAGTGTTAATAATAGTTTATAAGTTATGAGCAAATTATATGCAAAAGGGAGAAAGAAAAATCAGTAAATTGCACAAAGGGAAAATGAAAGGCCAATATAGATATGGAAAAATGTTTGACCTCATTGTGAAAGTCACTCAGTCATGTTGGATTCTTTGCAACCCCATGGACCCTACAGGCGCATTCTCCAGGCCAGAATACTGGATTTGTTAGCCATTCCCTTCTCCAGGGGATCTTCCCAACCGAGAGTCCCAACTCAGGGACCCAACCCAGGTCTCCCACATTCCGGGCAGATTCTTTACCAGCTGAGCCACAAGGGAAGACCAAGAATAGTGGAGTGGGTAGCCTATCCCTTCTCCAGTGGATCTTCCCAACCCAGGAAGATAACCAAGGTCTCCTGCATTGCATGCAGATTGCTCACCAACTGAGCTACTAGGGAAGCCTTAACCTCATTACGAATACATAAATACAGATTGAAATAATGTGACGTCACATTTTATCCATCAGATTGGGTAAGGGAAAAACACATTTGTTAGCACCTTGATCAAATAAGAATATGGGGAAAGGGCATTTTCCCATATTTGTTGAAGAGAAAATGGCCATTTTTCCAAAGGAGATCTAGCCATATGTATAAAATTTTAGGAGTGCTAAATTTAAACTAAGCATAACAATTACATATCTAATTGAATATTAATAAATGTCTGTTAATATTTAAATGTTAATTTAAAATATTTTGTCATCATAGGTTTTACACTAGGAAAAAAAAATAGACTAAAAAAAAAGTCCAATAATTCCAACAGGCTAAAAATTACGATATTCATTTCAGTGGAATACTATGAAAGTATGAAATATTATGATCTGCAATTATAATGTCCACAAAAAATATTAAGTGCCAAAAGCTTATGAAAGTTTATACATGACATGATCCCATTTTTCTAAAGAAAATCTCTCTGACCTGGTAGAGCAACATGCTCAGGATTTTATATCACAATGGTAATTACAAATATTTTAGATAAAGTAAAAACAGATATTAGATGAATTTTCTTTGCCTTTCCCTTTATTTTTGCTTGAATTTATCACCAGAAAGTACAATTGAATTTTACTTTTTTAAAATTAAAAGATGTATTAATTGTGTTTAAACCAGATTTCTATGTGATTTGTGTTAACCTAAAAATATATTATTCAGTAATGTAATAACAGTATGGCCTTCCTATGGGACCAAAAAGAACTACATGTTTGCTGGGTTTACATTTTCTTTCCTTAACTATTTCCATAGAGACCCAAATATTGCTGAAACATCTGGGAGTATATAAAAATCAAAACTGAGAGCAAAGACACATTCTGACCTGTATCTTTAAAAATTACTATATAACTTTTCCAAGAAGGAAACATTCTGATCATTGAGGCATTTTCAGTATATTTTCTTCACTGCCTCAGAGACTTTCACTTAAAATAACTCTCCCTTGAACAACACAGTAACTTTTAAAAAATGTATTTATAGGTATGTGTGCTCTTCCAATGTTGTAAGAAGAAAAAAGTCAAAAACAAACCACTTCAAAACAAAAATTACCACACTTAATTATTTTCATGTTCATAGTTTTTTAAAGAGCTGATCTCTAAATATTTAGAAAGTGCTTAAAATCAATATCAACATTTATTTAGTATTTTTTCAAAATGAATTATGTTTTGAAGTAAACATTTGCCTTGACAAATCTGTATTTGAATGAATGTTTTGCTTTTGTTAGCTTATGAGCTGTTATATCTTTCAGAAATCATCAGGTACAATTAGGACTCATGATCATTATCATTATTGAATTATCTGGTCTTTGTAGACTGCTTTGCAATTTATAAAAGACTTTCACACACAGTGTATTATTTTCATTTTGATTTTCTGACAACCCTATTAAGTAGGTAGTACAAGTATCATTTTCCTTGGAAAAATCTACATTATAAAAGGTAAAGCTATTTGTGTAAGATCTATTTATCATGCCACTATTTCAGTATTCTAATGGTGCTTTAACAGATTACTGGCCTTCATATGGGATCATATCATGTAAAATTTACAGAAGAAATGGAAGATCTTAATCTCAAAATATCCTGCAAACTAAAGAATCCTTGATCCCTGAATATGTAGAAAAATATGAACATTTGAGTCTTTCATATATTTCCAAAACAATTGGGTCATCAAAACAAAACAAAACAAACAAAACAATCTTAATATTAAAATTTTCAGAAAGCAGAAGGAGTCTTTAAATTCTAGCAATTTGATATAAAATTATGATACTCCATTTTTTAAATAATTCACAATATTGTCCTTGTATTCTGATTTTTGACATGCATAAGCTCTAAAACTTATTATTTGTAAGATAAGTAGGCATCGTGAATAAAATAAACTCAGTAGTCTAGGTGGGGATTATTTCATGTTTTGACTAAAGATTGGTGTTAATCCAAAACTGGCTTCAGTTCCATTTTCCAGAAGCTTTAAGACGTTCTAATCCAGTATTTCCCAAAGAACAATCCATGACCGTGGAATCATCAAGAAGTTCCTCTTTAAAAAAGATTCGGAGGTAAGTATTTTTGGAAAATCCAGTATATGGCACTACCCTTTTAGATATTATATAAGAAAATTAGCATAGTACAGATTAATATAAAAGAACTTTATGCAATATGGGTTGCCCAGAAATTTTCAATTTTTTTCCATCAAAATCCACTTTATAGCTGGCTTAAAACTCAACATTCAAAAAACTAAGTTCATGGCATCTAGTCCCATCTCTTCATGGCAAATAGATGGAGAAACAATGGAAACAGTGACAGACTTTATTTTCTTGGGCTCCAAAATCACTGCAGATGGTGACTGCAGCCATGATATTAAAAGGCGCTCACTCCTTGGAAGAAAAGCTATGACAAACCTTGACAGCATATTAAAAAGCAGAGATATCACTTTGGCAACAAAGACGTGTATAGTCAAATCTATGGTTTTTCCAGTAGTTATATACAGATGTGAGAGTTGGGCCATAAAGAAGGCTGAGCACCAAAGAACTGATGCTTTTGAACTGTAGTGGAAGACACTTGAGAGTCCCTTGGAAAGCAAGGAGATCAAACCATTCAGTCGTAAAGGAAATCAACCCTGAATATTCAATGGTAGGACAGATGCTGAAGCTGAAGCCCCAATACTTTGACCACCTAATGCAAAGAGCTGACTCATTGGAAAAGACCTGACTCATTGGAAAAGACACTGATGTGGGAAAGATTGAAGGCAGGAGGAGAAGGGGATGACAGAGGATGAGATGGTTGGATGGCATCACTGACTCCATGGACGTGAGTTTGAGCAAACTCAGGGAGATGGCAAAAGACAGGGAAATTTAGTGTGCTGCAGTCCATGGGTCACAAAGAGTTGGACACGACTGAGTGACTGAACAATAAATTAAAATTTCAAGAAACCAAAATATCAATAAGTCACTGGAGTCTTTTTTTTTTTTTTTTGCTCAGAAACTCAAACCACTTTTGAAATAATTGAAGAAAATATCTGGTATAAAAATATATTATTTTATCACAAACATTATGTTATACTTTAAATTATCTTAGATTATTGGAGTTTAGCATAGTGCTCTGAAATTAGTAGTTTGAAGGCACTTGAGAGCAAAGGATGCATGCATAAACTGTGATGGCTATAATGTACTCACTCTGTTCTATAAAAAAACATAAAGACCTAGAGGTGTGAATTAAAGGAAAAATATGTATAAGGTATATCCATTACACTGGAATTAATAAAAATTTTGTCTTTGAGCATTTAAAAAGAGTATGTTCCTCACGAGCTATCTTTTCATACATGGTGGTATACATATGTCAATGCTACTATCCCAATTCATCTCACTCTCCCCTTCCCCTAGTGCTCCTGTGCCCTTTCCCCTGCTGTCCCTTCTCTCTGTCTGCATCTCCATTCCTGCCCTGCAAAAGGTTCATCAGTACCACTTTTCTAGATCCCATATATATGCTGTAATAAATGTGTTTTACTCTTTCTGACTCACTTCATTCTGCATGACAGACTCTAGGTGCATCCACACCACTACAAGTGAGTACAGGTGTATAACACAAGGAGCCCAGCTGGGTGCTCTGTGATGACCTGGAGGGGTGACATAAGGATGGGGTGAGAAGCTTCGAGAGAATGGAGATATATGTATACATATAGCTGATTCACTTTATGTAGCAAAAGCTAAAACCAAATTGTAAAGCAATTATACTCCAATTAAAAAAAATAGGATTCTCAATTTTAAAACTTTTATTTAAAAAATTAAGCTAAAATCCATACCCATATTCCTTTTCTCCTTAACAGAATACTTATGAATGCTTGACAGTAACCTATACTGTTTACTAAGATTATTAGGATTTTTAAATTTATCTTGGTAGAAATTAGTTTCCTTGAACTAAAGAATTAAGAAGAATAACAAAAGCAAGGGTTTTACCAGGACATGGAAGCAACCTAGATGTCCATCAGCAGATGAATGGATAAGAAAGCTGTGGTACATATACACAATGGAGTATTACTCAGCCATTAAAAAGAATACATTTGAATCAGTACTCATGAGGTGGATGAAACTGGAGCCGATTATACAGAGCGAAGTAAGCCAGAAAGAAAAACACCAATATAGTATACTAATGCATATATATGGAATTTAGAAAGATGGTAACAATAACCCTGTATGTGAAACAGCAAAAGAGACACAGATGTATAGAACAGTCTTTTGGACTCTGTGGGAGAGGGAGAGGGTGGGATGATTTGGGAGAATGGCATTGAAACATGTATAATATCATCATGAATCGCCAGTCTAGGTTTGATGCAGGGTGCAAGATGCTTGGGGCTGGTGCACTGGGATGACCCGGCGGGATGGTATTGGTGGGGAGGTGGGAGGGGGGTTCGGGATGGGGAACACGTGTACACCCATGGCAGATTCATGTTGATGTGTGGCAAAACCAATACAATATCGTAAAGTAAAAATAATAATAATAAATAAATTTTAAAAATAAGCAAAAAAAAAAGCAAGGACTTTGGAAGTCAGTACATAAATAACTTATTTTGATAACTCATATTTCTGACAAGATAATCACACATATTATATGCATTATATATGTATTCTTCACCCATGAATCATATATGCAATGTATATTATCTGTGGTTAATTAGCTTATGTAAATATATCATAGATATATTTTCATGGCAACATAGAGTATTAATAAGACCACTTTGGAAACGGACTACTGTTTACAGTAATTTTACTAGTATACCATTAAATTCTCAAAGTCTATTTAGGTCTTCTCCTTGGTGCTACTTACAGAAGGGACAGCCAGCTCACCAACAGAATCAGGCCTGCTGTTAGACACCCATGTAAGCTTATGAGATTAAGAAGAAAGCCAAGAAGTTTCCCTGACATCTGTTATGTTTACACACCAATAGTAGTACATCTATAAAATATTAGGAAATATTGCCTCTAGAGTTTTCCTCTTGAGAAGAGGGAAGGTCAATGGTGATGCCAAGCATTGGTCCTGAGAGCAATAAAGAACATAACCCTACTCAGCCAATCCTAGACTGTCCTACAAATGTGGAACAAAAGAGGATGCTTAAATGAGAGCAAGTTTTTCTGGGCTGAGACTACTTTTAACACTTTTTCTAAGGATCTTGAAGTTATCTAGGACAAGAAAGCTGTACACTGGAATTACCAACCAGATCCCTTTGTGTATCTGGTCCTGAATAAAACTACAAATCTCTACTGGCTTTCACCTACAGACCACACTGTAAAATTATAATCACTGACTTTTGAAACAGGCTGATAAGAGTTTTACTAGAAGGAATATATATGGCTGATTCACTTTCCTGTGTGATAGAAACTGACACAGCAGTATAAAACAACTATACTCCAATTTAAAATGGAGAAGGAAAATGGCAACCCACTCCAGTATTCTTGTCTGGAGAATCCCCACGGACAGGAGCCTGGCGAGCTACAGTCCATGGGGTCACAAGAGAAGGACATGACTTAGAGACTACACCACCACCACCACCACCACCACTTTAAAAAAGTAGGATTTATGATGTGCTGTTTAAGTCAGGATTCCCCAAGCTACCTCCAGAATCAGTTTGCTTTTCACAGCTCATAATCTGTTTGACAGCCAGGTTTGACTAGTAACTAGAGTGAAGTGAAGTGGCTCAGTCATGTCCGACTCTTTGTGACCCCATGGACTACAGCCTATCAGGCTCCTCTGTCCATGGGATTTTCCAGGCAAGAATACTGGAGTGGGTTGCCATTCTCCAGGACGCTTTACCATCAGAGCCACCAGAAAAGTCCTAGTAAGACTACTAACTAAAGGGTATAACATACCCTGCCAGCAACTTCTACATTAAACTTTGCCAAAGCCAAATTTATTACAAAGCTCTTGGTGGCACAATGTGGGGGCAAAGCCCATCCGTGTGTGAATAAGGACCTGAGGGGAGTTTGCACCTAGCTGTGTCTTAGAACCCAAATGATTGCCTGTATTCTCTCTTACCATATCACAGCTTTTGGGTTAAAATGAAGGTCATAGGTAATTATGCTCTATGCTAAGACTGCAAGGTCTTAAAAATATTTAAAATTGTCATCCTATTCCTAGATACAATACCAACTCCACCAATTACTCTCTGTGTGCCCTTTGGCAAATTACTTGTTCTCTCTTTGTGTCTGTTTCCTCATCTGTAACATGGTAATAATGTTACCACCTACTTCATAGGCTGTTAGAAAAAATGAATGGGGAAACGCAGAAGAAGCCCTTAGGGCTGAAGAATGGTGAGTGGTACATGGACATTAGCTATCACCATCATCATAATTAACTTTAATTTTTTTGTGTTTTATTCCTAACAAGTAAACTTACATATTAAGGTCAGATAAAATATATTAGTCCTCTTAGTATTCTCAGTATCTACCAGAGTGCTTAACATGAAGAATTTCAGAATATTGATTACACTTGTAATAATTTGAGCATTATGGGGAATTTTGATATATGCAAAAATAATTTGCTTGCCATATTAACAAATCTTATGTGCTCCTGACAATGTAGCTGACATACATGAACTTCATTTTAACTATGGTCCTCTTGCCCCTACTCTGAACTTACAACTAAGTTATTCAAAATAATGGTAAAACTCCCTCCCTTCTTTCCTTCTTCTTTCCTTCCACAAATGTTTACTTAGTGACCCTTACATACAAGCCCTGAACTGAGTCCTGAAGGCTCAGAATTGAATGTGTCATTTCTAATATATTCTAGGATTTCATATTTTCACAAGCATAAGAGACAAGCAAATCCCCCTGTCAAATGCACTGCAAAAGCAGTATGAAAACAGTATGCACTGATACTGTTGAAGCCCAAAAGTGGGCCAAGGATGACTTCCTATGGACCTTGGAATGGCTATGACCAGAGAAGGTTTTGCAGAATGTAGATTACAGTGGAACAAAGAATAAATGGGAGACAACCATGGGATATCATTTCAGGAAATCAGAATGTGAAAAGAAATTAGCACATTTGGTTACCCTTTAATAAACGCTATGTTTTATATGGATATTAATTCAGATTTTTTTTAGTTATGCAGTTGCCCTTCTACACACATAGACCCAATCACACACAATGTGTTTTGAGAATAAGTTCAAAGCAGTTTGGAATCATTAAAGCTCATTTCTGGGCAGGTTATGTCTCTGTGGCACCACCTGGGTTGTTGCATCCTCAGCCACTCAGTCCTGCCTGACTTTGCAAGCCCATGGCCTGTAGCTCTCCAGGCTCCTCCTTCCATGGGATTTTTCAGGAAAAAGTACTGGAGCAGGTTGTCATTTCCTCCTCCAGGGGATCTTCCCAACCCAGGGATTGAACCTGCATCTCTTGTGTTTCCTACACTGGCTGGTGGCACTAACTAGATCTCTATTATGACATTAATAACATAATGATTATAAAAATGGAAAAAGAAGTTACCCTATCTTTCTGTATAACTTGTAGGAATCTATGTATTATAATTTTTTAATTGACAGAAGACTAGAAAAATAACTTGTAATTTTATGATCAATTACTGTGAACAACCCATATGTAGATATTTTGTGTTTTTTAGAAACAAATTTATGTAATTTAAAAATATTACATGTCACTTTTTTGTACTATAGCATTTATTTGTTTTCTTGAATTAAGTATGTTTATGTAAAATTTCAATAAACTTGTTAAATTGCATTACTTCTCTAGTTATTTTTGCCATTTATTTCATTCCATGATTATTACTACTTCTGCACTAGAGAGGATATGTTAAAAATGGGCTGACAAGTATGCTAGGTATACCTCCAAACTGAAGATACCTTAACACTTTACATAGAGACTTTGTAGAAGTTATGTTCCCAGGTAAAATTATAAGTAGAACTCATATGGGTCTTATAAATCAATCCAACTCCTAGAGGAAATCAAGAGGTTTTTGTGAATTCCAAGCCAAATAGCAAGTTGTTACTCTAACCACAAAGCAGTTAGCTCTCTACAGACAGTCCATAAAGTCTTGAGGAACTGAGGGCTTGGTGGTATGAAGTTCAGCCAGGACTGCGAATTCACATTTTGGCTTTGCCACCTCTTAGGCAAGTTCGTTAATCTCCCTGGTTCTCAGCAGCTACCCTTACAAGATGAAGAAATAAAAATCTTGTACAGTACAAGCCATATCAATGGTAGCTCTACTTTTATTAGAAAAAGCAATCCAGTTTCCCTAAGTATTTCAACTCAACACATTAGGCATTAACACAGTCCTACTCTTAAACAATCACTATAATTACTGTTGTTTTCTGCTTGCAAAATATTTGAAGAGTTGACAAAAAATTTTGTCTTCTGCCACATTAAAAAAAAAAAAAAGTTAAAAACAAACGAACAAATAACTTGGGGAATAGTGGTGTATTTTTCTTTTTTTTTTTTTATTGAAGGATAATTGCTTTACAGAATTTTGTTGTTTTCTGTCAAACCTCAACATGAGTCAGCCATAGGTATGCATATATCTCCTCCCTTTTGAGCCTCCCTCCCATCTCCTGCCCCATCCCATCTCTCTAGATTGATACAGAGTCCAGTTTGAGTTTCCTGAGCCATACAGCAAATTCCTGTTGGCTATCTATTTTACATATGGTAATGTAAGTTTCCATGTTACTCTTTGCATACATCTAATCTTTGTTTTTTAAAGGATCAGAAAAGCTGCACCTGAAATAGTGTTATTTTAAGAAACAATTTTCTGTTTGTGTTAACTCTTCCGTGACTCATGAAGGTTATTAGTTGAATTTTACTAATAACTCTATACCTTATTCCACCTCTTTTTCAACCAATGAGATGAAAAAGATGCTACACAGGTCAAAGGAACCCAACCCACTTGGAAAAATAAACTTTGCTAGTCGGACACGACTGAGCGACTTCCCTTTCACTTTTCACTTTCATGCATTGGAGAAGGAAATGGCAACCTACTCCAGTATTCTTGCCTGGAGAATCCCAGGGCCGGGAGAGCCTGGCAGGCTGCTGTCTATGGGGTCGCACAGAATCGGACACGACTGAAGCGACTAAGCAGCAGCAGCAGCAGAGATATAGAACATGTTGGGTAAACAAACAAAAATGAAGAGAGGAAATCAATAAAAGCTCATATTTTAAAAAATTATGTACTTTTATATGCTTTTTATGCCTTAGTAGTCTCCCATGTTAGAATTATCAAACAAGGTTGGTTCTGCCTGAGTGAACTGGACACAGCCAGGCGCAGTGTTTCACGCTCCCTTTCTAACTCTCTTCACTGGAATTCCCCAGAAAAGATACATGTTTTTGACTTATAGAAGGAATCAGTAAATTCAGTATAAAGAAGATAAACCGAACTGTATCAGAGCTAGAGGTGAGAGTCCTTTGGGCAAATTACTTTAGTATTGATTTATTTTGATTAAGAGGAAGAATGAGGGACAGCAAACTGAATTAACATTTCAATATCTCATGCATAATAGAGGTTGTTTTTTGCCAGAAAGATTGTTCAATGAAGAAAGGCCTCTCAAATTTTATAAGCTGACCAAATAGAGGTAAATGGTATAACATTTTTACCTTAAAGCTTATGATCCTTCCATACCCCAGGTTTCATATTTTAATTCAGATGGGAGACTTAGAAAAAAATAAAAAACAAAAACTGATACTTGTCTCAGACCTTTTGAGTCTGATGTGATTTTTCTAGAATGCTTTCTAGGCCAGGCTTCAATAATTTTCAATGTCTCTAGATATTGCTGACATGCAGCCAGGGTAGGAAATCACTGTTAGTGATTTAAAGACCACAGTGCCCATGTGAGGTCATGTATGACAAGAGTTCAGTCTAGTACCTGGAATATCAGTAAGTACTTATCAGTAAGTACTCAAATGTCATATTCCTTTACTCTTTCATTGAACTAAGGATGATGCATTTATAGATGCAATTGGCTTATAAAATTTAAAAAGGGTGCATATGTTGAAAAATATCTAATGTTGACCTATTCATGACTGGGAATGTATCACAGAATTCTTCATGGTGGAACTTTCTTTCTTGTCAGATATGAAATCATCTATCATCATCGTCATCATCACCATTATCATCAATTCAGTTCAGTTCAATTTAGTCCCTCAGTCGTGTCCTACACTTTGGACAACATGGACTGCAGCATGCCACACTTCCCTGTCCATCACCAACTCCCAGAGTCTACTCAAACTCATGTCCACTGAGTAGGTGCCATCCAACCATCTCATCCTCTGTCATCCCCTTCTCCTACCACCATCAATCTTTCCCAGCATCAGGATCTTTTCCAATGAGTCAGCCCTTCGCATCAGTTGGCCAAAGTATTGGAGTTTCAGCTTCAGCAATAGTCCTTCCAATGAACACTCAGGACTGATCTCCTTCAGAATGGACTGGTTGGATCTCCTTGTAGTCCAAGGGACTCTCAAGAGTCTTCTCCAACACCACAGTTCAAAAGCATCAATTCTTTCACTCTCAGCTTTCTTTATAGTCCAACTCTCACATCCATACATGACTACTGGAAACATCGTAGCCTTGACTCAATGGACCTTTGTTGGCAAAGTAATGTCTCTGCTTTGTAATATGCTGTCTAGTTTGGTCATAACTTTCCTTCCAAGGAGTAAGTGTCTTAATTTCATGGCTGCAGTCACCATTTGTAGTGATTTTGGAGCCCAAGAAAATAAAGTCTGCCACTCTTTCCATTGTTTCCACATGTATTTGCCATGAAGTGAAGGGATCAGATGCCATGATATTAGTTTTCTGAATGTTGAGCTTTAAGCCAACTTTTTCACTCTTCTCTTTCACTTTCATCAAGAGGCTTTTTAGTTCTTCTTCATTTTCTGCCATAAGGGTGGCGTTATCTGTATATCTGAAGTTACTGATATTTCTCCTGGCAATCTTGATTCTAGCTTGTGCTTCATCCAGCCCAGTGATTCTCATGATGTACTCTGCAGATAAGTTAAATAAACAGGGTGACACCCTACATGAAAGTATTATAGTTTTATAAAATGAAAGTCACTCAGTCTTGTCCGACTCTTTGCGACCACATGGACTAAACAGTCCATGGAACTCTTCAGGCCAGAATACTGGAGTGGGTAGCCTTTCCCTTTTCCATTGGCTCTTCCCTACCCAGGAAATGAACCCAGGTCTCCTGCATTGCAGGTGGATTCTTTACCAACTGAGCCACAAGGGAAGCTGCCATTATCACTGACCTCATCTAATTTCTATACATGCCTTCCTAGAGAGAACTCTAGAGTAATAAAAAATGAATGTTGGACAGAAGTATGTTAAGGACAAATCTTGCAATTTTTAATGAGGACTTAGAGTTTTATAACTTCCTGCTGAAACAGATTTGAGCCTGCTTACATTTTAGTTAACAACTGAAATAATCCAAAAGTAATAACTAGCTTGTTAGTGCATTTAGGGATAGAATTTAATTTCATGACATTAAAAGTATGAGGTTCAGGGGCACTTTATGTTACAGCGTTCCCCCCGCCCATCCCCCCGGCTCTTCTTCTGAAAAATTCATTACACTGCACTATAAAACTCAAGAGGTAACATTTTGTTTTTATTTAATCAAACTAAGCCTTATGTCATTATTTGCTGAGTGACATTTTTCTGTAATTTCTGAGAGAAGATGGATTTTATAAAGTGTATGGACAGTCAAAATCCCATTTTCTATATGTAAATAAAGTTAAATGGTCTAGGAACCATGGGGTTGTTACAATAATTAATTAAATGATTGTAATATTAAGATAATGCTAAATGGAGGCAGGAAAGAGCCAGTTGGACCTGGCTCCCAGGCCTGACTCAGTACTCCAAAGAGAAGATACTTAATTGTTCTAAGCCTTAGCTATTTTAGCTGTAAAATGAGAACAAAAATAAATATTTCATAAAATAATTATAAGATTAAGAGCACAGCATGTGGTAGCATTCAAATGTGTATGCCAATTTTCAAAATAATTTTTTTCAGTCCATTTGTGAAATAAGGTATATTCATTTTCCTTCTGATCTAGGTTAAGATTAATTGCTCCTTGATTGAATTTTCTTTGTTCAAACACAAAAACCTTCTAGGCACAAAAGAATTTTTCGTATTGTACATCAAGTGTACAATACAATTAAAAGTCTGCTCACAGATGGTATGCTTTCCATCACTTTTTAAAAAGGTAGTTTGAAATGCAAAAAATGTATTCATGATCAGCCTTGAGAAAATGTCACAGAACTCAAACTCTAAAATCTTTACTGGAATATTTTTAAAACTTCAATGTAAGATTTTATATTTATGTACAAACTCTAAAAGAAAGCATCATGATTACAAGCTTTTAAAGCTTGTTTTTCAAAAGTCATGTGGTTTATGAATATGAGAATATGAATGACAAATGTTCTCAATGCCAAAAATATCAAGTTTAATATACCTACAATTCAGTCTAGACAGCATCAACATTATGGCTGACAAGTATCACAATCTGAACCTTTTCAGACTTCACTCCACTGAGCAAATTACTTGAACTTATCCAGCCAGGTATTATACTGGGTAATGGGTCTCTTGATTCATGATTGGAGAAAGTCTTCACAAAGTACAATTTAAGTTATTTTAAAAGGTAACCAGGGAGTTAATTGATTACAGTGAATAAGCTATAATAACATAAAATGTAGTGTTTTTTTTTAAATGATGTTTGGAGAATTCTTTTATCTGAGTAATATTCAATTTGAGAGAAACATAGGGAGTCATATCGACCTAGTATAACCTAGCTGTTGTCATAAAATATGATTATCTGTAGATAATGCATGGTGCCCAATTTAATTTCTATGGCTACTATAACATATACCTACCAAATTGTCTTAAAGCAATAGAAACTTATGCTGTCATACTGTAGCGAGCTGTACTGTGCTTAGTTGCTCAGTCATGTTCGACTCTTTGCAACCCCATGGACTGTAGACTGCCAGGGTCCCCTGTCCCTGGAGATTCTCCAGGCAAGAATACTGGAGTGAGTTGCCATGCCCTTCTCCAGGGGATCTTCCCAACACAGGGTTTGAATCCGGGTCTCCCACATTGCAGGTGGATTCTTTACTGTCTGACTCATCAGGGAAGCCTGAAGTCTGAAATCAGTAACACTAGGCCAAAATCAGGTAGTCAGCTGGGGCACACTCCTTCTGAAGGCTGTAGAGGAGAATCTACCTCTTGCTTCTTTCAGCTTCTGATGACTAACAGAAGTTCTTGGTTTATGGCATATTACTCCAATCTTCAAGGCCAGCATGTTCAAGGCTCTCTCAGCTCCATCTTCACATTTCTTTCTCCTTTCTGTGTAGTTCATCTCCCTCTGCCTCCTTTTAACAAAGACATACATGATTGCATTTAGGGTCCATGATAATCATGGGCTTCCCTTGTGGCCCAGCTGGTAAAGAATCCAACTGCAATGTGGGACACTTGGGTTTGATCTCTGGGTTGGGAAGATCCCCTGGAGAATGGAAAGGCTACCCATGCTAGTATTCTGGCCTGGGGAATTCCATGGACTCTATAGTCCATGGGGTTGCAAAGAGTTGGACACGACTGAGCACCTTTCACTCACTTATGGCAATCAAGGATATGTCTAGCTCAGTATTCTTAATCACATCTGAAAAGTCTTTGCCATATAAGGTAGCATTTACAGGTGCTAGGCATCAGGATCCACTATTTCGGGGACCATTATTCAATCTACAGCAGTGCTCTAATGGAATCCATTCCATTGAAGAGTCTGTGAAAGTGACTCAGTCATGTCTGTCTTTTCATGGCCCCATGGACTCTACACCATGGAATTCTCTAGGCCAGAACACTGGAGTGGGTAGCTGTTCCCTTCTCCAGGGGATCTTTCCAACCCAGGGATTGAACCCAGGTCTCCTGCATTGCAGGCAGATTCTTTACCAGCTGAACAACCAGAGAAGCCCATTGAAGAGTCTACTCATGGAAAAAAAATTTTTTTTTCCAATTATTACCTCCAAATTTTGTCATTAGAAGAAGAAGATATAAGGAACTATGCTGGTGCATTGGAACTATGCTGGTGCATCAATAAACAATGAAGGTGAGGGTTGTAAGTTACTTTCATGAAAATGAAGTCTATGCACTATTAATTAGCATAATTGGTAAAAAGCCTTTATTACCTCTGGAACTGAAGCTTAATCTTTGAATCTTTAAAATAAATTTTAGGAATAATTTATTTAATATTCTTTATATAAGACATAAGTTTTTATAACTTTATTTTAATTACAGAGATTATGAAGACTCAAAATAACCCATTTGGGGATTTAAGGGCCAAATATAGAAATGGAGACTTATTCTTTTGAGGACTTTTCACGTGGATCTGGAGATGCAGAATCCTCAGTTATAATGAAGCTACCTTGTTTTCCAAGTCTTGTAATTAAGACAGCAACATAAAGTTTTTAATAACCATACCTGTCATAAGTTATACACCTACTGAACCAGTCTTACCCTGTGGCTCAGCAGCAAAGAATCCACCTGCACTGCAGGAGACACAGGAGGTAGAGGTTCTATCCTTGGGTTGGTAAGATCTCCTGGAGGAGGGCATGGAAATCCACTCCAGTATTTTTGCTGGGAAATTCTCATAGACCGAGGAGCCTGGAGGCTACAGTCCATAGGGTTGCAAAGAGTCGGACAAGACTGAAGCAATTGAGCCTGAGCAGACAATGCAAATACCTTATTCAGGATTGATGGTCTTTTCTTTCTGTCCTCAATTAAAAGATAAATCTTTTTCATTGATTTTTAAAAAATGACTAATTAATATTCACTAATAATGATGACTGTAATTATCCAAATCCCAATCTTCTGTTAAGAAATTAGACATGTTCACAATAGGTAAAACCTTGCTAAGAATTTTTATTTCGCATTTAAGGCCACAATACAATTTCCTTAGAACTTTATTGTTATTAAAATACACATAATTTCTAAAATACATGTAATCAAAAGCATGTCTAATCAGAGAACTATAAAAAAGCCAAGGGAGATAGAACTCAAGTAGTCTACCCTCTATTGAGATTCTCAAGTCTATCAGAGTTCAGACAATCAGAACACTAACAGCTTAGAAAAATAAACATGTTTCAGAAATTCTGTACCTATTGTTTCTTAGAACAAAGAGCATATTAAAACCACTGGAAAAAAAACTTTAAATAGAGAAAATGTGGCTGTAATGAGAATGCATCACTGTTGATAGCTTGAAGAGACTAAATAAAGTGGAAACTGGTGACATACTAAAAAAAATGGAGAATTTTTTTTTTTTTTAACTCCACCGTAACCATTCACTTGCAGTTCTGTTCCTGGTGGCTCAGCTGGTAAAGAATCCGACTGCAATGTGGGAGACCTGGGTTCGATCCTTGGGTTGGGAAGATCCTCTGGAGAAGGGAAAGGCTACCCACTCCAGTATTTTGGCCTGGAGAATCTCATAGACTGTGTAGTTCTTGGGGTCGCAAAGAGTTGGACACGACTGAGCAACTTCATTAGCCACACATTTGTAGTTCTGTACAGCATAAGCAGAAGTCAAATGGGAATGGTTTCAGTTTCAGTAGAAATATGGTTTCAATTATTTTTCCTGAGAATTTAAACAATGTATCTATATCATTAGTAAGGGGTTCTATAGACTTATGATTTAGGAATATATCTGTATGCATGTTATACTTAAATAAATAAGCGTATTGAAAAAACCTCTAGCCAAAAAAATACTTATAGTCCCTTCAGATCATTTAACTTCATTTTGTCACTATATCCAAGGGACATATGGATATGTTAAGTACTTAACAAAGTTATAATTGGAGTTTAAAGCAATATTATACCTGCAATATAATTTATTTTTTCAAACAACATAAGGCAGAATCAGCTATTTGGAAAGCCAGGTTATGTAAAAAATTAACATTTTTTAGTTCTACCCATAAAATACTGGAGAAGGAAATTGCAACCCACTCCAGTATTCTTGCCTGGAAAATATCATGGACAGAGAAGCCTGGCAGGCTACAGTCCATGAGTTTGAAAGGGTCAGACATGATTTAGCAACTAAATCCCACACCCATAAAATACACATAAAGACAGAAACACTTTTTTGAGGTAGCATGTTTACTGATCGGTTGGCTGTTTCATCCATTCAATGTGAAGCATTAATTTTCAGGAATAAGCTTTCTGTATACAGATTTTTGTTTCTATAGGTAGATTTATTCCTAGGTATTCTATTCTTTTTGTTGCAACGGTGAATGGGATTGTTTCCTTAATCTCTCTTTCTGATTTTTCATTGTCAGTGTATAGGAGTTCAAGGGACTTCTGTGTATTAATTTTATATCTTGTGACTTTACTATATTCATTGGCTAGTTCTAGTAATTTTCTGGTGGCATCTCTAGGGTTTTCCATGTAGAGAATCCTGTCATCTGCAGTCAGTGAGAGTTTTACTTCTTTTCCAATCTTGATTCCTTTTATTTATTTTTCTCTTCTGATTGCTGTGGTTGGGACTTCCAAAATTATGTTGAATAACAGTGGTGAGAGTGGGTACCCTTGTCTTGTTCCTGATGTTAGAGGAAATGCTTTCAGTTTTTCACCATTGAGAATAATGTTTGCTGTGGATTTGTCTTATATGGCTTTATTATGTTGAGGTAGTTTACTTCAATGTCTACTTTCTGGAGAGTTTTTATCATAAACGGGTGTTGAAATTTGTCAAATATTTTCTCTGCATCTATTGAGATAATCATAATGTTTTTATCTTTCAGTTTGTGAATATGGTGTATCATATTGATTTGCTTATATATCAAAGTCATTGCATCCCTAGGATAAAGCCCACTTGATCATGAGTTATGATCCTTTTAATGTGTTGTCTGATTCTGTTAGCTAGAATTCTGTTGAGGATTTTTGCATCTTGGTTCATCAGCAATATTGGCCTGTAATTTTATTTGTGTGTGTGTGTGTGATCTTTGTCTGGTTTTGGTATCAAGGTGATGGTGGACTTGTAGAATGAGTTTGAGAGTTTTCCTTCTGTAAATTTTCTGGAAGAATTTGAGCAGGATATGTATTAGTTCTTTAAACTTTTGGTAGAATTTGCCTATGAGGCCATCTGGCCTTTGGCTTTTGTTTGTCGGAAGATTTTTTATTATAGTTTCAATTTCCATGCTTGTGATTGGTCTGTTCATGCTTTCTATTTCTTCCTGGTTCAGTCTTGGAAGGTTATACTTTTCTAAGAATTTATTCCTTTCTTCCAGGTTGTCCATTTTATTAAAATATAGTTGCTCAGTGTAGCCTCTTAAAGGATCTTTAAGATCTTTTTGCTAAATTGCCTGTTTTAACTTCTTTTTCATTTCTAATTTTATTGATTTGAGTATGCTCCCTTTTTTCTTGATGAGTCTGGCTAATGGTTTACCGATTTTGTTTATCTTCTCAAAGAAATAACTTTTAGTTTTACTGATATTTGCTACTGTCTTTTTCATTTATTTCTGCTCTATTCTCTATGATTTCTTTCCTTCCCCTAAAGCTGGGACTTTTTTTCTAGTTGTTTTAGGTGTAAGATTAGGTTGCTTATTTGATGTTTCTCTTGTTTGTTGAAATCATCTTGTATTGCCATAAATTTCCCTCTTAGCATTACTTTTACTGCTCCCATAGATTTTGAGTTGTCATGTTTTCATTGTCATTTATTTCCAGGTATTTTTTTTGTAATTTCCTCTTTGATTTCTTCAGTGACCTCTAGATTACTGAGAAGTGTATTGTTTGGCCCCAAAATATAAATATAGACCAATGGAACATGATAGAAAGCACAGTGATAAATGCCCACACCTTTGGGCACCTTATCTTTGACAAAAGAGGCAAGAATATATGAAACAAAGAGCTTCATCAATAAATAGTGCTGGGAAAACTTGAAAGCTACATGTAAAAGAATGAAACTAGAACACTTTCTAACACCATACACAAAAATAAACTCAAACGGGATTAAAGACTCAAATGTAAGGCCATGCGTGCATCCTAGGTTGGTTCAGTCGTGTCTGATTCTGTGTGAACCTATGGAATGTAGCCTACTTGGCTACTCTGTCCACGGGATTCTTCAGGCAAGAATACAGGAGCGGGTTTCCATACCCTCCTCCAAGGGATCTTCCTGACCCAGGGATTGAACCCACATCTCTTACATCTCCTCATTGGCAGGCAGGTTCTTTACCACTAGTGCCACCTGGACTAGAAACTATAAAGCTCTTAGAGGAAAATATAGGCAGTGCACTCTTCGACATAAATCATGGCAAGATCTTCTTTGTCTTAAAGAAGCCATTCCTAAAGTAATGTCCATCCCTAAAGTAATGGAAATAAAAACAAGCAAATGGGACCTAATTAAACTTAAAAGCTTTTGCACAGCAAAGGAAACAATAAACGAGATTAAAAGACAGCCCTCAGAAAGGGAGAAAATAATTGCAAATGAAACAACTGTCATACAGCTCAGTATCAGAAAAACAAATGGCTCAATCAAAACAAACAAACAAAAAAATAGGGAGAAGACCTAACCAGACATTTCTCCATACAGATGGCCAGTAAACACACAAAAAGATGTTCAACATCATCATTAATTGCTAGATAAATGCAAATTACAACTATAATGAGGTAGTAGCATGTACCCGGAGAAAACCACAAGTCTAAAAAAATCGCAATTTCCCCAATGTTCACTGCAATACTATTTACAATAGCAGGGCATGGGATCAACCTAGATGTACATCTGCAGATGAACTCATGGAGAAGCTGTGGTACATATATACAATGGAATATTACTCAGCCATAAAAGAGAATGGATTTGAGTTCTAGTGAGGTGGATGAACCTAGAGCCTGTTATACAGAATGAAGTCAGAAAGAGAAAAATATGCTTATATTAATACATATATATGGAATCTAGAAAAATGGTATGGATGCATCTAAAAATGGTATTGATGAATCCAGGAAAGGAATGGAGATGTAGGGAACAGACTTGTGGGCACGGTGAGGGAAGGAGAGAGTGGAACAAATGAAGACAATAGCATCGACATATATACACAATCATGTGTAAAACACACAGCGGCTGAGAAGTTGTATGTTACACAGGGAGCCAAGGCTGGCACTCTGTGATGACCTAGAGGGGTGGGATGGGCAGGGGGAGAGAGGCTCAAGAGAGAGGGGACATGTATATAGTTATAGCTGGTTCTCATTATTGTATGGCAGAAACCGATACAACAATGCAAAGCGATTTCCTTCCATTTAAAAAAAATTAGGAATAGAGCAGATTAACCCTGGAACAAAAGGATCAATGCTTATTTTGAGTCTCAAATTAGTTATATTCTTAGTAGTACTTTATTATTAAATGAGATTATTAAAGATAGAGATTAGGATTATTAAAGATAGAGATTAGGACCAAACTGCCTCTTATTTATGGATCTAAAGCTGGAGTGATGGCTCCCTGGTGGCTCAGAGGGTAGAGCATCTGCCTGCAATGCGGGAGACCCGGGTTCAGTCCCGAGGTCAGGAAGATTCCCCTGGAGAAGGAAATGGCAACCCAGTCCAGTATCCTTGCCTGAAAATCCTCATGGACAGAGAAGCCTGGTAGGCTACAGTCCACGTGGTCGCAGAGAGTCGGACACGACTGAGCGGCTTCAAAGCTGGAGTGAAGATGTGTGATTTAAACAGGGATGGGGTAGGGGATTCATCTTCTATTTTTATCAATGGGATATTTAGCTGTACACTCTCATGATGGGGCCATTACATACTTGAGGCAGTGTGTCAGGTTGAGGAGGTCTAGGATAGCGTTTCCACTTGCTCTTGGCCTATGCCAATAATATAGCAATTTGCCAGAGGAACCTAGATGGATAAAAGAAAATGGGAAAATGTGAAACTTCAAAAGTGGCCAGAAGTTGAGAGAAGGAGGCCTCAGATACGGAATCTGCTAAAAAGAGACAATACTCCCAACTTTAGCAGCTAGAAACCTGTCTAAAAGATTGGACTGGTCATGAAGCAACCCTCAGGAGCCCCTCAGAGGGGAAGATGGACATTTTAAATGAAGGCAGTGGAAAACAACCACTGAACACACACACCCACCTCAACCTCCAAACAGCACCCTTGGGGAAGAGGAGTATGATAGGAAACCCTTTGCAAAAGTAAAATCATTCTTGATGGATAAATTAAATATTAAATTGAATCAAAGTGATCACTTCAAATTTTAAACTGACTTTTAAATAGAGCATTTAAGTTCCATGTTACCCAAGTCCTATTAATAATTAACAGAATTCAGAGCAAGTTGAAAGTATTAAAGAAAATAATGTTTCTTTTCTCTTTTGCATATTTTGAGTATAAGTTTTGACTCCCTACCACATTTTTCAAAGTTACCTATTTCAGCAGTCTTCAAAGTGAAGTCCATGTAGACGTTCACAAAAATTCCCAAGAAATATAGAGTTATGATATTTTTACAGGAATCTATTTTCAGACCCTCAACTTCCATAGTGATTTAGAATGTATCTACTTGAAGATGCCTCTGGGGTCAAGATGTCTTGCTCTTCATTTCTACCATGTTATCCTGTCTCCCCCTGAACAGTTATGGGTGTAATCTCGCCTAGTGTTATTTTAATATCATGTTGCCTCCTGGGGTGGGAAAATCTCCAGGACACCAGACAATGATACATCAGTTTCAATCATCAGTCTCTGTCAATTCTCCTCAGATAATAAGTTTGTTTCAGATGTCTTATTTCTCCATTAAGAGTAAAGTTTGGCATTAGATACTGAGTCTTTTTCTCCATGTTTGGAATGTCCTGAATTCAGATACATCGTTGAGTGGTTAGTAGAAAACATGGCAATTTTTGCTAAAAACCCTCTTTTACCCCACAATCTTGTCAAAAAAATGCTTCTAATGGAAAGTTCATTTTGCCAGTCATATTTTTGTTTTGCCCTTGGTTCCCTTGCCTACTTCTTTTTGTTCTGCTGTGCATTTTAAGGAAGCCAAGGCCCTTCCTGTAAACTACATTTTCCAGATTCCGGCCACATTTTTTTTTCCACTAGAGAAACTCATAGGAAAAAGGGAGGCAGCAAGACAGGAAAAAGATTCTCTTGCTGCCAGTCTCTGCAGACACAGTAAAGCTAAGTGCAGTTCTGATGCCTATAAGGGAGAACACCATACTTAGCCCAAGCCTGAGTACTCAAATCCTCTCAGAGTTCCCAGCACCTTCATGGGTTTCCTTCATCTCTCTGAACTAGATCCAAGAAATACTTCAGGATTATGAGCACTGGTAACCTCATATCTTATTACTGTTTCCCCAGCTATGATCATTTAACTCTGAAGTTAAAATCTAAGATGTTTCTCTGTCCTGCTCTTCCAAGCCTTTCAATGTCTATGTAATCAATTCTCTGCATTAAATTCTCTATAACTGGATTATGAAAGGCAGAGAGCAAAGAAAAAAAAAGAACATAAGTAAGAAATATAAAAATCAGTGGCACCAGATTTCATTCAAGGAACAAACTTATAACCAGAATCCATGCCTTATCTATCCATTTATCTGAGAACTGTACTGTTCAAAGTTTGTATAAAGTATGCTGGGAAATACAAATTTGCAACTATGTCTGATATTGCTGCCTTGTCCTTACTCTCAGGAATGAGAGAAAGCATGAGGAGCTGCCTTCTTGACTCGTGTCTCAATTTCATCTGCATATTTTGCACAAATTCAGGGAGAAGGAGTCAAAAATTTCTGCTTCCAACAAATCAATGCTAAGTTTTAAAGTAAGACATTGGAGGTAAGTTAGTTGAATATTTTCTTGAATATTTATTCAGGATCAGAGGAAAAAATTCTGTATTAACTTTTGAAAATGATTATTAAACATTTAGAATTTATATTCTTTTTTTTTCTAGAGCCCAAACATCAAGTTTTCTGTCATTTGATCATTTCTCTATTCATTTCTTAATTACTTGGGAGAAAATTCCTTGTCTAGGTTAATTTCTGCATTTGTGATTGGAATCACATTCCTATTCATCACTTTGGGAAAACATCCTTCTCTCTCACCCCCAGGCTTCTACTTGTTTTTTGCCCTCAATATATAAATGCACTTCAATTTATGCCGGCTAGATGATGGTGATGACGGCGATGAGGACAATGATGCTAATGGTGACATAGTAATGATGATTACTGTAATTCTCCCCAGGCTCCTCCATCCTTAATCACAGTGTTCTCTCTCTCAGGATAAGCAGTTTTTAATGCTTCGTCTACATTTACAGCTCTATTAATTCACATTCGTGAGTTATAACCTTCTCACTTTTACTCTTCATGCTATTTTATTACATTTGGCTTACTGGGATTTTGCTTTCCTTAAACTCTTTTCTCTTGTGGCTTCAGAAGCAATTTTTTCTACTGTTTATTGTTTTATTTCATTTCACCTCTGGCATTTTCACAGTGGTTCCTTTCTGGGCAACTTTTCTTATAACTACCCTTAAAGTTTTATATATTCTAACATGTTTTTATATCTTTTCACATCATCTGTTCTCCCTAGGCAATATCATGCATATCCATGGGTTTAATTATAGGTATGCTGAAGATTTCCAAATGTTTATATCCCAACCAGCCCCAGTATTCCAGATCACTTTGTTCAATTGCATCTTGGTTGTATCTCTCTGATTTTTCATGTAGAAATTCAAATTCTAAATAGTCAAGATCCAATTCATCATTATCGCAACAAAATCTTATGGCCAACTCACTGACAAGACCCAATCAAAGATCTGAAAGTGATCCCTAAATTCCTGTGTTTTTACTCTCTAAAATAAGCATTGAACAACTTAAAATTGCAATGTTCATAGCAATTCACAAAATTGTTAATATGATTAAGATGTCAGTTATTTCCAATTTGACCTATATTTTCAACGTGATGACAATCAAAATTCTAGCGGTTACTTTATCTATAAACCTATTCTAAGGATTAGATGAAAAAGCAGAACACCTGGACTAACCATCGCATTATTAAAGAAAAAGAAGGACTTTTTGTAAAAAGGAGGACTAACATTACTCAGCCTTAAGACTAAGCACAAGGATAGAGTGATCAGGAAAGTGTGGTACTGAATGAAGGATAAACAAATATGTCAATGGAACAGAATAGAGAGCCTTGAAATAGACCTATAGGAATAGAATCAACAAATATTTGATGAAAGGGCAAAGACAATTTCATAGAGAAATGAGAGTCTTCTCAACAAATGATGCTGGAAAAACAAGACATCCACAGACCACAAAATGAATCTGCACATTGACTTTATACCTTTCACAAACATTAACTCAAATAGATCATAGACCTAAGTGTAAAACGTAAAACTGTCAAACTTGTAGAAGATAATGTAGGTGAAAATGGTGATCTTGGGTATGGAAATGAATTTGTGTATATGTGCCCTTGTGTGTGTGTGTGTGTGTGAAAATGTGCATGGCATAAAGCTTAATATTTTAACCACTTTTAAGTGTACAATTCAGTGGTCTCACATAGTTGTACTGGTAATTAGTTTTTACATACAATACTAAAAGGATGATCCTTGAAAGAAACACTTGAAAAGTAGGATTTTATTAAAATTAAAAATCTCTGTTCTGCAAAGACAGTGCCAAAAAATGAATACACAAGATATAAACTGGGAGAAAATATTTTCAAACACATCTACTGAACACACCCATTCAAAATATATGAATAACTATTAAAACTCAACAATATGGAAGAAAAAACCCAATTCAAAAGTGATGAAAACATCTGAACAGATAGCTTGTTAAAAAGATATATAGATGGAAAATAAGCATATGAAGATATGTTCAATATTATATGTCAATAGGGAACTACAATTTAAAACAAGATATCACTATACACCTATTAGATGGTAAAAACTCAAAACACACACAGAATGCTGTCAAAGTTATGGAGCAACAGGAACTCTTATTTATTGCTCAGTACAGTTCAGTTCAGTTCATTTCAGTAGCTCAATCGTGTCTGACTATTTGCGACCCCACGAATTGCAGTACATCAGGCCTCCCTCCATCACCAACTCCTGGAGTTCACTCAAACTCACGTCCATTGAGTCGGTGATGCCATCCAGCCTGTTGTCCCCTTCTCCTCCTGCCCCCAATCCATCCCAGCATCAGAGTCTTTTCCAATGTGTCAACTCTTTGCATGAGGTGGCCAAAGTTTCAGCTTCAGCATCAGTCCTTCCAAAAAACACCCAGGACTGATCTCCTTCAGAATGTACTGGTTGGACCTCCTTGCAGTCCAAGGGACTCTCAAGAGTCTTCTCCAACACCACAGTTCAAAAGCATCAATTCTTCAGTGCTCAGCTTTCTTCACATTCCAACTCTCACATCCATACATGACTACTGGAAAAACCATAGCCTTGACTAGACGGACCTTTGTTGACAAAGTAATATCTCTGCTTTTTAATATGCTGTCTAGGTTGGTCTTAACTTTCCTTCCAAGGAGTAAGCGTCTTTTAATTTCATGGCTGCAATCACCATATACAGTAATTTTGGAGCCCCCCAAAAAATAAAGTCTGACACTGTTTCCACTGTTTCCCCATCTATTTCCCATGAAGTGATGGGACCAGATGCCATGATCTTAGTTTTCTGAATGTTGAGCTTTAAGCCAACTTTTTCACTCTCCTCTTTCACTTTCATCAAGAGGCTTTTTAGTTCTTCTTTGCTTTCTGCCATAAGGGTGGTGTCATCTGCATATCTGAGGTTATTGATATTTCTCCCAGCAATCTTGATTCCAGCTTGTACTTCTTCCAGTCCAGCGTTTCTCATGATGTACTCTGCATAGAAGTTAAATAAGCAGGGTGACAATATACAGCCTTGACACACTCCTTTTCCTATTTGGAACCAGTCTGTTGTTCCATGTCCAGTTCTAACTGTTGCTTCCTGACCTGCATACAGATTTCTCAAGAGGCAGGTCAGGTGGTCTGGTATTCCCATCTCTTTCAGAATTTTCCACAGTTTATTGTGATCCACACAGTCAAAGGCTTTGGCATAGTCAACAAAGCAGAAATGGATGTTTTTCTGGAACTCTCTTGCTTTTTCCATGATCCAGCAGATGTTGGCAATTTGATCTCTGGTTCCTCTGCCTTTTCTAAAACCAGCTTGAACATCAGGAAGATCACCGTTTGCATGTTGCTGAAGCCTAGCTTGGAGAATTTTGAGCATTATTTTACTAGCGTGTGAGATGAGTACAATTGTGTGGCAGTTTGAGCATTCTTTGGCATTGCCTTTCTCTGGGATTGGAATGAAAACTGACCTTTTCCAGTCCTGTGGCCACTGCTGAGTTTTCCAAATTTGCTGGCATATTGAGTGCAGCACTTTCACAGCATCATCTTTCAGGATTTGAAACAGCTCAACTGGAATTCCATCAACTCCACTAGCTTTGTTCATAGTGATGCTTTCTAAGGCCCACTTGACTCAGGAATCAAATATGGTACAGCTACTTCAGAAGGTAGTTGGTAGTTTCTTGCAAGCTGGGCATACCGTACTGAATGATCTGGCAATCACACTTCTTGGTATTTATCAAGAGGAGTTAAAAACTTAAGTGTACACATAAAAAACTATACTTTGGTGTTTACAACATTTTTATCCATAATTGCCAAAATTTAGAAGCAACCAAGATGTTTTTCTGTATGTGAATAGATAGCAAACTAAGGCACACTCATACAATAGAATATTATACACAATAAAAAGAAATGAGCTATCAAGCCACAAAAAACATAGAGAAACCTTAAAGCATATTGCTAACTTAGCTAAGGCAGTCTAAAACGTTTACATACTGTATGATTCAACTGTATGACAAAAGGTAAAAAAGTAAAAAGATCAGTGGTTTCCTTGGATTTAGTGAGGTGGGGGATGAATCTGTAAACACAGGATATATTTAAGGAAGAGAAATTATTCTATTATCATAGTGTACTGGTAGACATGGTATTGTGAATTCTTGTTGATTCTCATTGATTCACAGTTGATCCCATAAAAGTGTATAACACAAAGAGTGAACACTCATGTAAACTATGGACTAGAGTTAATAATGCACCAATGCATTATTCATCAGTAGTGACAAATGTACCACAGTAATACAAGATGTTTATAATGGAGAAAATTGAAGTGTCAGTGGAGCAAGTATACGGAAATCTCAGCACTTTCTATTAAATTTTTCTGCAAACCTAAAACTACTCTAAAGTATAAAGTACATCAACTTAAAGGAAAAGCACTGAATTTTTACTTAAACTTGTCCATCCATGCTGGTACCCCCTTCATCCAGAGCCACATTATAGCTTAGCTATCTTGCTGTCATCGCCCTCTCTCTAGTCAACTTGCCTTCAGTTCATTCATTTTGAATACATCCTCCACACTGCTTCCAACTGTTTGCTTCAACACTGAAAAATGTATTATGGTACTTCACTGTTTCAAGTCACTTAGGTCCTGCCCACTTACTCACTATTTAACCCATATTGTCTTTTGTCATCTGGCAATAGAGAACTAATGACAACTTTGTGAATGTACTAAATGGTATGACATTTCTGTTGTGCTATTTTATTTGCCTGGGACACCCCTGACTCAACTACCCACCTGTACCTAGCAACTCAGCCATTAGCTTATTCTTCTGAAACGTTAACTTGTCTTTGCTCTTCTTCTGAATTCTAATATTGAGGCCATGGGTTTTGTCACCTGCTGGCTACACCATATGGGTATGCTCCTCAAAGGCAAATGCCATAGATGTTTGTTTTTTCCCTGTTGCAGAGCCATCTTTATAATTATTAGGATCAAGAACAGAATTTTGTTCAAATAAGCATACATTTAATTTCCACATGTAAATTAAGCATACCACATGAGACAAATGACTTATGCAATGGTGAACATATAATTCTCTCTAGGGCCAGAGTGGCAAAATATAATTTTTCATCTGCTAGATGAGAAAAAAGATAAACTAACTGATAACAAAGGAGAAGTTCAGGGGTGCTATTGGTTTTTTGAAAAAGAGAGTAAAAGTGATTATAGATGTGCTTAAGACCAACTAGGTATTAGATTTAAAAATAGAATTAAAAAAAAGATGTGTCATGAGATTGACCCCTGACTCCAACAATGATGCAAAGATGTGGCAATGAGTCTATGGAAGGGAAGTGGCAATGAAAATAAAATCAGAAGGTAAAAGGATGACAAAATTCAATGGTTCCTGGTGCTGGGTCCAAGGGACTGTATCATGGGTCAGATTCTACCAGATCAGCAACCAGCAATGGGACAGCTGACAGACTATAAAATGACTTGCAGAAATGGCCTTTCCCATTAAAGAAAGAGAGATTTAATTTAAAATAAATTAAAATGATAGAAAATTTAATAAAGTTAGAACATTTTGACTACTATCACAACTCTTTAGGAGTACAGGCAGTCCTTTGCTATCTCAAAATAGTTTTATTCTCACTTCAATGTGCTGTTATAACAAATAGACAATAAAATACATCACAAGCATCATGTTTTCATTTAAAATAGGTCGGTAAATTAAATAGAATCATGCTGTCAAATTACTTGCAAAGATCTAAGTATTCTTCCAGTAATTATACCTAATGCATGATTTATTCCAGGACGATTAGTGATTAAAAATATTTTTTTCCTTTATTGATGCTCTCTTACTAATTATACCCCAACATGATTTACTCCATGCTTATGAATAGATGATAACTATTAGCTGGACATTTTTTTCTCCTACACTAATGACACAACTCTGCAGGAAAGCATTTATTTATTAAAAGATCTCCAGTTTAAATGTAACAGCAAATCAGGAGCTCTTTTTCTTCTCTCCTCCCAGGATTTTAAAGCACTATCTCTCTATTAGAGTCTTCCTTTCCAGCATACATTTTACATAAGTTATCCTAACATTTGCCCTTTTACCAACCACTTTATTGTGGGCACATATCTTGATTTTCAGCCATATCTCTCCTCCCTTCATCAAGAATTTCTTACTTAACCCCTGCAATTTGTCTTCTGCCAGCCTTTCTACAGACATGGTTTTCTAAAAGGTCACTATTGACCTAGATCTTCCCACATCTGATAGAATCATCCTCCTTGACCTTCTGTGACCTGTCTGCTGTACTGTCCCTGCATTTCCAAGTAAGCATGACCATCATTCCAGAGAGGACCTGTAAGATTACTTAAAGGGAGTGAAATCATTCTAGAATAGGGAAAAGTTTTTAAATGTGAGTCCCTTTTGAGGTAAGTTCTGCATTCTGTAACATAAAAGGTATCAAAGATATTTCTTTCTTGAAATGTTTTACTTCCTTATTGTTTGTAGAGATGATCAGCCATCTTTCTCTTATCTCATGCCTCATCTTTCTTTAGAAACCACTGACCCCGTGACAACTTTTATTTCTTCTCTCCCTGAGAATCCCTTGAAAGATCAATGGTCAAGTCCGTGCTCTTTTCTCTGCACTTTCTGTCTGAGATACAAGCCACCCATCCCAGTTCTCTGTGGGTGGAAAAAAAAGAAAATAAAACAACTAACTACTTTTATTATATCATGACTTATGTTCACTAATAGGTGAATGGGAGGAAATGATTAATCTATTTTAATCACAAATTGTTTATGCCTATATTCCTCTTTTTCATATAGAAAAATTACATTCTACATTGCTTTAGTTGTTGAGACAAGCAAACAAGAAACATCAAGTTGTTATGGTTACACTGTCACCTCTCATTGTTTATTTGGGACACTTGTGAGTTGTTCCATGCAGTCATACCAAATCATAATGATAAAGGTTTTGTTTTTGTACAGAAATTGCTTATAATATGGCCAGCAACAGAAAGCATAAAATAGTGCTACAGCCATGTAAAGACTTGTGCACCCATATGGATGTAGGATGGAAGTTGATCATAGGGAAATAAACATGCGGTTCTCCTAAGAGACTGTGAAAAGAAAAAAATATTATATTATTAATTATTTATATTGTTCAGATGATTCATGTTTGCTTTTTTTCCTTCTGATAACTCTGACTTCCTGGTTGTGACAGTCCTAGAAGATTGAAATGTTTCCTTCTCTAGTCCCAGACAGGTGACCCACGTCACAACTTGCTGAAGTCTTGTTCTTTACCCAAATCAGGAGACTTCCGGGGAGCATCCACTCTTGCTCCCGTTTCAACTCAGCACCCTACACAGAACTCACAGTAGATGAGTTCTGGTTACCTCCTGAGTACAGGTTACCTCCTGAGTACAGGTTACCTCCTATGCCACTTAGTAATTGTTGAGAGCTTTTGGAAGTTGTCAATGGCCCGCTCCACTTGTTCGTTTTGCCCGCTCCACTTGTTCGTTTTGCTTAGACTAAGTCTGAGATGTAGGACATGTTCTCATACTTGCAAGGGAATCCCTCACCCCAGGTTCATGGGAGAGGGAACAGAGTGCATGTGAATGCTTGCACACATTGCACCTTTCTTCTTCCCCAAATTAACCATTCTACCCCAGTTCTCTCTAGCCTCAGTTCAGTTCAGCCGTGCAGGCATGTCCAACTCTTTGGATTATAGACCTGTGTTCTCAACCCTGAGGGTTAGACTGGGGTTGAGCACCACTGCTCAGTCCCTTGTTAACTCAAATATCATCTGGATCAACAGCATCCACATTACTGGAAGCTTCAGTTTAGTCACTCAGTCATATCTGACTCTTTGCAACTCCAAGGACTACAGCACGCTAGGCTTCCCTGTCCATCACCAACTCCTGGAGCCTGCTCAAACTCATGTCCATCATGTCAGTGGTGCCATCCAACCATTTCATCTCATCTCATCTCATCTCGTCCCCTTCTCCTTCTGCCCCAGCATCAGGGTCTTTTCCAATGAGTCAGCTCTTCACATCAGGTAGCCGGAGTATTGGAGTTTCAGCTTCAGCATCAGTCTTTCCAATGAATATTCATGACTGAGTTCCTTTAGGATTGACTGATTTGATCTCCTTGCAGTCCAACGGACTCTCAAGAGTCTTCTCCAACATCACAGTTCAAAACCATCAATTCTTAGGCATTCAGCCTTCCTTCTGGGCCAGCTCCCACATCCATACATGGCTATGGGAGAAACCATAGACAGACCTTTGTCAATAAAGTAATGTTTCTGCTTTTTAATATGATGTCTAGGTTTGTCAAAGCTTTTCTTCCAAGGAGGAAGCATCTTTTAATTTCATGGCTGTGGTCACCACCTGTAATGATTTCAGTGTAGTGGTAGTGTTAGTCGCTCAGTCGTGTCCGACTCTTTGCAGCCCCACGGACTGTGGCCTGCCAGGCTCCTCCGTCCATGGGATTCTCCAGGAAAGAACACTTGAGTGGATTGCCATTCCCTGCTCCAGAGGATCGTCCTGATTCAGGGATCAAACCTGGGTCTCCTGCATTGCAGGCAGATTCTTTACTGTCTTAGCCACCGAGAAAGTCTGTTACTGTTTCCATTGTTTCCCCATCTATTTGAAATATCTTGTCTAACAGCATGAAAAATTCTGGATTTATCTATGTACACATACACACAGAGACAAACACAGAAGGTTAGTCACTCAGTCATGTGTAACTCATTGCAACCCCATGGACTCTAGCCCACCAGGCTCCTCTGTCCATGGAAATCTCCAGTCAAGAATACTAGAGTTGGTTTCCATCCACTTTTCCAAGGGATCTTCCTGACCCAGGGTTCAAACCCAGGTTTCCTGCACTGCAGGCAGATTCTTTACCATCTGAGCCACAAGGGAAGCCCGTATCTATTCATGCACATCCCTTAATCAATTGAAAATTCTATCTTTAAAACTTAGAATCTTAAAAATGTAAAATGTTTTAAGCTATGCATTCTTCCTAAGGCACTAGGAGTCTTCCCCTATTAACAAGGGAGTCTCAGTGACTGTAACAGAAAGTCTGGGAAAAGCTTATCAATTTATATTTCACAATGCCACTCTACTATAGATATCTCATAATATGCAAAAATATTCTACTATATATCTATTATCTAAAAATATAGCTAATATATTTTAGATATATTATAATATATATAGATATATATATCTAATATATATCTATTTTATTTTTATATAAATATATAGTAGTTATATAAATATATAATTATATAAATATATATAATTTTTATATAAATATATAATATATCTAAATATATAAATATATCTACTAAGGTAGATATACTTAGTGGTAGTGATTAATATAAATTTTCATGTAAAAAATCACTGAATTTATAGTTCATCAGTAAATTTTCACATATTAAGAAAATAACTTTCATCATGCATGATGAAAAAAAGTGATCCTCAGTATTAAAAGAATTAGAAATTACTGCACTAGTGAGATCCATAAACTTATGACACTAATTATAAATAAAAATTGTTTATATGTTAGCTAATATTTAAAACTAGCAGGTTAATTTTTCATTTGGACTGCATTCTTGAAAACTCACCCATTTTCTTCATTTTACTTTTAATAACTAAGCTTTTAACAACTATAGCTCCATCTCAGAATATGTTCTTTATCTGAGTTCCAGAATGATATTTACAGTTCCTGTTGAACACTTCCAGTAGGAGTCACAGTCATCAAAAGCCTTTAGCTCCAAACCAAAGTATTCACCTCCAAAATAAAAATTCTGGTGTCCAAAGTATATTCAATGACATCACCTGCCTGCAATGATGTTACAATCTCCTGCTTAGAGACCTCATCTATCTTTTATTCCCTCTACTCTAGTCCTTCCTCCATATTTAACTGGTCCTCTTTCCACTTTATAAAACATAGCACTGAATTGCCTTTACACTTATAAATTTTTCCTACCACATCTCAGTCCAGACTTTTTTAAACCTCATGTCTGCATTGCCACAGTAACATTCTACCTGGTCTTCCCACTTTCCAGCACATCTTGGTAGAAGTAAAGAACTTTTGTAAAATATACTTTTTTGTCTAATTTTATTTCTCTTCACTGGGATTCAAAACAGCTTTAATTGTATTACCAATTATTCATTCAGAAGGCTGATAGTCAAACCTCTCGGTTAAGAGTCTCTACTTTTCTCATCTAACTCTCCTATTTCTCTCTACATGAACTCTTTGCCTCCAGCTAGCCTCCAAAGGCATTCATTCATGGTCACTTGCCCATCCCTCCTTTTAGCTTATATCATGTATCTTGCCTTAAAAGCATTTTAGGGGAGGGAGGTGGGAGGGGGGTTCAGGTTTGGGAACGCATGTACACTCGTGGTGGATTCATGTCAATGTATGGCAAAACCAATACAGAATTGTAAAGTAAAATAAAAAATAAATAAATAAATAAATAAACAACAACCAAAAAAAAAAAAAAAAGGCAAAAATTAAATAAATAAATAAACAACAACCAAAAAAAAAAAAAGCATTTTGTATTTTCTTGTTCTATTCCTATGTATTCTAAAAGACTAAACTTTACTTCTCTAACTTCTGAATGCTAAATTGAGTGGTATGGAGCCATAGACTATGAGCATCTTGCTGTATCATTTGATTTAAAACACTGAAAAACTAGCACATAATACTAAACATCCTTAGAGCTGCTATAGTATAAACACTAGTTCCCAAGAGTTTAAATAATTACTTAAAGTGTCACATAAACCTCATGATAAATGGGTATGTTTTTAACAGCTGTCCACCGAGAAAACAAAAATATAATGTTAAATTATATTTCATAAATCTATTAAATTTACTTTGAATTCATGCTTTAGCAAGTGTGTCCTGAGGGCCTTCACATGCTGAACTCCATGCTCGGTACTACATATAAAGTAGGCACTAAGACTGACACCACCTCTGCCCTCTTGCAACTTATATTTCATTTAGAAGTTCTTTTAAATAAATTGATAGCATTATCCACAAATTAAATGTGAAAAGCAATATAATTTTTGCATTGTATACATACTAGTTATTTAAAATGAATTATTTCTGATTCTACATACAAAATTAGTCAACTTTTCGTATAGTCAACTTTCCTCTTACAGGAAATTGAAATTTTTACTCCTTTTATAAATGTGAGCTAACTTGCTTTGCAGTTTTAAAAGTGAAAAATAATTGAGATATTTGATCATTATAAATAGATATAATCATATATTTTAAGAGGGGTAGCTATTTATGTTCACCTCTAACATCACACTAAGTTTAATGAATGCAGATTACTGTGAAGAGATTTGAGAAGGATAGCAATATTGTCATGAATGAAATATATCTGATAATGCAAAATACTCACTTCTGACCTGTCTGTGTGAATGCCAACCGTGCCAAATTGGCAATCTGCACACCATGTAAATAGCTCAAAGCTAAGCTTGCCTGCTGGAGGAGCTAGTGTATATAATGAATACAGATTATTGAGTTTTGCTGTAGCGACTATGAGGAAATGAGATGCTTTGGAGTGTTTGTATGCACTAAAACTGCTACATTAAAGGGTTTCATTCTGAAATTGCATTGCTTTTTGTATTCCATTAATGAATTCTGGTTTGAAGAAAAATGATTAAAATAAAAAGAATGGGTTCCTTTATTTCTGGCAGTAGCTTGATATGAATTACATTTGAAAGTTTCTGATGAAACAGAGGTAAAATATGTATCTAATATCAATATAAGCCTGATAGACACATACCATACACACAGTATATAACCTTGAAACTACCTTGACAATATGGTTTATTGTTGTCATTTTCCTGAGAAAAAAATATGTTGGTAAAATACATGTACTTCATATGCAAGTTAAATTATTCTGAGGAGATTTAAATGCATACTTTTACCCTCTATCTGGATTCCAGGTTTCAAAATTTACCTTCTTTAAACTGTGCTATATGAGTCAACATCCAAAGGTTGAAGCCTCTCCCGGATTGTAAAAAAAAAAAAAAAAAAAAAAAAAAAGATAACAATGCTTTTGTGCAAGTGTCTCGGGATTGCCATGGGGTCATCTCTGAAGATAGTTTGGTTCAGATATCACACCACCCAGTTACTATACCCAACCTGCTTCAACTTTGCATCTCTGAGTCTGACCCTTGTCTTTATAACTTGACTAACACTTCTAAAACTAGAGGTGTGCCTTATTCTTGGCAGTTGAGATGATGTCTTACCTCAAAATCCCAGTCCAAACCCTACTGAGCATTTTTCGCCAGGCAGAGATCTCTCCACAAGAAAATCATGGACATGATTTGGCCCAGAACTCGTGATCACTACTCCAATCCACCACCTACAGCACTTCCGTTATATAGGTTTGATACCCATGATGCCCATCTCTGCCTAACCCTCCAGCTCCCCGTGTTTGTCACATCTGAATACCATTTTTCTTTCACTGTGCCTTATCCCAGTCCCTAGGACTGAGTCTATTTCTTCGAGGCTGCTCCCTTCCCGGGGAACAGGGAGATTTCAAAACACATCTCCATATATATATAAGACATTAGGGCATGTAATTTAACATTTTGGGGGTAATGATGTGCATTCTATTCTCCCTTTTACCTTTTTTTTTTTGCACAGCAATCATTAGATCATCACTTTGAAGAAAGGATGTAAAGTTATGATGTAGCTTAAGAGCAGGTACTTCACTGGTCTTAGCTCTATGATCTCAATTTCTGGGACTGTCCTCAAGGATTTCCAATATGAAGTTCATCACAGTATCTAGCCAGTCTATTGTTTTGTTCTTAGAATATTTCTGAACAAAGCACTCAGTTTAGAAAAAACTGATATAACACAAGGTGTTTATTAATAACTGTCTCAGTTACTATATTTCCTCACATGTTCCTGAATGCACTGATAGAATCTAGGCATTTCACTTAAGAAAATATTTCAGCTAAATTCAAATTTTACTATAAGGAAAAGTTGATTAAGGTCTTTATGATTAAAGCTTTCAGAAGGATTGGTTTATCAATGCTTATTATGGCCATGGGTAAAAATGCAAATTTCAATGGACTTAGAACAGGTATCTGAGCAAGTAAACAATTATTTATTGAAATTATAACACCCTGGCAGTTTACAGTCTAGAATCATGGGCTTTTCTCCATCATTCTGTTTTGTACCCAAAGGTGGAAAGGTAAGAGTTTGGGGAGTATAGAAAGCATATGTGGTATAGGAAGGTCATGGAATTCAAAGTTAGACAACTGGGATTTGAGTGCAGAGCCACTGAACGGCCACATTAAGATGGCCACATTAATGGGCACATTAAGATAACTACTCTGTACCTCAGTTTCTTCATTAGCAAAACTTACTACAATGCATTTTGCTTGGCACAGAATTTGTAAGGATAGCATGATGATAAAGAACATGCATTTTGAAGGTAATCCAGGGCTTGAACCTAGGCTCCCTTTCTTACTGTGTATGATCTTAGACAACTTACTTCTCAGCCTCCCTTGACCCCCCCCCATCCCAGATTTAAAATTGAGACATAAATTGTTCATTGATACTACTTCAAAGGATTTTTTGTAAAAGATTATACTTGATAATATATGTAAAATGTGAAGTGTTTGAGTCATTGTCCAAGCTAGTACACTATCAGCATTAAATATAATTATTACATTAATATAGAACTGTGGAATTTTTTTTAAATGCTAAGTATATGACAGCTCAATGATATGATAAGGCAATGACAACTTTATCAAAGCAGATAATTTTACTGAAAAGTTTTATAAACAGTTTATGCAAAAAGGGGGTGGTTCATTTGCAATAAAACAAAATTTCCTTCAAGAAACTTCATCATAAGATAAATCAGAGTTTGCAAGTTTGTGAGATGTCCAACTCAATAAAGTCCTTCACAAATTTAAGTAAATGAGAGTTATTTCTACAGTGATATACTCAAGGTTCTGAATTATAATTTTTTCATTGTCATAATGAAGAGGAAAAGTTACAATTTTACATAACCTCCTGCTTGTTCTGCCTCTGTAACTCAGCTTGGTCCTGGCAAAGTCTGGATCATGTAGGTCACTATAGTCTCAGAAAGTGGGGACTTAAAATAGTAGGAACTGGAGCTTATCTCACTCACCCTTGTCCTGTTCTTTGCAATTGCCCAGCCCCTGCAAACCTGCTTAATCATGCCTGTCCCTGTAAAGGTCAGGCATACCTCTCCCCATCTTGACTGCTGTTCCCTTGCTCAGAAACCCTTTGTTTAAACCAGCCTATTAGCAGCTAGTGGTGCCCATTATAGTCTGTCTGTAAAAACTTTGTAACCCCTTTGTTCCTGGCTCAGAGCTTGGAGTGTTAACTCCTCTGGGCCCACCACTGTCATAAACCTGATTTCACCAACTCTCTGAGTGTGGTGTTTGGTTTCTTGATCACTGGTTTCTGCAATAGTGATAGGCATCCTATTGCTTCTAAAATATAAATTGTTATTGTGTTTCTATTGATTTCTTGTTAGGTTTTGAGTTGAAAGCTTTTGTGATTTTCTATAATAACTTTCAAATCATATACTTATTGGTTTATGCTGATTCATTCTTCTATTTAACTGATAGTCTCCAGCTTGGTTCTTTGAGCCTAAAATTATTTAATATTTGTCATCATTTAAGTTGATTGAGTGCCTCTTAGTACTCACACTCAAACTTTCTTCTCCTTGAATCAGGTTTCATTGCCCTTCATTATTTCCTCTGCTTCCAATTCCAGCTTCATTTGCAGACTCAGAAATTTTGTTTCACTGCTTTCATCCAACTCATTTATGTGTATTACAAACATCTACACTGCTGAAATTGATCTGTGGCCCAAGTACAAGAAAATTCAGCCTTCAAGTGAAATGAGCCAGCAAGAAAGTCACTGTAACAGAGTGTGTGCTTTGCTCTGAAGCAGTCACAACAACCCTTCAAATGGTTAAAAGGCAAGTGAGGAGGACTAAAGGGAGCAAGGGAAGATGAGGTCCACCTGGAGATGCAGCTGCACGTTTCCCATTAATTTCAGTTGGGGACTCAGCATGAACTTGAATATAGGATTTAGCTGGAAGCAATCTGTGAGGCTTTGAGGATGTTGGTCTTTGCAACCGAAACGACTTTCATGATAAGCAAAGATTAAGGATCAACGATGCCAGGGATGAAATGTAAGGTGGGAATAATTCAGCACTGCACGCATGAGGATGACAGGAGGATCTGAGGAAGTGTCTGCTGGGAATGTCCGCAGCTGAATAAAATACCCAGTTTCATGGCATAATTTCAACTTGATTTCCTTTTATATACATGTAGTACCCTATAAATGGATCTATTTGTCAGCCATCTAGATTAAAAGTAGCTAATCAACTCAGAAAACGTACATGTATGATAAAAATTACTTTGAAGAGGACTGCAATAGGAAACCTGCATTCAAAAATACAAATGGAATAGTTCTCATTTTTAAGGGGTACAGAAAAAATTAAGACATCTTTCTGAAATTCTGTACTTATCTTTCAGTAAATTATCTTAAAATCAGGAACTGAAAAACCAACAGGAAAAAAAAAAAAAAAAACCACTCACCCAAGAACAAATTTGGTAGTAACAGCAGCAAACATATTACTTCTCATACTACAATGTATGATCACTTTGGGTCAAAAAAGACCACAAAAGACAACCAAAGAAGGCTCTAGGCCATTCCAAGGAAAAGGAGCATTTGATAAAAACTATTGATCCACACCTGCCACAGGATCAATGCTCCCACTGAGTGCTCCTTGGACAACTGTCATCTCCATGGTTCCTTTCTGCCTATCAGACTCGTCTCATCCTTGCCTGTATCACCAGACCTATATTCAGTTTTGATACGTATTTGTCTGGTCAAGCCTTAGATTAATACATTTCTTATTTGCTGGGATATTGATTTTTCAAACTGGGCTCTGCAGGGATGGATTTTTAATAAGCTCTACCGGAAGCTCTAGGAGAGCTGCAAAGGTTCAACCAAAAACACTTTTGTATATATTTTAAAAGTTAAAAAACTTGAAAGAAAAAAATGCAAATGTATTGTGTATCAAATTTTAACATGTTAGAAATCCCATTTGCTAACTTCCGTAGTATAATTTAATTTTGTACAGATCTTGAAACAGTTTACTTGCTTTCCCATAGCATATACTTAAACTTTTGTAAGCTTATCACTTGATTACAAAAAATGATGATTTACACTGACCTTTGTTTCATACTTGTGCATGTCTGTATAATCATTGGTCTAACATCAGGCAAGCCCACATATACCTTTCAATATATACTCTCATTTTGGCACAACTGTCTCTTGTACAACCATATATAATAGAACATATTGTATTGTGACAATAGAACTTTATGAGAATTTTCATGTTTATATTTTTTGGAATGCTTACCTTTTAGCTTTTCCGTTTATGAAAAATGTAGTCCATGATAGATATTTCTAGAGACTTAACTTTGAAACAAATAGCACTGCTGCTCCCCTTTAAATGTTTTCAATCAGATTAAATTGAATCATATCCTGAGACTACAAGTCAAACTATTTTTTTAGGTCTGTTGTCATAGGCACTGACTTTTTAATGTGAATTTTAACAGCACCAATCTTGTATAAGCAAAATAAAGAATTCAACTCATACTGAAATTGATATAAAGGTGCAATCATCATTTATGTTTTGGAAAACAGGCACAGACTCAAAATGTATAAACAAGCTTTTGCTATTAATAAGAACTACATTGTAGGAATGGAGGAATGTGCCCATTGCCAGAGTCTATAAATAACTGCACCTCAGGTGCAAATGCATCAAAATTCCAATGTTTTCCTTGTTATAAAAATTACCTGAACATACCCACACCATCCGTTTTCAGATTCTTCTCTGTTATAGGTTATTACAAGATATTAAAGTATGACATATTTTAAATGAGGTCAGACATGTTTTGGGTTTTTTCCCCCCCAGCTTTACTGAGATATAATCAACACATAATGTTTATAAGTTGGGCTTTATAGCTGGTACGTGTGTGTGTGTGTGTGTGTACTGTTGTATAAGTTGGGCTTTATAGCTGGTACGTGTGTGTGTGTGTGTGTGTGTGTGTGTGTCTAAGTTGGGCTTTATAGCTGGTACGTGTGTGTGTGTGTGTGTGTGTGTGTGTGTACGTACCTGGTAGCTCAGGTGGTAAAGAATCTGCCTGCAATGTAGGACACCCTGGTTCAACTTCTGGGTCAGGAAGATCTGCTGGAGAAAGTGTAGTTACCCACTCCAGTATTCTTGGGCTTCCCTGGTTGTATAAGTTGAATTTGCATTACCACAAAAGTTTACTTAACACATTCAACACTTCATATTGTGTGTGTGTGTGTGTGTTTGCTGAGAACATTAAAGATCTACTCTCTAAACGATTTCAAGTATATAATAGAATATTGGGAAATCTTTAGGGTGCTTGCAACTGTTCTGTCTGACATGTAGGCGTCAATAACGAACCTATGTATTTGTCAATACTCATAGACCTTTAAGTCACAACAAGCAAACTTTAAAGTTTAACACTTAAAAAATCATTCAGAAGTAGGAGGGATTTCTAGAATGGAATGTGATAAAATAATCTCACTATATTTCAAATTATGAAACAATCACACTTCAAGAATAGAGGGGAAGTGTGCTGCCCTAACTAACTTTAGAAATGAGAGGGGTCCTCGAGACTAGAGGCAAGGGGACTTGTACATAGCACTGTACTTTAGTTGAAGAACTTATTCCCCACAGTGATAGAGGTAATAGTTCTGAAACTACTTTTCATGTACACTGGAAAATTAAGTAAATGGGTTAGAGTCAGTTTTCTTACAGTCAGAGTGAGAGAGCATAGACAAATAAGAGAAAGCTAGGATTCATGTGGTAATAGGTCAAAGTTGGAGAGAACAGAATGAACTCCTTTTTAGCCTAGTATAGATATCTGTGGTTACACAAAGAAAATTTATAGATCTAGACTCTTTGTGACCCCATGGGCTGTAGCCCATGAGGCTTCTCTACCCATGGAATTTTATAGGTAAGAACAGTGGAGTGGATAGCCATTCCCTTCTCCAGGGGAAGTTCCTGACCCAGGGATTAAACCTGGGTCTCCTGCATTGCAGGAAGATTTTTCATTCTCTGAGCCACCAGGTAAGCCTTTGCATGGGTTAGTACCCACATATTAAAAACCAAGATGTAAATGTTAGGTATACTCATTGCTACTGATGTGCCATTGCTTCTAGGCGCTTTCAACTGAAACAGCAGGGAAAATAATGACAAGAATGGAAGTATGTGAAGGGGCCAAAGAAACAATGGAAAGAGCTCCCAATGGTCAACACTGGAAAAGTCTGCACAACAAAATAACTATTGGAATATAACCCAAAGTATAACATAAATATTTAAAGCCCATATAACAAGAATAAATAGGGAGAACAGAATTTTTCTGCCTCTAACAATTCCACATACTCTATGTAGAGACTGAGCAGCCAAGCAGGTAGAACATAAGATTCTGAACAGGCACATGTTGACGAAGGAAAAGGAAATAAAAACAAAATGCCTGGAACTCATAGTTTTACTCATTTACTGAAACCCGGTGTGGGAAGCCCTGAGCAGATAGTGTGGCATAGGAAGGCACAGAATCTCAGTGGGTGGTTTCAGTGAAAAGAAGAGTCCCCAAAGGGGAAGTGAAGACAAAAGCCAGCCCATTACTACTATGTACTATTGCTCCTGGCAAAATATATTCAAAATCCTAGGAACCAAGTGTTTATTCTCTTTCAGTTAATAAGACTGTGTCATGTTTTATTTTTTGTACATACTTTTAGTTTGACTGAGGCTACTTACTTATCTGTACTCTATTTTTACTCAGATGTATTTACTCATAGCTGTGAGATTATTCATCCCCCCAAACTAAGGCAAATCTGGTGGAAGATTTTTATAAAATAATAAACCATTTGCCTTACAGTAAAGGTGACACCTGTTATTACTACTGTTACCGTTTTAGTTAGGGCTTACCATGTTTGGCTTTCCTGTGGCTCAGTCGGTAGAGAATCAGCCTGCAGTGCAGGAGACCTGGATTTGATCCCTGGTTGGGAAGGTCCCCTGGAGGAGGGCATGGCAACCACTCGAGTGTTCTTGCCTTGAGAATTCCATGGACAGAGGAGCCTGGTGGGCTGTAGCCCGTGGGTTGCAAACACTCAGACACAACTGAGTGACTAACAAACTACCCTACTATGTTTGAAAGAAAATTGTTGGTTTTTCTTTAAAATGATGTGATTTCCATCTAATTCACATCTAAGTTAGGTCATTTGAAAGACTTTAATTGCTTTACTTTCCCTTACTGACATTACCCAAGGTGATTGACAATCCTAAACCCATGTAATTTTAGCCTTGCTCCAAATTGTTTTGATAAAAATGAAGTAGAATTCATACAAAGATAAAATGAAGGATATAATGAAAATTAGACAAAAGTAATAAGTAAATCTGCTCTTTGCTGCTCAATGCATGTCCAAACTTTCCTCAAAAGTGTTACTTGCTGCCTTTTATTCTGAATGACACATGTGTTCCCTCAGCATTTTTGTATTTGACTCAGTATAGAAAAGCCTTTACATTATAAGAGGTCATATTATGGAGGTCCTTTGCATTATGGGGAACTGAGAAGGCAATGGCACCCCACTCCAGTACTCTTGCCTGGAAAATCCCATGGATGGAGGAGCCTGGTAGGCTGCAGTCCATGGGGTCGGTAAGAGTCAGATATGACTGAACGACTCCCCTTTCACTTTTCACCTTCATGCATTGGAGAAGGAAATGGCAACCCACTCCAGTGTTCTTGCCTGGAAAATCCCAGGGGCCTGGGAGCCTGGGGGCTGACGTCTATGAGGTCACACAGAGTCAGACACGACTGAAGTGACTTAGCAGTAGCAGAGCAGTCCAACATTCCCAAATTACCAGATAGATTTTCTTGATAAAGTAGTCAGTAATGCTGAATGTTCTATTTTCCTACCTTTATACTCTAATAATCATCATGAGGCAGCTGATTATACAGAAGTAGTCAAGAAACTAAAACTACACTTATATACAATGATTTGGTTTAAATTTACTTTGTCAACCTTTTTTGATAACCCTTCTTTCCTATATGCTAAACATTTTTACTATTCATTTAGGAGATAAAGAGAAAGAAAATAATCACATCTTGAAAATCCTGAGATTCGATCACTATCGCCTGATACATTTAATCTCTTCTTATATCTTTCTAACATTTTTATTTTCATATTTATTCAGGCCACATATATTTATTGAACACTTACTATATGCCAGGAAGCCTTCTATAAGCTAGAGCTATAGAAATGAACAAAACAGAAATTTTATCATGTGGACAGTTCATTCTCTTCTGGCTTGGATATTGAAATTTTGATGAGAAAAAGTTAATATATAAGGCATGAATGCAATCAATTATCCACCACTAATTAATGATAAGAGAAAGCCCAGTTGCCCACTAGATAGTTAAAGCTCAGAATATGCTTTTAATTTATTTTTGTGTTTCACAGTTGTAATGACTAACTATATTTGTTTTACTTTCTCTAAATTTAACAACTACTTTAAAAATCTGAGAAAAAACTCAGGCCTCGTAATTTTTTTCTAACCAATCCAAATATATAGATCTCTGGAAAGTTCTTCCTCATAGATTCCAGATAGCTCAGCCTAGAATCCATTCTAGGCAAATACTGTCTCACTGAGGATTATTCAGTGTAATTTTCCTTAAGAGTCAGTACATGAAATGTCTTTAGAAAGTAAAATTAGCAGAAAATAAAACAGCTGCATTTTGAATATGCACTTGCCACCTGCACATTTGCAAGTACATAGTATCAAATTAAAATTACAGTGACCTGAGAATGAATTGAATTTAGTTCTATTTGAATATTTATATTGCAACATATTTAGATGTTTTATTTATTTATTTTTTTTCTCGAGTTTGAGGAGACATTTCTTCCTATTTTTCCTATTTTCTTTTTTTTTAAATTTTACTTTACAATTCTGTATTGGTTTTGCCATATAGATGTTTTATTTAAAGGTGTTTCTGCCTTTGTAATAGGCAAGTGTACTGGGTGTGTGTGTATGCATTGATTTGTGTGTTACATGCATTTTGCATATGTGCAGTAAATAAAAAGAGTTTGTCCTCTACCTCTTATAAAGCATTTTAAAATAAAAATACTTGATTTAAAGTACCACTCACTTTTACTTTTAGGAAATCTTTCAGACATTATTTGCTGTCATAGCAGAATACAAATAAAAACACTACATACTTAAGTGTATGATTCCATAGATACCTATCCAGAGAAATAAGAAAATGTGTCCCAAGATACAGTGATATATATCTAAGCACAGTGCATTTTTAGGCAACTAATAATCACAACTAATAATCACAGTAAAACATTATATCTTGTTATACCAAAAGGATAGTAATTTTAACATTGTAGAATTCCTTGTTCAAGAGTTAGCACTGAGCTGAAAAATACATCTTACTATATAAAATAACAATAAACATCATTAAGGAAAATTACTGAAGGCCACTGCATGAAGCATCACATGGGTATTGCTCCAGAGGAGGCTGATGGCTCAGTCCCACCAGACCTCTTCAGAGAGGCATTGTAATAACAGCTGCATCTTTGAAAAGTAGCTTAGGAGGAGAGAGAAAATAACTGCTAGCTACCATCTTCTATTGTTCAGCTTTACCTCCACAAGGAGCTAAATCCCAGTATGTTCAGTTGAATGGAGCTGGTTCAAGGCAACAAGGAAACCCATAAATTGAAGGCATAGGCCACAGTAGGGTTTTGCTCCCCAACATCAAAAGCAACATTTGAGGCAGGAGCTAACCTGTCTTCAGGATGCAAAAGTGGTGCAAGTATTACCTAGGCCGTTTGGAAGAAAAAGTAAAGGCAAGTGCAGGACCCAAGGTAAAGTGTTAGTTGAATCCACATTGTCTGAGAACTTTACCCACGGGTCTAACTCAGACTGTATCTCTTTGTTCTACTAAAAGCCAGCAAGAACACGTCATACATAGGTAAACAATAGCTTGTAATGAATTATAAGTGACTACCATATAGCCTAAACTTTTTAATAGTTTAGGACCCTTATGGTCTATTGCCATTCTGTATTTTTTATGTCTTCATGAATGGAAAATATTTACCTGTTATTTCCCTCTTAGAATTTGTATTTTACTTGTTATTTCCCTTTTAGTATTTAGTTATTTCCCTTTTCATATGTCCCTTTTAGTATCTGATTGATCTAGTTTTCAGATATCTCCCCCTGTCTGTTTGACTTTATTATGCTTTAATATTAATAATTACCAAAACATAAAACACATAAGCCACAGAACACTGATAGAAAAGCAGATTCTCAAGTCATCCTGACTGAATTGTAATGCTGTCTCTAATTCTGAGAAACTGCATGAATCCAGGGAAAACTTACTCTCTTGTCTACAGTATCAAACATGCCTATCTTGTAGAGTAGTGGTAAAAATTAAATAAGTTAATACATAAAAACACTAGGAAATAAAAAATAGTAGAAAAGGGCCTGCCACAATATAAGTGCTGTATAGATCACAGCCATATGATTGTTGAGAGATTTTTACTGTGAAAAATTTCCTAACTGAACATGGCCATCGCCTCTACAATCTCTTTTTGGTTGTGGCCAAGAAGAAAGCACTCTGCCCAGCACACAATATATATTCTTGTAGTAGGTAATGAGAATAATACAATAAAAGATTTCAGAAAAGGAAAAAATGGGAAATGGAATCAATCACCCAATTATTTGTATTACATATAAGACAAACATAAGTGGAACACTTTAGGGTAAATGCTCATGGCCAATGGGTTCCACAGTCAAAAACTTTTAGTTAAGTATATTTTAAGATTTAAAAATCAACAGATACTAAAAGCTAGAATTAAATATATGATTTGTGTTGAAATATGTGAATAAAAACTTTTATAGTTAAACTATTTAACTGAGCAACTGTGCTTGTACATTCAATTAATTTTAATATTTACTCTTTTACATTGATACTATATTTTTAAAATTAATGTTGATCATTATTTGTTTCTTATCTACCTAATCACTGAAAGGATTTGAAATGACTTCCAGGATTTTCAAGCTTAACAGTCATATTAACTGCTTAAAATGTGGACCTTTTTTTTTTAATCAGAAAACATACAATAATTGAGATGAATATCATTTTGGCACAACTGCAAACTTAAATGAGGGGAAATCAAAAATTGAAAATAATGACTGTCTTATCCATTTTCACACTTATGCATTAAACCTCTTGGTTACATTACCAAAAAAAAAAATGAAATCCATTTAAACCTTTGAGCATACATCAATTTTGTCTTGTCACTTCACTGATGCATTCTAAAAAATCAATAAATACACTGAGTTCTTTGAAAATTATGCTTCCTTTCATTTTCAAGAATCTATGCTCTGAACACTAAAGAGTATAATTTGGCATGGATTCCATTTTATACAAAGACAGATTTCCATTATAACTATATTGACAAATTACTTACACACAAGCTTCCAGGCAGAACTAACTTGTAATAGAAGTCATGTACTAGATCTCACTTCAGCAAACTTAGCAAAAGCACCCATGAAATGTTGCATTCTGTACTTCCACCATCTGCCTCAGGGTTCAACATCATATAACCTTTGCCAAATAGGACTGTTAAATAATTCCATTGTACTTGGAGCTAAGATAGGGCAATTTTACCCCAATTTATTAATTATGAAAAGGTCTAGAGAGTCTATCTTATCTCTAATACCAAAACTTTTTGCATTTTCTTATCTTTCATATTAGTCTTATATCAATTAATTGTTCCCACCAACCAAACACCATAAATTACTAATTAGAGTATACCTTATAAAATGGCTATCTGGTAAATGAACTAGCTACAGAAGAATAAGATATGATCTCAATATACATATTTGGATCTGAATTGTCATTTTCATATACAGCAGATCATATGCATAATAAAAAATGCTCTCTAATAGAATAAATAACAGCTGAATATCACATTTTTGCATCATGAAACACATAATAAGCCATTTTTTACAAATTCACTTCAGTGCTATTGCTAGACCCTGAAAAGGCTTACAGATATTTTTGTCAGTACCTGAACCTGCACAGTGAAAACTTATTGCTTGTAAATTTTTAAAAAAATCAAATATCAGGCAAGCAGAACAGGAAATAATAACAGACTCTCCCCTCACTGCCTCAGCAACTATCTCATATTTAGTCAGTAGATTAAGTCATGGAAGATTAAAGTAGAAGCTTGCTCAGGACATGTAGAAAATGTAAAATACTTTATTTGCAAAAATATGAAGTGTAAAGAGGAAAAATGGGTTGGAAAAGAAATCAAGTTTTAAAAGTCCCTGAAGAATCTAAATATCTTTCTATTATATTTTTGAGGGATTGCCATAGTTTGAAGATAAACCATTAAATCTTTAAAATTAACCAACAGGAGGGCAATCTGAATGATAAAGCCATTCTAATGAAATGCAGACAAACACTAAAAAGAATTAAAAGTGACAAGTAAAATCCATTAGAGAACAGCATTTAACTACTGGAATCAGAAGATTACTTACCTTGTCAATTTATAGCTGTGAGCCTCCTTTGCACAGAAACAAAACATCCTACAAAGTGTCTCAGAGACAGTTGTAAGGCAAACAGAATGTGGTCATTTGAGTGGTATACAGAGTATTCATGCTTCCAAGTGAAACATCCAAACATCATTGAATCTACAAGCCAATTAACTATGCTTCAATGGGTTAACACTCACTCTTGCAAAATGAACACAGCAGATTTAGGAAGTAATTAAAAGCCAGAAAATAATTACAGTTCAATTCATCAACTACAAGAATGTTTCTCAACAACTAGAAAAGCTATCCTTAGGTGGGCAAATAAGAGTTCCTGTTCAAAACTCTTCAGAAACTGTACGTGAAAGTGAAGTCGCTCAGTCGTGTCTGACTCTTCCCGACCCCATGGACTACAGCCTACAAGGCTCCTCTATCCATGGGATTCTCCAGGCAAATGTACTAGAGTGGGGTGCCATGTCCTTCTCCAGGGGATCTTCCTGACCCAGGGATCGAACCCGGGTCTGCCGCATCGCAGGCAGATTCTTTACCATCTGAGCCAGCAGGGAAGCCCTCAGAAACTGTAGCTGACCAATAAAAACAATAGATGATTCCCTACTTGGTATTCTATAAACACTAAAAATCCAATCATTTCTTCTGGCAAACTACTGTAAACCTTAAAATATGCAGAAAAAAGGGATGAGAGTAGAACTTTCCAAACACAGAAAACATCTCCATTCATAAATGCTCACCAACAAAGGCAGCATTGATTTTTCAAGAGAACTTTGATTTGAACAAGCATACTCTAAGCTTACAGAATGCATGCTGAACAGGGTTACTACTTTTAGAAACATTAATCTAAGAAGGGGTCAAGGAAAATGAAATTGTATACAGAATCAATTCATCCTCTTGAAATGAAAAAAGCTACAGTGCATGTTTTTCAAAGACTATATTCATTTTTTTATTATTAATACAATAAACTGATAGCTTAAATGATTATTTAAAGAAATTACCATATTTCAGATTTCACTATGATAATTTTATTCATTAGAAAATATTAGTAAAAAATATTAAGAAATAAGCACTAAAAATCTGGCTTGAAAAAGAAAAATATGTAAAAATAAATCAGATAAATAATTAGCAGTTATTTTAGAGAACTCATCTAATTCAGGGAAACTATTTTGTTAAATAAAACTACTTGCTATAATCTAAACATTTCAAGGCATTTACAGATATGGCAACCCACTCTAGTTTCCTGCCTGAAAAATTCCATGGACAGAGGAGTCTGGCAGACTAGAGTCCATAGTGTCACAAAGAGTCAGACATGACTGAGTGACTGAGTGCATACACACGTAGAGAGATTCCAAAACCAGTCTCAGTAATGTATGCCTCTTACTTGAACTTTCTGATACAACATTCTATGTCAGTTCCAGCAGCACCGAAATAAATGGTTAGAGTTTCAATACTAATATGAATAAGCCTATTTCTGGTGTCACTAAGACTGGCTTGTCATGCATAGCAACACTAAGCCCTTTCCATGGTGGGAAATATTAGCAGCCATTGCCCAGGAAGGCTGGCTCCACTGTGCCTGAGATAAGGGTCTGTGATCTAAAGACTCTGCTAACAGCACAGCATAGTTTATTCTGTATCATCCAACCTCTCTTTTAGTATTTCAATTTGACAATAGTTGGTCCTCCTGCGATTTGAGCTTTCTCTTGAAATCCAATCAGCCTGCTAGGTTTCTATCATTCTTTCTCCCACTTTCCAACCCTCTTCTACCCACTCATCCTCATTCTGTGAGACTGGCAAAAGTACTCACTGGCTGTGAAACTCCCCTGAAGTAGTATTCCTAATGTAACATGGGATTGTGACAGTTGAGTTTCTTCATCTTCTGGGCTCTACCTGTAGATCAAGTTTCTTTGCCATTTTGATCACGGACCTGAATACCTAGACCACTCCCCAAGAGCATTTGGCCTACAAGCTGTTTCGTAATCTTTGTCCTATTTCATCTATGCCCAGCTTCTTCTATTTCCCCAACTGTTCTCATGAGGCTTTATAACCAAACCACAGGAGATACAACAACATGGCTGAAATCATGGTCCTGTACTGGAGCTGGGCCTCAGGCATGATCAAATGGCCCCTACACCACATCTGAAATACCCTTGGAGACATTTAATCACCATATCTTCCCATCCTCTAGGATTCAATTCAAAGACAAACAGGAGAAATAAGTTTTTCTCCAGTATGAACCTGCCCCATAGGTTGCAGCTGTTACTATTTGGAAACAAAAATACCTCCAGAGGTAAAATATCTTAGGATGCTTGACTAAGTTAGAGGAAACAGTATTTATAATGGTTACAATTTTTTTCAAAGTATATGCAATGAGTTTGAGCAAGCTCTGGGAGTTGGTGATGGATAGTGAAGCCTGGCATGATGCAGTCCATGGGGTAGCAAAGAGCTGGACATGACTAAGTGACTGAACTAAACTGAACTGAAGCTTGGAATGTGTGAACATGTCTTATCTAACCATGAAAAGTTATTCACATATCCTTAAATACATGGATTTCTTAATATGATATCATAATAAACAATTTGGGAAGAAATAGGAAATAAGAGTATCTGACTCTTGAGAGTCCCTTGGACTGCAAGAAGATCCAACCAGTCCATTCTGAAGGAGATCAGCCCTGGGATTTCTTTGGAAGGAATGATGCTAAAGCTGAAACTCCAGTACTTTGACCACCTCATGTGAAGAGTTGACTCATTGGAAAAGACTCTGATGCTGGGAAGGATTGGGGGCAGGAGGAGGAGGGGACGACAGAAGATGAGATGGCTGGATGGCATCACTGACTCGATGGACGTGAGTCTGAGTGAACTCTGGGAGTTGGTGATGGACAGGGAGGCCTGGCGTGCTGTGATTCATGGGGTCACAAAGAGTCAGACATGACTGAGCGACTGAACTGAACTGACTGAACTGAAGTATATAGTAATAATCATGATCATTCCTTCTTGGTTTGGTTTTATATTTATTTTTTGTAAACTTGCTCTGATTTGCTCCCAGATGATTAGAGATTCAGAATTAGGAGAGTTGATTTGGAAAGGAGGCAATGAGCTGAAATTACTAACAAATTTGATTATAAGCACCTACTGTTTCTTAGTTCACAATATTTCAGAAAGTTCAAATAATTCCACATATTTATTCACAATATTTTTGTAATATTAATGGTTTTATCTGTATTGCTGGGAGAAATATCAATAATCTCATATATGCAGAGTTTGAGCAAGCTCTGGGAGATGGACAGGGATGCCTGGCATGCTGCAGTCCATGGGGTCGCAAAGAGGTAGACACGACTGAGCAACTGAACAGCAACAATCTGCGTGTGTGTGTGTGTGTGTGTGTGTGTGTGTGTGTGTGAAATATGCTTCATACTATATTTATTTCTAGTAAACATAGTATATTTACCCTTGCTAGGCTAATCTGCAGAATTTCAACTAAATGGAATACTAAAATATTTTGCAAAGAGGATCTATTTTTGTCAAGAATTCACAAAAAATAAAACTCCTTTGAAACTTAACTCCCAATAGCATTGAACATAAGAGCATATTACAAACTATTACATTTAGAATAGATAAACAACGAGGTCCTACTGTATAGCACAGGGAACTGTATTGGATATTTTGTGGTTAACCATAATGGAAAAGAACACAAAAAAAGAGTGTACACATGTGTATAAGTGAGTCACTTTGCTATACAGCAGAGATTGCACAATATTGTAAATGAACTATACTTCAATAATTTAAAAAAAAAGAACATCAAAGAAAACAGGTTGTTATTAAAATACTTTTTACTCTGTAATCTCGCTGTCAGGTAAAATTGGGTAGTGAAGTTTGGGTTTTGAAATGTACAAAATTGACAACAAAAACCAAAAAGCAAAGATTAAAAATCTAGAGTAGAGGTTGGATTTTCAAAAATACAATATTAAAGAGAAGAAGCAGAAGGAAAAAAGAAAAAAAAAAAGGAAGAAAAAAAAAAACCACAAGAATTATTAAAAGACACCAACACGACACAAAGACTATATATGGTGTTTGCCTTAAAAAAGTAGAGTCTCTTTTTTTTTTTTGAAAAGTAATGTGTATAGCGGACTTTTGGACTCAGAGGGAGAGGGAGAGGGTGAGATGATTTGGGAGAATGGCATTGAAATATGTATAATATCATGTAAGAATCGAATCGCCAGTCTATGTCCAATGCAGGATACGGCATGCTTGGGGCTGGTACACGGGGATGACCCAGAGAGATGTTGTGGGGAGGGGTGTGGGAGGGGGGTTCATGTTTGGGAACGCATGTACACCCGTGGTGGATTCATGTCAATGTATGGCAAAACCAATACAGAATTGTAAAGTAAAATAAAAAATAAATAAATTAATTAATTAATTAAATTACTTTTTATGTTAATAGTAGATATCAACCCTCATGTTCCCAATAAATGGAGTCACCTAAAAATTGAGTATCTAGGGAATTGTCAACTGTCACTAATTTAATTGAAGAATCGAAATTATCTTCAGCATATTAATTTATTTTACACACCATAAGATTTTTACACTTATTTAAATGATTAAGAATATTTTCCATTGACTACTGTGAGATCCATAAAGCATCACATTTATTTCAAATAAGGGTTTCATCTAAGTTGGTGATTTATTTTGTTTTTAACTACTTTGGTTAGTCCTTACAGGTTAGCTTAGTTAGAAGGAAAGTAAGAGTACAGTTTCAGGTTTATGAACCTTGAACCCCAAGCACTAACTTGATTATCAATGGCCTTTCACTCAAAGATAATTTTTTTTTTAAACTTCATGTGGGTCATACAACAAACTGTATAGTACAGTCTTCTACTCCTTCAAGTATAGAGCTTTAAAGATTTTTATTTTGTTTTGGATTTGAATGGAAAAATATAAAGTGAGTATTAGTCTAGTAGGTATTTGTGAGAAAAAGAAATGATAAGGAATACTTAAATCCATTTGTCCTAATATACAACTTTGAGTTTGAGAACTGGGAAACATATGTAGACAAAACAAAGAGATAATCTGGATCTTATTTTCTATTATTTCAATGATCTATTTTGCAGTTGAACAGACACATATATGCCTTAAAATTATTTAGGATGACTCACTAGTTGTCTCTTTCATTTATTATATTTCACAAGCTCAATATTATTATTATTATTAGTGGCATTTACATATAATATGCAGGTGCATTTACCAAGATCCCTTCATATGTAGTTTGGTTATTTGGTTGCTCATAGAAAAATAAATACCATATAGATCTTGAACAACTGACACAACATATATTTCAAATGTACAAGCTGAAAGGTTGAAATGTTCCCTCTGTATTCTATAAAGAAATAATTATTAGAACTGGATAATGTTAGAGTTTCCTGAAGCTTAGTAATCATTTCATTAAATTTATGGAATTTAAAGGAAAAGAAGATGGGTCTTTAGATTTGAAAAAAGGACTAAATTGTTTCAAATATAAGGGATATTTCAAAGAAGAAAACTATAGAAAATTGAGTATAAAGTAATTTGCTTTTCACAGGTTATCAACAGAATAATCCATAAGACTAAAGTAGAGAAATATGAACAATTTGCTCAGTAGAGATGGGAAAGTGAGAATAATGAACACAGATTTTTTTAAATAGTGAAGGAATGTAAGAAGATCCATTTTCCCAAAATGTTCATTTTAGAGATCATTTAAATTTGTAGTTATACCTTAGAATGATTTTCATGTAATTTAAAATTAATTTGCTCAAATCTTGATCCTCTGATGACCTATTTTCCTTCATCTCTCCCTCATTTCCTTCAACAACTGACTGAGTTCATTTACTTACCATATGCTGAGCTTATGCGTAATGTTCCCAGTGGTGAACAAAACCAGCCCTGGAGGAATTTACAAGCATATAGTGTATTGGCAATACTATATACACTATACAAGCATATAGTGTATAAAGATCAGCAATACTGATCAAATATAAAAATGTAAATTTATAACTATGATAAGGAAGCATTCAACAAGTTATGACAACATCTAATGAGGTGAGTATATCAAGTTGGAAAAGTTAGGAAGGTGTTTTTCAAAGAACAGGGGGTCCAGCTCAGTTCCTTCCCTGACTAGTTGATAATTTGATTCAATCCTACCCTCAATTTTATTTCTCATTTTCTTTTCCTAACACTAAATTTCAAATTTATGGCCCTGAAATTGACCAGTGTCTCTGATGAAGGGTGAGTTCTTTTTTTACGAGAGCAACATTAGATCTACTATATGCAAAATAACAAAAGCCAGGTTATCTCTACTGTTCCAACATCACTTTGGCTATCTGCCCCTTGTCTCTGAAAGTCCAACTCTGTTATAGCATTTATAGAGCCCTACATCCACTTTTATGTATCAAACCAAAACACTCAGGACACATCACACTTTTCATATTTCAGTGTAAAGAAAATTTAGTTATTGCTTTTTGATAGATAACTGTGGATGGATTTGAATATGTAGTTAAGATTTAGTTAATTTTTCCCAATAAGTTTAAAGTGTCTATGTGGATTCTTTATTATTAAAAAAAAAAAATGAAAACACTATATCATGCTTTAAACTTGCTACAAAATGCACTTTAAATTTACAGGAGGACCATTCTTTATCACAGATCTCCTCTCAAATTTCTGGAGATTTCCAGATGGAGCATGCTGGAACAGAACTGAACTGATCCAATTATCAAATGGAATATTCCCTAGGACACAGACTGAGGCCAGATGACATGGCTGCCAGAGATGGACTATGAAGAGTTGCTTTGATCTCTGCAGATCGGTATCCTTATTAATCAAAATCCTGACAAATGAAAATTCAGTAAGCTTTCTTTGGACATAAAGAGATCAAATTGCCAACATCCATTGGATCATTAAAAAGGCAAGAGAGTTCCAGAAAAACATCTATTTCTGCTTTATTGACTATGCCAAAGCCTTTGATTGTGTGGATCACAACAAACAGTGGAAAACGCTTAAAGAGATGGGAATACCAGACCACCTGACCTGCCTCCTAAGAAATCTGTATGCAGGTCAAGAAGCAATAGTTAGAACTGGACATGGAACAACAGACTAGTTCCAAATCAGGAAAGGAGTACGTCAAGGCTGTATATTGTCACCCTGCTTATTTAACTTATATGTTGAGTACATCTTGAAGAAATGCTGGGCTGGGTGAAACACAAACTGGAATCAAGATTGCTAGGAGAAATATCAATAACCTCAGATATGCAGATAACCACCACCCTTATTGCATAAAGTGAAGAAAAACTAAAGATCCTCTTGATGAAAGTGGAAGAGGACAGAGAAAAAGTTGGCTTAAAACTCAACATTCAGAAAACTAAGATCATGGCTTCTGGGCCCATCACTTCATGGCAAATAGATGGGAAAAGAGTGGAAACAGTGAGAGACTTTATTTTGGGGGGCTCCAAAATCACTGCAGATGGTGACTGTAGCCATGAAATTAAAAGAGGCTTGGAAGAAAAGTTATGACCAACCTAGACAGCATATTAAAAAGCAAAGACATTACTTTGCCAACAAAGGTCCATCTAGTCAAAACTATGGTTTTACCAGTGGTCATGTATGGATATAAGAGTTGAACTATAAAGAAAGCTGAGCACCTGAGAATTGATGCTTTTGAACTGTGATGTTGGAGAAGACTCTTGAGCGTCCCTTGGACTGCAAGGAAATCCAACTAGTCCATCCTAAAGGAGATCAGTCCTGAATATTCATTGGAAGGACTGATGCTGAAGCTGAAACTCCAATACTTTGGCCACCTGATGGAAAGAACTGACTCATTTGAAAAGACCCTAATGCTGAGAAAGATTGAAGGCAAGAGGAGAAGGGGATGAGATGGTTGGATGGCATCATCGACTCGATGGACATGAGTTTGAGTAACCTCCAGGAATTGGTGATGGACAAGAAAGCCTGGTGTGCTGCAGTCCATGGGGTTGCAAAGAATCAGACATGACTGAGTGACTAACTGAACTTAACTGGACATAAAGAGCTTATTATATGGTTTCCTATATTCAAAAAGAAAGTATAGCACCTCCTGAAAATGATGTAATCCTGCATATTCAGGCTCTGGAAAAGTCTGATTTTAGATACTGCAAATGCCCCAAATAGCAACTGGCACTTATTTAATTCTTACAACATGTATTTCACAATAATTCCATAAGCAAAAGTGCAAATAAGATGCTCAGTTTTCTTTTCTATGTGAATAGACCAAAGATGCAACATTCTTCTCATTTTCTCTCACAATGTCTTTTTCTGCATGGTTAGTTTACTCAGAAGTCACTTCTGAGAGGAGCCTTCTCTGGGCCATATCTAAAATATCAGTCCTCATGTATCAGTCATTGTCCCCATTCTATGTGTGTATCTCCCCTTCACTTAATATCTAAATTATATAGATTTTACTTCTTCATCTTTTTTAAGTTATCTGTCTGCCCCAGCTAGAATGTAAGTCTTGTAAGGACAGCTTTATTTACTGTAGTATTTGCATAAGGGTACTTGAAGAGAGAAAAGTGTTTAATTGCTATTTGACTCTAAATAAGTGTAGCTCCCAGATGTTGAATAATTGATTGAAGGCCATATGGCTAAGAGCAAAGGACTCTGTAGTCAAACTGGGTCTTTCTTATTTCATAGTATTTTACTAATTTGTGACACCTGCCTAACTTTCTTAAGCTGCATTTGCTTCTAAACATAGAACTGCAAAGAGAATGTCCAGATATAAAGGCTGTGCCCCACAACCTGACTCTGGGTAGAAAAATGACCAGATGACATTTAATTTTTCAACTTGAACTAGAATATCTATATCTATATTCAAGAATCACAGCCAAGGCTGCACTTCCATACCCTTATTTTTCATTCCAAAAATGGCATCTCTATAGTTCTTGAAGAAGATTGTGAAGTTGCTCAGTCATGTCCAACTCTTCGCGACCTCACGGACTGTAGCTTACTAGGCTCCCCTGTCCATGGGATTTTCCAGGCAAGAGTATTAGAGTAGGTTGCCATTTCCTTCTCCAGGGGACCTTCCCGACCCAGGGATCGAACCCAGGTCTCCCACATTGCAGGCAGATGCTTTACGGTCTGAGCCACCAGGGAAGCCCATTAGTTCTTGGCCTTTGCCAAAATGTATTCTTTGTTAAATGGTTATGTATATTTTGGAAAATTAAGAGAGATTTGATACACTTGAATGTGAGATGAGGCAGTTCTACATGGAGCCTTTCAAAGCTGAAAGAGTTATGGATAAAAGAGAAATTTTAAAAAAAGTTAAATGGAGAAAAAGAACAAGAGCCGTAAATGCTACTTCCTAATTGTCTGATATAGCCCCATACTCCACCTCTTTCTGTCTCCTGAAGAAGTAAAGTTAAACTTGTTCTATCTTATATTAACAAAATTATGGTTTAAATCCAATGAAACTGTTTTTTTTTGAAAACTTAAAGTACTTTTTCAAATGTGTAATGATTGAAAGAAAAGGAAATTAAGAAAAAACTGAAAAATTCTATTTCTTAGACTCCTGAATTTCTTCTTCTTCAATAGTCATTTTACTTCCTTATAGAGGAATAGGCAAAACTGTAGATGCTATTGGAAACAACTGAAAAGGTTTTAGGCAGAAAAAAATTATTTAACAGGTTTGATAGGTAACAAACTTTTAAACCACAATACTTTTGTTGTTATTGTTGTTTTTAAATGTTTGTGTGTGTGTGGTAAAAATTACATAATGTAAAACATATAATTTTAACCATATTTATATTGCCCTAACTTCTTACTTTATTCATCAGATTGCAAAATATTTAGATAATATTTTAGGAAAAAGAAAACCCTTACTATGGCAGGCTTTCCTATCATAGTAAATATCTCTCATTGATGGGGATAAAATGCCATGAACTCTCATGTACTCATAGAGAACAGTAAGAAAACAAACATTTTCTAGCTAAAATAAGAAAAATATTCTATTTTCACAATAATCTATTAATTCCAAAGACTGTTGCATACTAGTCTTTAGAGGATATCACAAATTAGAAGCAAGACCAACCATTTCTAAAATTCTTAATTGAGTATTTCCAATGACTTTATGCTATACTAAAGGGAGAGATTTGTTTTTCCTAGCACAGAATATACTGATTACACTTTATTGCCCTCAGTGCTCAAGTCACTGAAGCAATAATATACTTTGAGATACTGTAGAAGTCTGAAAAAGTTAGTTTGTCTTCATGGTACAATCTACCATACTAATGGAAAACAATTTATACACTTGCAACATTCTAACTTATTATCCCACTAGCAAGTTTGTAAACGTTTAATGTTAATAAAATCTTGTCCTCTTGACTTTCAATAGTCATAGAAAGCTTCCATTAAAGAGTAATGCCTTCTGAGTATGGTTCTTATTAGTCTTATTTATTACAAAAACTATTTAAATATGAAAGAGGCTTTAATAGAATGTACAATTAATTAACATGAATAAATGTGAAAATAATAGTTCAACCAGATGTCATATAAAAAGTTTCCCTGGTGGTCTTCCTAGAAATATTTTTAAGTTGGATAACACTCTAGGTGCTTTTATTTATACTGATATAGTTAAATATTTTTCATTGTTAATTCACCTAGCTTCTGTTGAATTCCCTTGATTAGCTTAAGAAAGGCAGAACCTTGGGGGAATCTAATATAATATTTTTCATTAAAAGAAAAAAAATGATTAGGAAGGAGCAGTGTTTCTAATCAAAAGATCAATTATATCTTCAAATTCAAGACTTCTATAAAGTTATTTTTTGAACTTGAGCAGGACATAAGTTGCTATAGCACCAAAAGCCCTTAGGTTTTCTCCTTTTCTCTGTTATTTCAAAATCTTACTGAAGAATAATCAACTTCATTAACTCACATCCCTCAAAACAACACCCAACTAAAACAATTCCAATTTTTAAATGTTTAATTTTTGTGAGCAATTTTATACCCTCTAGAAGTTAGAAACTTCTACATTAAAAACTGTCAGGAATCACACATCAAAACCACAGTAAAATAACATTTCACGTCAGTTATCACGGCTATTATCAAAAGAGACAAATGATAAGTTGTGGCAAGTATGTGTTGGTAGGAATGTAAACTGATTTAACCACTATAGAAAATACTACAGAGGCACCTCAAGAAGTTAAAGATAAAACTATCATGATTTAGAAAATCATTTCTGGGTACATATCTAAAGGAAATGAAATCATTATCTCAAAAAAATAACTGTACTCCCTTGTTCATTGCAACATTATTCAAAATATCCTTAATAACAACCTGAGTTTCCATTGACAGATGAATGAATAAAGAAAATGTGGCATATTATTCAGCCTTAAAAAAGAAGGAAATCCTGTCGTCTGTTATAGCATGATGAAGGAGGAGAGCATTAAGTGAAATAAGTCAGAGAAAGATAAATACTGTTTGGCTTTACTTATATGTGGAAACCTCTCCTCCCCTCAAAAAAAAAAAAGAAAATTGGACTCATAGAAGAGCAGTAGAATGGCTTGAGGATAGGAGAAATGTTGAGAAGTTGGTAAAATGGTACAAAATGTCAGTTATAAGATGAAAAAGTTCTTAGTATCTAATGCATAATGTGGTGACTATAGTTGACAATACTGTATTACATCATTGAAATTTGTTAAGATCTTAAGCATTCACAATTTTAAAAAGGTAAATATGTAAAGCGATGGATGTGTTAATTCAATTGTGGGTACCCGTTCACAATATATAATATGTATCAAATCCCACGTTGTACCCTTTAAACATATTACAATTTTATTTGTCAATTATACATTAATAAAACTAAAGAACATTGTCAAACTTGCTTCTTCACTGATTTGCTATGATTCTGTGGCCCATTATTTTAATCAATAACTCTCCTGTCAAAAGTCTGCAGCCTCCTACCTTTCTGCTTTTACTCCTACCCTCACGCCCCATTTAAACTTCTGCAGTTCTTAAGGACCCCATGAAACCAGTTCCCTGGTCAAATCTTTTGAAAAAAATGACACAATAGAACTGATTATTGAGTCTGAATTTACAGAGAAAGCAACATCAGAGGAGCCTTCTAAACTGCCTGTGTGGATAGCTCTTTACTGTCACTATGTCAAATATCCTCCGTTGTTCTCCTAACTATAGCCCCTGAACATATCCTCTGACTATAGATTGGGATTCCCTGGTGGCTCAGACTATAGATTATCTCACCTAATATTTTGTATGAAATTGAAGCCATTAAACAGGAGCCATTAGCCATTCTCAGTGATCTAACACACTACACACTGCCCTTTTTGGGCCGCTCCAGAAGGGCTCTTCTTCCTATTGCTTACACTTCCTTCTTCCAGCAGTACTTTAATTCCTGCTGCTGCTGCTGCTGCTAAGTCGCTTCAGTCATGTCTGACTCTGTGCGACCCCATAGATAGCAGCCCACCAGGCTCCCCCGTCCCTGGGATTCTCCAGGCAAGAACACTGGAGTGGGCTGCCATTTCCTTCTCCAATGCATAAAAGTGAAAGTGAAGTTGCTCAGTCGTGTCCGACTCTTAGCGACCCCATGGACTGCAGCCCACCGGGCTCCTCCGTCCATGGGATTTTCCAGGCAAGAGTACTGAAGTGGGGTGCCATCGCCTCTCCGACTTTAATTCCTAATAAATGGAATATTGCCTTCCATATCAGTAAACAAAGGATGTCACAGTCATCAGTGATTGCAGTCACAGGCTCTGGTAAACTAGTGATCCCTGAGGGAACTCAGGATGTGCAAACGCAGGATACTGTTCCCAGATAGCTGAGGTGCATGCTAAAAAGAATCATTTCTGTGAGTCCAGACTCTTGCATCATCCCATAAATAGAAAAGCACTAAATTCCTTAGCTTGAGATTTCTATTAATGGTTCTCTTTAATTAAAAGTAGTCTTTGCGCACATTACCTGCCCTTTGGTGCAAAGCTCCAACATATCAAATAGCTCCGCCCCCTCCCCCCTCACTCTCTCAGAGTTACTTGGGATGCTGCCTCCTGGGTTTAAAGTCCTAAAAATTCCTGCCAAATAAAACGTAACTCTCAACTTTTATGTTGTGAGTATGTTTTTTTAGTTGACATTCCCAACCCCTTCTGTCCTCAGAAAACCATCTTAGCATCAACTCTTTTTCTCAAACATTCACAATTCCATCCTTCCTATAAGTCTGTAAACATGCTTAAGCCTCTACCATTTTTAATAATTCTCATTACCATCATGCTGCTTAGCTACTACAGTTCATTTTATACAAAAATTTCCTCTAAGAATCTTTCAGTAATAATTACTAAGTATCACAATCATATTATCAAAAAGTTATTTGGACTTAAGTAATTGTATTGTTCAGCAATGTTTTTTCTTATAAGGAGAAAAAGATGCTTAATAACTGATTTTTCATTGATCTGAATATATGTAGCTACTTTTTTTTTTCTAGAAAGGGAGTTTAGATCATTTTAACTAAACTCTTTTGACTCTACAAAATGCTCAACTCCAACTGGCATCAAATAATTGGAATTTATTGACTCACAGAAATGAACCCTCAGGGAGATAGCTTTTGTTTCAGGCATGGTTGTATCCAGAACTTAAATAATATCATCAATACTCTACCTTTCTCCATTTCTCTTCTTTACGTCTCCTGGTGTTTTGCTTTGTGTTATGCTATTCCTACAGATATTTTCCTTGTGGTGTCCCCTGGCATCACAGGGGAATAATCCTATTCATGCCAGCAAAAGACCTATGTGGATGCCAAATTCCTGACTGGGATTATGAGATCATCCCAGAATCAATCTCTGTAACCTGACAGAGGGAATTTAAGATTGGCACCATCTTGAATATTTTGTTAAACTCTGTCAAGAAAATTAAAATTTAGAAGCAAATAATAATTTTATAATAATAATTCAATGACCAGTGGTTAATAATAATTGATAGATCAAAAATATTTAAAGATCTGCAGGCAACAGTTATTTTACAGGTGACTTTCATATAACTTTGGAACATAAATAATTCTGATATTATTCAAATACTAAATTTTATCATGACTCCAACAAAACCAATACAACAAAATGGATTAAAACAAAATAATAGACTAACTTTACTTATGAATACAGCCTAGGTCCAGAAAGCATTAAGAATCTAGCAGCATTACAAATACAAAAATGCAAGAATGGTCTGATATAAGAAATCTATCAAAATAAAGGAAATGATCATATCATTATGTCAGTATACTCAGAAAACCAATTAAGTACAAATAAGTAGTGTTTTATAATAAAACTTAAAGTATAAGAGCAATATAAGAAATTATTTTTTCTACTAAAAATCTATTTTAGTAAGCACCTTCTTCACTCATACATTTGAACACTCTTCCCCAATGTAGAGAATGCCTCATCTTATTAATTCATACTTCCTCAATGTACAAGCTGAATACTTTCTAAGCTGTACTTACAAGGTACTATTTTGCAAAATATATACATAATTTCTACAAAGCAATAAGGGACTTAATTAAAAGTGTTCACAGGTTGCTTTGTTTGTGTGTGTTCTACAGTGGTGACTATCTTATTTTAGTCACTAAACTCCAATCTTTTTAAAACTCATTTAAAATGTTTTGACAAATTTAACAGCAAAATTCTGAAAAGCAATTATCCTTCAATAAAAAATAAATTAATTTTTAAAATGTTTGTGGACATCTTTTCATGAGTTTGTTAGCCATCCATATGTCTTCTTTGGAGAAATGTCTATTAAGTTCTTTGGCCCAAAAGATGCTAAACATCACTCATTATTAGAGAAATGTAAATCAAAACCACAATGAGCCTTTCTGCTCACACCAGTCAAAATGGCTGCGATCCAAAAATCTGCAAGCAATAAATGCTGGAGAGGGTGTGGAGAGAAGGGAACCCTCCTACACTGTTGGTGGGAATGCAAACTAGTACAGCCACTATGGAGAACAGTGTGGAGATTCCTTAAAAAATTGCAAATAGAACTGCCTTATGACCCAGCAATCCCACTGCTGGGCATACACACTGAGGAAACCAGAATTGAAAGAGACACATGTACCCCAATGTTCATCGCAGCACTGTTTATAATAGCCAGGACATGGAAACAACCTAGATGTCCATCAGCAGATGAATGGATAAGAAAGCTGTGGTACATATACACAATGGAGTATTACTCAGCCGTTAAAAAGAATACATTTGAATCAGTTCTGATGAGATGGATGAAACTGGAGCCGATTATACAGAGTGAAGTAAGCCAGAAAGAAAACACCAATACAGTATACTAACACATATATATGGAATTTAGAAAGATGGCGATGATGACCCTGTATGCAGGACAGCAAAAAAGACACAGATGTGTATAGCGGACTTTTGGACTCAGTGGGAGAGGGAGAGGGTGAGATGATTTGGGAGAATGGCATTGAAACATGTATAATATCATGTAAGAATTGAATTGCCAGTCTATGTCCGATGCACGCTTGGGGCTAGTACACGGGGATGACCCAGAGAGATGTTGTGGGGAGGGGTGTGGGAGGGGGGTTCATGTTTGGGAACGCATGTACACCCGTGGTGGATTCATGTCAATGTATGGCAAAACCAATACAGAATTGTAAAGTAAAAAAAAAAAGTCTGTACCAAAAAAAAAATGTTTGTGGAATTTATTATTTTATCAGTTTTTTAATGGGTCATCATTTCAAGCTTTGGTTTTCTATAAGCTCTGGTTGAAGACTTTTAACTACTTTCTAATTTCTTGAACAGACTCTTTGAAGACCCTGACCTGAATGCATTTCGAAAATCTAATTGTTTATTACCCAAGTGTATCTCTGAGTCTTGAGTGTCCTCTTTATGATATATAGTAGAAGATCAAAATAAAAGAGCTCATCTGTGATTCCCAAGCAAGAGCCTTATTTCCTCTTTATATATTTTCATTTTCTGAATACAGTTGAAACAAGAAAAATATAACAAAAAGAGTCCCTAGAGTTCTTCTTTAAACAACAGGTTATTCTGTGTTGCCTTTCTGATTATATTTATATATCCTCATGCCACTCTTTTGAAATCACTTTTATTGGGAGTATCCTTATTCACTTTCTATGGAGTTTTTATTCACACAGATATATTAAGTCACTTATCCAGATACCTAAAGGGAAAGTACAATACTTGGCCCCCTCTGCTGCAGTGTCCCAGATTTCAGGTAATAATTTTGAAGAGAAGGTCAGTTTAGATGGATTAAAGAAAGTTCATACTCTATCAGATACCCACACATTTAAGAATTATTGAAAGAATATTTCAAGTATAGTCCAGTTCCAGTGCTCATTCTTTTATTGAAAAGCATTGACTGTGTAGTTATATAATCTGCTGGGCAGTAGGTACTAAAAAAGGAAAGTAAAGCACAGAAGTATTTTCTGTAAGTCTGGATCCCTAGAGTTTCAAGAGGTGGCTGCCCAAGTCATTTTAACCATGCGGAAGGAAATGTGCCTAAAGCCTTAGAGAAACTAGACTCCAGAACATGGGAGACAAGTGTGTTTTTCTATCATTTATGCAGCTTTCGGTCTTTTGCAGACTGATCTCATTTCTTTCTATTTCAGACTAAATAGAAAGTCTGGGTCATGGAAGTTCAGTTCAGTCACTCAGTCGTGTCTGACTCCTTGGGACCCCATGGACTGCAGCATGCCAGGCCTCCCTGTCCATCATCAACTCCCAGAGTTTACTCAAGCTCATGTTTATTCAGTCGGTGATGCCATCCAACCGTCTCATCCTCTGTCATCCCCTTCTTCCTTGTGCCTTCAATCTTTCCCAGCATTAGGATCTTTTCAAATGAGTCAGTTCTTCACATCAGGTGGCCAAAATATTGGAGTTTCAGCTTCAGCTGAAACCTTCAGCTCAGCTTCCAGTGTATATTCAGGACTGATCTCCTTTAGGATGGACTGGTGGGATCTCCTTGCAGTCCAAGGGATTCTCAAGAGTCTTCTCCAACACCACAGTTCAAAAGCATCAATTCTTTGGCGCTCAGCTTTCTTCACAGTTCAACTCTCACATCCATACATGACTACTGGAAAAACCATAGCCTTGACTAAATGGCAAAGTAATGTCTCTGTTTTTTAATATGCTGTCTAGTTTGGTCATAACTTTTCTTCCAAGGAGCAAGTGTCATTTAATTTCATGGCTGTAGTCACTATCTGCTGTGATTTCAGAGCCCCCCAAAATAAACTCAGCCACTGTTTCCCCATCTATTTGCCATGACGTGGTGGGACTAGATGACATAATCTTAGTTTTCTGAATGTTTAGTTTTAAACCAACTTTTTCACTCTCCTCTTTCACTTTCATCAAGAGGCTCTTTAGTTCTTCTTTGCTTTCGGCCATAAGGGTGGTGTCATCTGCATATCTGAGGTTATTGATATTTCTGCTGGCAATCTTGATTCCAGCTTGTGCTTCATCCAGTCCAAGGTGGATGGATCCAGCCAAGCTGGATCAGTCATGGAAAGCACTCCTCTAAAGCTTCATATTTCTCTCTGCAGAGAAGTGTGGGTGAAATTTTTTTAGGGCTATGTCATGAAAAGCACTTCTCTAAAGCCTCATATTTCCACCTGCAGAGAAGCTAAGGCTTAACCCTCTACTTCCAAGTTTAATTCTCTGGAAAATCTCTGCCCTCCCTAGGTTAGCTCAACCTCTCTTCCCCATTCTAATCACCTTCTGCCAGGGTGTATTGGTCTTTGATTGACCCAGCATGGGACACGTCCCAACTCTGATAAATTAGACAGAGAGCAAACGGAGTTTGTTAGCAAATTGCAGGAATGACAAAAAGGATTTCATGATTAGGAGGGGGAAAGAAGCATTTCTCAGAAGGATGCACTTGGGAGGTAAATATATGTGCATGACTGTATTGTGTGTGTGTGTGTGTGTGTGTGTGTGTGTGTGTGTGTGGGTACATACACATCATCTCTTCTGCATACTTGAAAATTTTTATTTAAATAAATTGCAACTATTTATACTATTAGATAAGCACATTTCCTTTGTTAAAATGTGTTCCTGTCGTGTATTTTAAATTGGAAATTGAGTAAAACGGACCTGAAATTGAGAATAAGAAAACTGTGATCTAATGAGACAGAAATCAGGCTACAAGCTAGTGCCTGAATTTGCCATTTACTGATTATTGCTGGGAATAACGTTTTATGGGAAGGACTCTCCTCTGATACTACAGTTTTATTTCTATATTTCTTAGATAATCATGCCTTTGTCTGAGTTCCTTGATCCCTTCATCACATGAAATGACCCTACAGAGACATTCTTAACTTTAAAAATACTTAAGTCAGAGACGGCAATTTAAAATTTAACATTCCTATCAAAGATTTATTTATGCCCTGAAATTTCCTGATTAAGCCAGTCTTTATAGTATTTTGAAATCTTGATAACTAGGAATTGGGATAGTGTTATGAGAGGAATTTTTTCTCTCATAACATATTTCATATTTCTCTCATTATATTCTTCTCATTATAACATCTCTCATATTATAACATATTTCATATTTCTCTCTCAAGTGGAATCTTGAATACCCATTTAGGAACGGCATACCCTTTAGTTCAAGGCAAGGGTACTATTAATAGGCTATTTGGCCTTACCAAAGTTGCACCTACAATTAGCCAGAGAGGCTAAATTTTACTAAATTTTTACTATGTGCTAGGCAGAATGTTAAAAATTGTTACATGCTGTAACTCATTTAGTCCTCAAAACAAACCAAGGAGGTAGATCCTGTTATTGCCATCAATCTATATATGAAGAAACCATGGCTTAAGAGAGGCTAGTTAACTTGTGCCCAGCTCACCCAGCTAAGGAATTAAACTATCTCAGCTAAGATGAAATTAGTAGCCAAATGCTAATATTTAACTCACCATGGGGTTTAAACCCACCAATGATGTCACAGTACACTCACTCTACACCACATTGGGATCTCTATCATGACCTTGAGGTCTGGCTGAGCCCTCCCCTCTATCCCCATTCTTAGTGTGCCTCAGCCACTCATCAACTTTCTGTTTCTCAAACTTGCTAAACTCTCATAAACCAGGATTTTGTGTTATTACTGTTTCCTCAAAATTTTTTCACTAGGATTCTAAGACCACAACAAAAGTAACTTCTAACTGCCTCCAACCCATTACAAGTGATGTTAAACTCCAGGACACCTTACAGGTTCACTTCCTTCATAGCACAAAACACAATCTAAAATATATTGACTGATGTGTTTAGTTTTAATTATCTGTGTTTGAAAACATATTTAGGCAAGAGGTATCAAACAAACAATAATTTGCTTGTTTTTAGGAAAACAAACTCAATGAAAGTTAACATTTATCAAACAATAAGTATGTGGTAGCATATTTCTTCGTGTTTTATGTCTATTATCTCATTTGACTCTGTGCCACCAGCAGGCATGTTATCTTAACCTTCAGATGATGATATTGAAACTTTGTGAGTAGAAATACTTTCCAAGGTCATTCAAATAAAAGGTGGTTAAAATTGAGTTTATCCAATTTGAGCATCTATGCTTTCAAGCACAATGTTAAATACTGGAAAAAAAATACTATAAAACAGATGTATAGTGATTATTTTCAATAGTGTGAAGATCTTAGCATACTGATCCAAATACAACACAATCACAAAATAGAATATCGTGTAGTCATGAAAATTATTATATAAACATCATAGAAAAACACTCAAAATGCTTATTGAATGTTAAAGTTCAAAAAGTATAAAATCATGTGATCAATCACATAATGAAAAAAATTAATTGTGCATTAAAAATATTGAAGGGAAGGAATTAGTGATTGTCTTTGGATGACTAGACTATGCATAATCTTTTTTTCTACTTTAAAAAATGTTCTACCTATCCTTGCTGCTGCTGCTGCTGCTAAGTCACTTCAGCCATGTCCGACTCTGTGCGACCCCATAGATGGCAGCCCATCAGGCTCCCCCGTCCCTGGGATTCTCCAGGCAAGAACACTGGAGTGGGTTGCCATTTCCTTCTCCTTAATGAGCTTCAAATACACTTCTGCAATGGCGTTGACTTTTCATTTCATATACATAGTCTCATAAGAGACATTTAGACTCTAACTGTATGTGAGTCCTCCTGGGGTAAAGAATTGCCCTTTAAACCCTCTGTACCCCTTCATAGTCTGTCTACTCAATTGAATTATTCTGGATAAAGAGGCTTAAAGAACTTTTCTTGTTACCTTGTTCAGGGTCATTATGGCAGGAAAGCCTGGAACTTATGTGTTTCCTTCTTTCATTAGAGCAGACACATGATAAAAAGGCCAACCCTGGAAATTCTCCTTTTTTGTCTTCTGTCTACTGGATACTGGTAAGTCAATGCTGGTTTTGTTGATGTAGGAAAGTGCCTGACTGTCCAATCATTCTCAGTGAAACCCAGTTATCAGCTTGGAGCACGGGACTTGATTCAGTTATCTCAGAGGTCTTTTCTCCTGGGCACAAACTCAACTCTGCCTCTACAACTGTCTGCAGCCTCACAATGGAAATTTTTCTAGACTAGTTAGGCACAATTGGCTCTTTTTTCAATTACACATTCTTGGATGACTTGGCAATTAATCTTGTTCACATGACGGTTAATGGTGAGATTCTCAGTCACAATGTGGATTTTTAAATGGCAAATCACAAATTTTAGAAGATCACAGATAGACCTCTTCAGGACTATAATATATTTAGTCTGTAGGTTTATTTCTTGTCTAGTAATTTGCTCTCTATTCTCAATTCAGGGCAACTAAATCTAGCATAACAGTTCATTTTAAAAAATGTAAGGATAACTTTCTTTCAAATGAAGTGTCTCTTTTTAGTAATATACTAACACTTCTGATTGCATTCACTCTCCTTGCAAAGAGATCAATGAATAGAAGTTATTTATAAATTGATAATGACCTTAGGCAAACATTTGGGTTTTAGGGACATTGTTTCTACATCATAAAATATTCATACAACACAACAGTGTACATAATTAGGTAGAATATAATAAAAATAGTATCAAGCTACAGTCATTATTCCAAATGTCATAGTTAGTTAGCTCAGTCTCTCATTTGTGTCCGACTCTTTGAAACCCCATGGACTGCAGCACGCCAGGCTTCCCTGTCCATCACCAATTTCTGGAGCCTACTCAAACTCCTGTCCATCGTGTCAGTGATACCATCCAACCATCTCATCCTCTATCGTCCCCTTCTCCTCCCGCCTTCAATCTTTCCCAGCATCAGAGTCTTTTCCAATGAGTCGGTTCTTCGCATCAAGTGGCCAAAGTATTGGAGCTTCAGCTTCAGCATCAGTCCTTCCAAAGAATATTCAGAACTGATTTCCTTTAGAATGGACTGGTTGGATCTCCTTTCAGTCCAAGGGACTCTCAAGAATCTTCTCCAACACCACACATCAAAAGCATCAATTCTTTGGTGCTTAGCCTTCTTTATGGCCCAATTCTCACATCCATACATGACTACTTACATACATGTCATACTTATATAATATATCAAAAGTCACAGGATGGGGTATGTTGCTGTGACTTTAGAAAGATAAAGCTCATAGTATCTTCCTAATCACCCAGCGCAGTCATTATAACTTTCCAACAATAACTATGAAGGCTAAATGAAAAGGTATACACAAAAGAATTAATTATGTTATCTGGTAGAAAATAGCTGATATTTAAGATCCTCTTGAACACCAATATTCAAGTGCTTTTTCACCCCACTGTGTTCAGCATTTTGCATGGAGTATCTCATTTAAACTTTCTATTTTTTAAGCATTAGCTCTCTAAGAAGTTACCATGGTTCAGTTATTTACTTAAAGTCATACAGGTTGAATGTGATGAATACTGGACTTAAACTTAGATCCTGTGACTTCAGAGCTCCTATGGTTAATTACTGTTATTGCCTGCATACATGCTCAGTCACTCAGTTGTGACCAGCTCTTTGTAACACTGTGGACCGTAGCCTGCCAGGGTCCTCTGTCCATGGAATTTTCCAGGCAATAATATTGGAGTGGGTTGCCATTTCCTCCTTGAGGGGATATTCTTGACCCTGGGATCTAATTTGTGTCTCCTGCATTGGCAGGCAGATTCTTTACCACTGTATCACCTGGAATTAGCCTGCTTCAGTTCCTAAGAATTTACTGGCTGGGATACCTGTGAATCGAATAGGATAATAAGCACAAAGTATAATAAGAAGAGTGCAGTCTTCTAACTCTCTTCGTTATTTTCGCTAATAACACTAAGAGTATTGTCATGGAGTTTTGATGTGTCAGTTTTACTAGACTTAGCTATGGGAAAGGAAGGGAGAGGAGCAGTCACTTTGTTCCAGACACATACCATTTTCCAGTTATTCAAACAAACACTAATCTCAGTTCTGCTGTAAAGGTATTTCTGCAGATATAATTAACCATTGAACAACACAGTGGTTAGGGCACCAACCTTCCAAATAGTTGAAAATCCATATGTTACTTATAGTAAGCCCTGATTGTCTGTGGACCCAACCAAAAACTGTATAGTATTATGATACTTAGTGTAAAAAAAAAAAATCCATGTATAAGTGGACCCACACTTTAAATCATCTTGTTCAAGGGGTGACTGTATGAGTAGCTGACTTTAAAGAAGAGAGATTATCTTAAATGGGCCCACTCTAGCCAAGTGAGCCCTTAAAAGGAACTTAACTCTTCCTGGTAAAAGAGAACCCCAGCAATAGTTTGGTCTATGACTGCTACCCCTTCCCTGGATTTTCCCTTTTTCACTACCTTCCCTATAGATCTCAGACTTGCTTAACCAGCCTTCAAACATAATCACATAAACCAGTTTCTTGCACTACACATTTCCCTAGATAGGTATGTGATAGGTGTGTGGATAGATAGATGAAACATAGGTAGGCAGATAAACACATAGAGATAGATAATCTGCTTTTCATTGATTCAAGTGTTATCAATGACAGATTCTGATTCTGTGAGGCCTGCATATTACATAGATGGAGGTGTATGTAGAACTATGGAATCCTCTTTAAGACAAAAAAATAAGACATTTAGGTATCAAAGTAAGTGTGCAACATAAGAAAAGACTCACAAAAAGTAAAATTTTTAAATCAGACAAGGATCACAAGATCACATAACCCAGAAAAAAATTATTTTCTAATATTTTTGCTAATATTTTTATCATGAACGGTTTGGTACAGGTTTAAAATACTTTTTTTTCTCTAAAATTTTTTAACTTATTGTCTCTTCATATAACAAAAATTTAGTAATACCATTTTCTATAAAGAGAATAAAAAATGTAGTTTGTTCTGCAGTGCAGGGTTTGTATCTATAAAGAAAGCTGAGTGCTGAAGAATTGATGCTTTTGAAAGGTGGTGTTGGACAAGACTCTTGAGAATCACTGCAAGGAGATCCAATCAGTCAATCCTAAAGGAAATCAGTTCTGAATATTCATTGGAAAGACTGATGCTGAAGCTGAAGCACCAATAATTTGGCCATCTGATGCGAAGAACCAACTCATTGGGAAATATCCTGATGCTGGGAAAGATTGAAGGCATGAGGAGAAGGGGACAACAGAGGATGAGATAATTGGATGGCATCATCGACACGATGGACATGAGTTTGAATAAGGCCCCGGGAGTTGGCGATGGACAGGGAAGCCTGGCATGCTGCAGTCCATGGGGTCACAAAGCGTCAAACACGACTGAGTGACTTAACTGAACTTAGTAATAATTTTGACCAGATGTCAGAAGAAAAATCATTTCTTTGCTTATAATTTTAACATGTTTGATGGTTGCCACACATTTTCACAGACTGGCTTAAGGCTCCATGTCTTTTGAGTCCTATTCTCCCTCAATACCCATATACTTAAACTGCTGGATACTATAGGATATATTCATATTGCAATACTACCTTCAGCACAGTCTTTAAGGCACAATGCCTAGTGAGTTGGCACAAAAGGCAGTAGGACTCCTATTAAAACCAAACTAAGTGTATCCTCAACCCAAATTACTATTAAAACCCCCAATGCTGACAAGAATGACCAGACTTGAGTTAAAAGAAGTTAAAAGAAATAGCCACCTTATCTGACTGTGTAAGAATTATCTTAGTTCTACAGATTGTATGTAACAATGTGATCATACTGTGGTAAACTGAATAATAGCTGCCCAGCATGGCTACCTCCTGATCCTCAGGCGTGTGTAAGTCAACTTAACAAAAAGAGACTTTGCAGATGTGTTAAAGTAAACATGTCCAGGGGAGATGATCCTGGATTATCAAGAGATGGGGACAATGAAGTCATAAGTGTTCTCATGAAGAGAATGAAAAATCAGAAAAACAGAATACAATGTAAGATGAAAGCTAAAGATTAGAATGATGACTTTCTCAGCTGTCCAATAAATATTAGTGGATAGTCTATTAAGAGAAATACACAGTATTAGTATTAGTAGTCCTAAATCGGAGAAGGCAATGGCAAGCCACTCCAGTACTCTCACCACAGTACTCTCACCTGGAAAATCCCATGGATGGAGGAGCCTGGTAGGCTGCAGTCCATGGGGTTGCAAAGAGTCAGACACGACTGAAGCAAGTTAGCAGCAGCAGCAGCAGCAGCAACTTAGTTAAATCATTTGAATGTAAGGGCAGTATTTTAAACTTCTTCATGGTCTTCCTCCTTCTCGAAATGAACAATTCTCCATTTTTTTCACTTCCTGTAAATCATAATGTATAGGGTGGTCTACATATACTTTCCTTATCACTTATTCACTGTCCCACCTTATTCACTGCCAACTTTCCTTTACAATAATCGTATGAAGAGTATGAAACTTCTTCTGTGAGTCCCACTGGGATAAAATATAATAGGTATTTGTTGATTGATCATTTGCTGCTGACATTTCCGTTCAATTTATATTTAAGATAGGTCTCTACTTTTCTTCTGCTTCCATCCTGCATTCCTGGATGAACATTTTGAAGAGGATAAAACATAGACATGAGATCCTAGACTGAGGATTCAGTCTTACACAGCTTTATGCTGAGACTAGCACAGCATCTGATATATATATATATAAAGTCTCCAAAATGCCCCAAATTTGACCTCTCTTATGATGGCAAAGGGGCTTCCCTAGTGGTTCAGATGATAAAAAATCTGTTGTAATAAGGATACCCAGGTTCAATTGCTGGCTTGGGAAGATTCCCTGGAGAAGGGAATGGAACCGACTCCAGTATTCTTGCTGGGAGAACCCCATGGGGTCACAAATCAGACACAGCTGAGCAACTTACACTGCTACTACTACTACTATCATGATAAAAGAGGGCTTCCGAGGTGGTGCAGTGGTGAAGAATCCGCCTCCCAATGCAGGAGACACAAGAGATGCAGGTCTGATCCCTGTGTTGGGAAGATCCCCTGGAGTAGGAAATGGCAACCCACTCCAGTGTTCTTGCCTGGAAAATTCCATGGACAGAATAGCCTGACAGGCTACAATTCACTGTGTTACAAAGAGTCAGAAATGACTAAGCATCCACAACGACATGATGATAAAGAGTAGAGAAAGTTGCTTAGTCTGACTAGCACTTCTGAATATTTGTTTCCAGTGGGGAGGAGTGTGTCTTTTGAGTATAAGTGATATTTATTGCTAGTAATTACAAAGCATTTACTTTCATGTCCAACAGTGTACCAAGTATTGTGTAAATAGATTATCTCCTCACAAAATCCATGTGAAATAAAATTTTATTATTATATTAAATGTGAGGATGTATCTGAGGAAGTTAAAGTATATTACCTAAGATCAGAAATGAGTAAGAGCAAAGTAAACATTCAAAAGAAGTCTGTCATTAGTCTATCTTAAGTTCTAATTATAGCAAAGTTTCCTCAGATGCCATAAATGCATTATTTCATAACTGAATCCTTAGAATATCAGCAAGTAGAAAAAGAACATAAAAATTTGAATATATATATATAACTGCATGCATATATTTAAATTATTATTAATTCTACTTATGGCTCAGACGGTAAAGCGTCTGTCTACAATGCAGGAGACCTGGGTTCGATCCCTGGGTCAGGAAGATCCCCTGGAGAAGGAAATGGCAATCCACTCCAGTGCTATTGCCTGGAAAACCCCATGGACAGAGGAGCCTGATAGGTTACAGTCCATGGGGTCACAAAGAGTCAGACACGACTGAGCAACTTCACTTCACGTCACTACTTACCTCAGTTAACCTGAGAAATTGAGTTGATTTATGTCCACTCAATAGGAAATAATAGGTGAACAATTATCTCAAATTATTTTATTCACCAATTTAACAGATATTTATTTGAATGCCTAATATATTCTGGGATCTTCTCTAGGTACAAGGAAGCAAAAATTACAAGCTATAAACTTGCCCTCAAGGAGCTTATGATCATGTAAAGACAAAAGTTAATGTATAAGTAAGAAATCATAAGATAATATAACAAATGCCAGATCTGATGGACTGATTGTTCCTCTCTGACTGGAGCACAGAGAGAAATGACTAACTTTTGTGGGGTGGAAGGTGAGTTGAAGTCAGGAAAGCTGTCACAAATAAGACTCCTTTCAACTGTCTGAGGGGCAAATAGGAAATAGGTGGATAAAGTAGTACCTAGAGAATACATTCTGGCAGGCAGTCAACATAGACAAAGGCATGGAAGCCTATTATAATACAGTATATATAACAATATGAGCATTCATTTCAATATTGCTTATAGCAAGAGTATTTTGGAGGGATAGAAATGGGAAAGTGATGCGTTCCAATAGGAGGTAGGGGACAAAAGGCAAGAAGCTGCTAAGAAAGTAACCATGAGTGCCGACCACTTCTTGTCAAGAAGTTCAAATGCTCTTCTGTGTAGAATGAAGACCCACGAAAGGACTGTCAAGCAGAAAGTGGACAGGATTGTATTTTCTGGATCAGTAGTTCAGAAATACTCCTCTGGCAACAGTGTTAAGGGTGGACTAGAAGAGCCCAAAGGTTGGAAGATAAGTTCATCAGAAGGCTATTATGGAGGTCAAGTCTGGACTTGGTGTTAAGTTGAGTCAGGTGAAGGAAGCTGGGATGAAGGTGACGGCACTTTTGATTAGGTATAGGAGGCAGAACTGCTGGATTGAGCAACTAACTAGATGCAGTGGAATTCTGAGGAAACCAAGATTCCTGACCTGGGTAATAGTCAACATTTGGTATAGACAGGAAGAGGAGATTAAGCATAGGGAGAGAGATGATACACACTTAGGTGTTTAGCTTAGGTGTTTGCGAGACATCCCCATACAGATGAACTAGAGGCAGAAGGAAAAATATTAATGATAAATATCATCATTAATGTGGCATTGTTCTCAGCATTTCACATATATTAACCCTTTTGATCATTATGTAATCTAAGAAGAAGGAAGTGAATTGTAGAAGTAATTAACTCACAGATGCTTACACAGCTAAAGGCAAAACGAAGGCAAAACGAAGACCATTTTGTTCCAAAGCTTACATTTTACTCAAAGACTTTTGGAGATTATTGAACTTTTTATGTATGAGGTGTTATATTTAGATGGCTTTTAAGGAAGACTATTGCTAGCTGGGCAATATTGGGAGGAGCAGAATCATTTCTTCAACTAAAAATTAACACTACTAACTGGCAGGGATTATTTGTGATCTGTGTTGTGCCACTTGGCACAATGGAGCAAACAGAATTTACTACGGAGCCAAACACAGACCGTGGCACAAAGTCTACATGTAATACATCTTGGTCTCTCCCATTTCTGATTTCCTTTCCTTTTGCTTTATTTAAAAAAAAAAAATTGCTGCATTACCCACAATTGTACTGCCTTGCAGAAATAAGTGTGGGTCTAGGGAGAGAGCATGAGCAGTTTGGGATATGTACATCTCAGAATTAAATACACAGGTGGCAGTTAAATCTTTGAACACAGACAAGGTGAAATTCATGCTCTCTGATGTGTCCTTTCCCCTGATATCAATACACACACGGAGGTTCATAAGTATAGTCTCGGCATATTTGAATAGGGCAAATAAATTTGGTCAAAAGAGGATTATTTGACCTGAAAAGAACTTGTGAGTTCTGAGGGGTAATTTTGGCTTTTCTCAGTGGACGACAGTCTTCCTTTTGTTTTTGATTTTTGTCAGACTTACCTATTCCTCGTTCTGCATCCTCATGATAAGTCTGATAAAAGGTAAAACTTTAAAATGTTTGCTTTAAATAAAAGAAAAATATTTCTTTAGCAGCAATGTTGTAGCACACTGCAGAGTACATAGAGTATTATAGTAAAAATACTAATCAGAAGTATGGAAAGTAAAATCCATTAAGACACCTTTCTGGTGAATCATTTTATAGTGATAATATCAGTATAAAATTATGTTATACCATAAAGGACCTTTCTCAAGCTTGTACTAAATTTTCTGGTTTATGATCTTTAAACAATTAAAAAGCTATAAAGGTAGAAACCTGATGACAGTAATTATTAAGATATAACTGAAAGCATTAACCTCTACCATACCTAAGCAGTTTCAAAATGTCCCCATATTTCAACACATTTTACTTGCAGATCTTCAATATAAAAGTTGTTTTTCTAATAAATATAAGGAAATCACCTTACTACCAGTTATAAGGGCAAGTAAGCATCTTGAAAAATGTAATCAAGTCAGTGAAATGGGATGTTATGTTAATGTTGTTTTGATGTTATCAAGCCTGAAAATTGACCTCTCCCCAGAAAGTCTGCAACACTTCTCTCCTTTCCTGGGACCGAGTATGCCTCAGTTTCCTCCTCCACCTCTACATTTAGGCTAGGTCACCATCTAGATGGATTTTCATAATGATGTACTTTACTACTCATCTGTGCATTTCTTTATGTTGGACGACAGGATGCCTTAGCCTAATCTCTAAGCAGAATTTTCTCTTAAGTCAGGCACTAAACTCTTCAGTCTGGGGAGGGATCTGAGAAGCTTTCAGTTGGTAATGTAATAGCACAGGATTAAACTATAGAATCAGTATTTCATTCACTCACTTGAAAAAAAATAATCCCCACTTGCTCCTATTTCAAGTCCACTCCACAAACACACTCCCAACACGGCTCCTCTCAAGGGCTATTTATCATCTGACTCCTCCCCTCCTCTAGCAAGACCCATCTCTCTCCATCTCCCACACCCCCTCAATGTCCTACTATTAACCTGGACATTCATGAAGCCAAGGATAATGTAAATTTTATTTCTACTTCTCTGTATCCAGAAATAAATATTTTTTCATTAATCAATAATTTTAAAAGCTAAATGAAGAGAGGCTGTTTTGCATCCTAAGTCCTTGAAGGAGCTGTGGTCCTCACTCTGAACCCCTGCCACCAGCCAGGACTGTACAACCTGCTTCATGGCCTCCTTTTCTCTTTAATCTTTCCCCTTACTGCCTTCTGCTTAGATGTCTAGTTGGTTTCAGGAAATTAGGTCTATCTGGTCAAATTCAAGCCCACTTTGACAGATAATTAACCTTCTACCTCATCCCATTTAAAGAAAAGTAATTCATTGATTGCTTCTCTGAAACTTGAACGCTGTTATGTTTTTCCTGCACTGGTTCCATCCTGTCTATTTGAGTGTTATAACAACAGAACTGCTCCACACAAAGGACACATCTGGTTTACAAATGGGAGGTGTTTTATTTGCTGTATTAGTGGGCTTCTAGTCTTGTCATCAGTTCAGTTCAGTCGCTCAGTCGTGTCTGACTCTTTGCGATCCCATGAATCGCAGCACGCCAGGCCTCCCTGTCCATCACCAACTCCCGGAGTTCACTCAGACTCACGTCCATTGAATTGGTGATGCCATCCAGCCATCTCTTCCTCTGTCGTCCCCTTCTCCTCCTGCCCCCAATCCCTCCCAGCATCAGAGTCTTTTCCAATGAGTCAACTCTTTGCATGAGGTGGCCAAAGTACTGGAGTTTCAGCGTTAGCATCATTCCTTACAAAGACCCAGGACTGATCTCCTTTACAATGGACTGATTGGATCTCCTTGCAGTCCAAGGGACTCTCAAGAGTCTTCTCCAACACCACAGTTTTCTCATAGTCTCCTCCTAATCTTATGCCTATTTTCCCTGTGACAAAGAAGACACACACTGTCCATTTTCCTCCAGACCCTATGATCACTCTTTTGACTTTCCTTCCAAATTGTGCCACTGTCTGTACTTTACTCCTTATTTAAATTGGCATCAGCACTTCCCTTATAGCTAAACAACCAACATGCCTGTCCCTGGGCTCCCACCTTTACTAGGCCTACTCTTGCCCACCTCCAGCTTCACCCTTCCCTAAGGACAAGGAACCGTTGAGTCAAGGCATTCATACCTCTCAACACTCCACAATCCCATCTCCACATCTATTTCCAAATACAAGGGTTCATGGAATTTCCTGCTCAAGTGACTGTAGTGTTCATGAGGCTATGCACAGAGGGAAAGAGTGTCCTCAGTTCAGTCGCTCAGTTGTGTCTGACTCTTTGCAGGCCCATGGACTGAAGCATGCCAGGCTTCCTGCAGAGGGTGGGGTGATAGGTTGTTTGGTCAGGATTCTTCATTTGTTCTTGGACTAGTTTATTGCCTGGAGAATTCCATGGACAGAAGAGCCTGGTGAGCTACAGTCCATGGGCTTGCAAACAGGTGGGCATGAATAAATGACTAATGCACACAACACACAAATCTTAGAGACGGACCTCGTCATCCTAATTATGATGCTAATTATTTATCCTGTCCCCGAAATGATCTCTCTGCTGGACCCAACAATACTTTCTCAACACAGCAACCAACTCCAGATCAGATCTTAGCATTTTGCTACTTATATCAATTCATTTTCCTCCCATTGAACTTACAGTGGCCTCCAGGATCTCATCCACTATCCATCCACAAGGGCCTCCTCTACCAGTTCAGTCCTTCCTCAGAAGTGTTTCTCCCTCTGTCCCAGAACTCCAGACGAATGGTTTTTCTCTTTTGTTCATACAGCTTCTCAGGTAGGTCTTCCATGTTCACCCAGTCTAACACTCAACAATACCCTCATTGCTCATCACATTACATTTCATAGCAACCACAATAATCTTAAAATTTTGTACCTAAGTATTTATTTTAATTATTTGCCTCTCAGCTTTAAAATGTAAGGCTCCACGGTAGCAAAAGTCCTGCCCATTGTGTTTACAGATCTATCGCCATGTCATGAATAGAGTCTACAGCATGGTAGATATTCAAGAAATATTTGTTGAAGGAAGGAGGAAAACAAGGAAGAAAAAAGATAAAAGGTAGGGAGAGGAAAAAGATGCCAGTAGGGAGGGTCTGTAATCAGAGAGGGGTAGAGATCAGCTTCCCAGAAAATATCTGACAGCTTCTTCATTCCACACTGTAAAAATGAAAGAAAGAATGATTCAGACTTGTCTACTAAAATAGGCAAGGCATTTTCCTGTTGGAAGATGGAGACATTTGGGAAGATGTGCCTTTTCCTGGTACCTTGTGTCCACTGAGAAATAAAAATGAAAACAGATTTACTCAGTGCTTGGTTGTCCCTTCTTGGGTCTCATTTCTCAGTTTTCTTCATTTCTATGCCACAACCATTTGTAAGTGGTGATATGCTCCGGAATTTCTTCAAAACACCAGTCTTTAAGGAAAACTCATGTGCCGGGCACTGCACTGGTGTCTGATTTTTTCCCCACCCCAGAAGGTCTGAATGGTTTTATTATTACATAGCGACCATATAAAAGGTAAGAATTAATTTTCTGAAAGACAGCATGAATGCCAGGAAAGAGAACACTGAAGGAAAGGACCAGGCTAATTAAGGACAATTGCTCCTATGAAAGCCTCTGCCTGCCAGGTAAGTCACATACCTAGGAGACAGTTAGGGCTCTTGAACTCTACATGAAACTTGGTGGGTAAAGAAGAGTGTTTTGTTGTTGTTGTTAATTTTTATTAGAGTATAGTTGATTTACAATGTTGTGTTAGTTTCAAGTGTACAACAAAGTGAACTAGTTATACATGTACCTGTATCCACTCTTTTTAGATTCTTTTCCCATATAGGCTATTGTAGTGTACTGAGTAGATTTCCCTGCACTATACAGCAGGTCCTTATTCGTTGCCTATTTTATATATAGCAGTGTGTATGTGTCGTACTGAGTGAAATAAATCAGACAGAGAAAGACAAGTATCATATGGTATCACTTATATGCAGAATCTAAAAAAGAGGGGCACAAATGGACTTATTTACAAAACAGAAATAGAGTTGCCGATGTAGAAAACAAACTGTGGTTACCAGTGACCAAAGGAGTAGGAGAGGGGCAAACTGAGAGATTGGGATTAACAAACATACACTATTATTATTATATGTAATATTTTATATATGTATATATAAAGAAGAGTTTTAAGGATTAACACTAGATATTAAGTAGCAGGATGGCTACAGTTGTGAACATGTGATTTTACAGGGTAAGAAGAGATTAAAGTCACATGAGAGTGCTGACATTGGGAAGTAGTGGTGATAACACTTCAACACAGAACCTATTCCCAATGCTCTCCTTTCTATAACACTACTATATCAATAGAAGATCAGTGACCAGCATTATGTTGGAACTTCAATTTCTACCTTCAATTCTCTTATTACTCTCATATTATTAATATTACCTCCAATACAAGAGGGTCCCTATACAGATTTGGGGATTTTTTTCAAAATCAGTAAGAACATCTGATCTGTTTTATTCAACAAAAGAGAGAGAAGGAGAGAAGAAAATCACTGAGGAAGAAAGGAAGGGAAGAAGGAAGTTACAAAGAATGGTTGTTATCCTAAAACAAAAGACAATTATTATGGCAAAAAACAATAACAAAAAAAGGCATAAGACTGTCAAAAATAATAACATTTATGCAAAACTCTTCTTTGATCCCCATAGGAAAGTTCAAATACAAATTAGTTTATTTTTAATATTACTATTACTACAGTAGATATTCAATATGAGTAGCTGAAGAGAGAATTCATCCAAATCAACTTTACTATTCAGCTTAAGCTGCCAATATATTTTTATTGTTTTCTGGATACTGGAGTTAACACAGAAATGAAAGCACCTGAGGTAAAGTAAAAGTGACAAGAAACATCGCTGAGTTCAGCAACAAGATTCCAAGTGTCTGTCAGATTAGAATTTATTACTTTTTGCTATAAAGACAATGAGAAGGTAAATAGAATAAGGGCATGGCTTTGACTAAAGTACTGTAACTTATTCATTCATTTGACAGAATATCCTTCTGACAACTAGTATTATAAAAATCGCAACCAAAATGTCTTTTGCAAAATTCTCCCTTAAGAAACAGATTCTATTCAATTTTATAAAATTTTATGAAGCTATTATATTTATATCAACAGAATTTTTGGTAGTGTTTCAAATGTTTTAATTCTATGGAAGAAATGGATGATTTTGTTAAGTACAGTTGGGTTTAAGTAATATATTTGAAGACAAATTTGGTAATATTTATTAAAATTAAAATTCAGAAAGCAATACAAGCACCTTTCTTGTATTTTTTTTTAATTGCAGTAAAAGTAAGTAATGAATACACCCAGGGATGTGCACAAGGTTTGTGAGTGAGTGTATGATTGAAAAAATGATACCTGTAATAAACTTTTAAGTAAAAACCTAGTTAGAGGACAAAGTTCATGCTATTCTTTCATCTTAGTAAAATCTCAAACAAAATAATAATGAAATATATTTATGTGTGTATGTATTTGTATATATTTTGAGAGCAACATGAAATGACATACACACTGTCAAAAATTGTTGCTATAGAAGGTAAGAAGAACTAGAGTTATGATTAATTTTTTTCTCTATTTGTCTCTATTATTTCACTTATTTAACAAGCAAGTTTTGTTAAATGAAAAATAAACCCTGTTTGGAAAAGGAAGACAATTTCCTAATTATTTTACTGAAAGATCTTTTAATAAGTAACACTTTAGCAGATGAAGATATTTAATGCACCTTTAAAAGATCAGCATTGTATTCTCTATTGAACATTAAACCATCTCTGAGAAGAAAAAGCATATTATAAATGAGTCCTGATGGACAGTGAATTAATAAAGTGACTCTGATGACTCAGGACATAACTTCAAGGCTCGTGTACTTATAAGGAATGAGTTGTAGAACCGTTAACTATAGAGCAAGCATTGGAATTTTGCCAATTTTCCATTTAAATTATAATATAGATTGAAAATGGTGTGACTTTGTTTTAGAGAAACAATTATTTAAAACCACTTGAATATGAATTTAAGATTCTCTTCCATGATGCTTTATTTGGCAATAAACTATAACCCCCTTTCATCTGGGACTAGAAAGGAAGTCCTGCAGAAAGCTTATGATGTTGCATTTGTGGATAAAATTCCATATGTAAGTCACCTGGTAATAATCTTTTTTTGTCATCTCCATTTAAAAATGTTATACAGTTTTAATCTATCTTCTAAAATATGCTTTTAAATTGAAAGCATCAGCACTTTGAACCTAGAACAGCCAAATTGTGGTACTCTGTTTATTAATGGAAAATTTTATTTCTATGTGTACTTATTTCTGGACTTAGATGGAAATTTTTGAAAGGGGTTATATCCAGAGTAGTATAGATTCAGATGTATATTTTAAATCTTTTTCACTTGAAACTTGATAACAGAGAATGAATATATGCATCAGGATCCTGTTGCTTTTGGTAATAGCTAAATTAAACAGAAATCAGGTTTCCTCAATCAACTCCTGATGTCTGTATCTCTGCCGCATAGTGATTAAATTTAGGGTTATGTGACATTCACTTTGAATCCTGAAGTTGTGGAAATGAACCAGATATGCTAACGAATGTTGAACAGCAGAATCTTTAGGGGTTAGAAGGGCAGAAGCATTTTGCAATGTATGTGCTATAAATATTTACACTATGGCCAATCTCAAGCTATTAAATATTTAAAAACTAGGTGGCAAATGTCCTAAAATTTTAATAGTCAGCTCTTACAAACCAGTACAAGTCAACTCCAACACATCATCCAAGTGAACCACAGATTATTATGATCTTTCAAGAGAATCACAGGTTATTCTGATCTTCCAAGAGTGATGGTCAAGCTGATATGGAGCAAAATGACAGCCTCCTTTTGGTGGAATATTGGGTTTGGTGAGAAAATGTGCTTCTTCCTATCATCTCCCACATAACATGCTCATTGACCTTGTACTAATCAAGGTGATTTCCCATTATTATATACAAGGTACCTCAAAAAGTCCCATAACATGCCAGCATTATTAAATGTTCATAATACTGGATTATTAATGATATGATAATGATGAACAATAACTAGTTTTAACAATCCAAAAGGAGACACTTGTGAAATCTGACTACAAATGTGTTTGGCTATTTAATGAGAAAATAAAAATACATTTTTACTTTGTCAGCAAGTGTTTTATACTGAAACATAATTGTGAAACTGAAGCGAAAGGCTAGACAATTTGCCATATAAATTTCATATCTAAGATTTTTGCTAAAAGAAATCCTTAGTCTACATTGAACTCAGCTTTGACTTATCTAATAAAATGCACAAGAAGAGGTTAAGCAAAACCATTAGCTAATCCAAAGAAAGGAAATAATTAAGAGCAGTACTTAGGGAATGGTAAGACATGTACAATAACCAGTTAAGTAAATTTTGTAAAGGAAATTTTTATAATAAAATCTTAGAATTTTCTCTCTTTAACATCTTTGCATTACATAATTTCTTCTCTTATCTCAAGACCATCTTTCAACCTGGCATGCATGCTAAGTTACTTCAGTTATGTCCAACTCTCTATGACCCTATGGACTGTAGCCCACCAGTCTCCTCTTTCCATGTGATTCTCTAGGCGAGGATACTGGAGTGGGTTGACCTTTCCTCTTTGAGGGGATCTTCCTGACAAAGAGAAATAGCAGTACCAGAGTTAGCAGGTTTATATTCTAATTTACTTACCTTCTTAACATAATTAAGACACTTACTTTTAATTATAATGTATTATCAATAGTTAAAATGATTATCATCATAGTAATATGTAAAAGGGCTTCCCAGGTGGTGCTATGGTAAAGAACTCACCTGCCAATGCAGGTTCAATCTCTGGGTCAGGAAGATCCCTTGGAGGAGGGCATGGCAACCCGCTCCAGTATTCTTGCCTAGAGAATCTCATGGACAGAGGAGCCTAGTAAGCTACAGTCCATAGGGTCACAAAGAATTGGACACAACTGAAGCGACCTACCACAGCACAGCACAGCAATATGTAAAAACTGCCAATCACTATTCTTGATCTTTTAATATATGCTATATCTAATATTTTCGGTAAAAAGGTCAAACAACTGTTTTTTTTTTCCCTATGAGTAAGTGAAGGAAATTAGTTTGGGAGAATTAACATTTAAAATCACACAAACAACCCAAACAGTAAATATCAGTGCCAAGGTTTGAATTCAGCTCTATTTTGATAGTCTATACTATATTTTCCATATTTTTTAATAAGAGAACTGGCATTTGCATTACTGAGAATTGCCTTTGCTTAATGATATTTGATTGTCAATATTACTTCCAATAAATACTTCCAATAAAATGTTCCCAGCAGTCAACATTACTTTCAATAAACTCCAAGGCATGAAAGCCTACGTGTTATTGGTGTTAGGGAATTATCTGTGGCTGCTGATATTTGTGTGCACAAAGAAGTGAGGTGAGTAATGTGAGGACTTCCCAGGTGACTCAGTGGTAAAGAATTTGCCTGTAATGCAGAAGACACAAGAGATATGGGTTCAATCCCTGGGTTGGGATGATCCCCTGGAGGAGGAAATGACAACCTACTCCAGGACACTTGCCTGAAAAATCCCATGGAAAGAGGAGCCTGGTGGGCTATGGTCCATAGGGTTACAAAGAGTTGGACATGACTGAGCAACTGAGTATGCACATCACAATGTTAGCTGTGGGCTATATATTGGCATCCCAGTCAGTCCTTGATTTTAATCATTTCCAGTCCCTTGAAATGAAATAAAACGAGATTAAACAATGAGACATGAAAACTTTGCAGAAAAAATTGTCATTTCGCTCAATGAGATCCAATACAATATGGTTTATGTTCTCTATGTGCAATGATTTAGAATTTAGAATACATAAAAGACCTAGTAACATTTCAGAACCACTTGTCTTTTCTACCGTTCATTCCATAAATGCTTAGCCAAATTTAGTGCCCTGCCTAGATCACAGTAGTAAATTAGCATAAACTCACAATTACAATCTAGGCCTTCTAATTATCAGTTTCTCAATCAGTAAATAGTATTAAACAGGGAAACATCTAAGTTAGTCTATGAAATACAAAGTTAAATAAGATACTTATTTTGAGTATAGGGGAGTCAGAAAGGCAAATCAATAAGCCATAATTCAGTGGAGCAATTAACCTGAAATCTTGTGAAAAGGGAGTCACAAAATACACAAGGAAGAGATCAAGTGAGGTTTTTAAAAAGCTTCAGAAAAAGCAACACTTAGAACTGAACATGTACCAACAGCCTGGTTCCAAATTGGGAAAGGAGTGCATCAAGGCTGTATATTGTCACCTTGTTTATTTTCTTATGCAGACTACATCATGCAAAATGCTGGACTGGATGAAGCACAAGCTGGAATCAAGATTGCTGGGAGAAATACCAATAACCTCAGACACACAGGTGACACCACCCTTATGGCAGAAAGCGAAGAGGAACCAAAGAGCCTCTTGATGAAGGTGAAAGAGGAGAGTGAAAAAGCTGGCTTAAAACTCAACATTAAAAAAACTAAGATTATGGCATCTGTCCCATCACTTCATGGCAAATAGATTGGGAAACAACAGAAATAGTGAAAGACTTTATTTTCTTGGGCTATAAAATCACTGTGGATGGTGACTGCAGCCATAACATTAAAAGACGCTTGTTCTTGGAAGAAAAGCTATGACAAACCTAGACAGTGTATTAAAGAGCAGAGACATTACTTTTCTGACAAAGGTCCATCTAGTCAAAGCTATGGTTTTTCCTGTAGTCATGTATGGATGTGATAGTTGGACCATAAAGAAGGCTGAGCACTGAAGAATTGATGCTTTTAAACTGTTGTGTTGGAGAAGATCTTGAGAGCCCCTTAGACTGCAAGGAGATCAAACCAGGCAATCCTAAGGGAAATCAACCCTGAATATTCATTAGGACAGATGCTGAAACTGAAGCCCAATACTTCAGCCACCTGATGCAAAGAGCCAACTCATTGGAAAAGTTTGCTGGGAAAGACTGAAGGCAGGAGGAGAAGGGGTTGACAGAGGATGAGAGGGTTGGATGGCATCGTCAACTCAATGGACATGAATTTGAGCAAGCTCCAGGAGATGGTGAAGGATAGGAAAGTCTGCTGTGCTGCAGTCCATGGGGTCACAAAGATTCATACACAACTAAGTAACTGAACAACAAGAACTAATAGACGAGAAGTCTAATAAGAAGTAATTTAAATTGTGGATGTATTAACACATAGCAAGAGATACTCAGGATATACCAAGACCTGGAAGCCAGGAAAGCAACAAGTAGCTGAAATATAGCAGGAAAGTCAGAAAAGAGCTGAATGAGACAAGAAATAGGGCTAGAAAACACATTTCAGAATGCTTTTCAAGCAGGAACAGGGGGACAACAGAGGATGAGATAGTTGGATGCCATCACCGACTCAATAGACACAGGTTTGGGTAGACTCTGGCAGTTGGTGATGGACAGGGAGGCCTCGTGTGCTGAAGTTCATGGGGGCCCAAAAAGTTGGACACGACTGAGCGCCTGAACTGAACTGAAAGCACCATGCTAGAGCACTTGGACTTAATTGTGTGAAAGGAAAAAAACAAGGAAAATTTCAAGCAGCTGTATTCGAGGTTGTGGTTCTTAAGTTCTCTTTGACCACAGAGTGGAGGATATAATGAAGAGAGTTAACAGAGATGGACGCAGGAAAACAACAAAAAAGAAATAATGACAACAAATAAAAAGAGAATGTTAAGATCTGGATTTGGTTTAATATGGAAGAAGCTAGAAAATAAGTAAATTCAGGATGACTCTGAGGTTTCTAACTGAACCCTTGGATACAAGATGACACCACTAACTCAGCATAAGGAAAAGAAGAAATAACCTATGGAGGAAGGAGGAGAGGGTCAGATCATGAGTTTTCCTAAGCCTGAGGCACCTGGAAGAGTATCCTGGTACATATAGGCAACAGACAGTTCTACCACAATATTTTCCTATTTTTTTCCCCCTCTATAAACTTATTTGGCCTCTAATATCTCTTAACATATATTCAGTATAGCTGGTCTTATTACAAGGATGTCACTGACCCCTTTTGGAAAGTTGCTGATGCTCTGAATTTAAACAATTATCCTTACTGTCCTTAAAAGGGGGTTTTGTGTTCTGTGAGCACTTTGCCCTGAGCCAGATCAGCAGATAGAGTGAATCATAATTGCTTTTAACTATAAACCACATAGTGCTTTTAAATGTAAACCACAGTACATTTGTTAAAATGTTTTCCCATAAAGATTTATAGATTAAAGCATGCATTTGCAAAAGTTAATAGAGAAATCCTTTGAATGGCTTTCAGTGAGTTTTTCATCAACCATGACATTTTATGGCTGATGCTATATTATGTTTTCTCAATGACATCGTTTCAGACACTTCCATGGCTAAATGTACTCTATAACCCACTCAAAATATTCCATTTAATTAAACAAAAAATGATTAGATGTTTGTAATTAAAAGTAGGAATTAGTTTTATTGTGTCATATTTGAAACAATGAAGGTTGATGATGTAAGATGATTTAAATACCATTGTGTTTAACTGTAAATATTTACATCAAAGCAATTTCTACCTTGGGCTGCAAATATTTGTGATTAAATAATAAATCTGGGGAATGCATATGTTTAAAATGGCCCTCATCTTTCATCAAAAAATTAAAATTTTCCTTCTGTATGCTATTAGTAAGCCTCAGCATCCTGGTATTAATCTGGAGGAATGTCAGACATCCATGAGTTGATTTAGTAATCATTTTATTTTTTAAAAGGAATATCTCAAATTTCTTCTTTCAGCATTTTGACTTTGATTTACTTCACAGCTATCTTTGATTTCCACATTAGATTTATACATACAATCCCTGTATAAGAAGTCAATAAAACATGTAAGAAAGCATAGAAATGAATGAATATACTCTCATATTTTATTAGCAAAAATTGAATTGCTAATCATATGTCTTGTGTACATTATATACAGTATTTTGTTACCTCTCATCCAGATTTTAAAAACCTGCTTCCATCTCATATCTCTATAATACTAGTATCACATATTCTGTATAATTTTATTCTATGAAAAAGTGTGTTTTCAGCTAATTTTGCCCGAGAAGCCTAAAAGGATAAAACTCGTTCATAAACTCTAGATTTCAATGTCATCACTGATTCTCTCAGTTATCTTAGAGGGGATGGAGAACTCATTAAGTAGAACACATTTCTTTCCATCTTTCAGAGTAGCACCAGTTCTGCACTGTTAGAAAAATATTATAGCTGAAATTAGAGCTTATTTCACACTGGGATCTTTTCTCTCCTAAAATATAGAGGGACTTTATGCTTATGATATAGGAAGCAAAGTTTAAAAATCATTAGGAATCCAAATCCTTTAATATGAAGGTCAGTAGTGAAAAATCTCATTTAGCAAACATTTTAAGGCAATCATTCAGTTCAGTTCAGTCGCTCAGTCATGTCCAACTCTTTGCAACACCATGAACTGCAGCACATCAGGCCTCCCTGTCCATCACAAACTCCTGGAGTCCACCCAAACCCATGTCCATCGAGTCAATGATGCCATCCAACCATCTCATCCTCTGTCGTCCCCTTCTCCTCCTGCCTTCAATCTTTCCTAGCATCATGGTCTTTTCCAATGAGTCAGCTCTTTGCATCAGGTGGCCAAAGTACTGGAGTTTCAGCTTCAACATCAGTCCTTCCAATGAACACCCAGGACTGATATCCTTTAGAATGGACTGGTTGGATCTCCTTGCAGTCCAAGGGACTCTCAAGAGTCTTCTCCAACACCACAGTTCAATAGCATCAATTCTTCGGTGTTCAGCTTTCTTTATAGTCCAACTCTCACATCCATACATAACCACTGGAAAAACCATATCCTTGACTAGACAGACCTTTGTTGGCAAAGTAATGTCTCTGCTTTTTAATATGCTATCTAGGTTGGTCATAACTTTCCTTCAAAGGAGTAAACATCTTTTAATTTCAAGGCTTCAATCATCATCTGCAGTGATTTGGGAGCCCAGAAAAATAAAGTCAACCACTGTTTTCCCATCTATCTGCCATGAAGTGATGGGACTGTATGCCATGATCTTCATTTTCTGAATGTTGCGCTTTAAGCCAACTTTTTCACTCTCCTCTTTCACTTTCATCAAGAGGCTCTTTAGTTCTTCTTTACTTTCTACTATAAGGGTGGTGTCATCTCCATATCTGAGGTTATTGATATTTCTCCCAGCAATCTTGATTCAGCTTGTGCTTCCTCGAGCCCAGCAATTAGCATGATGTACTCTGCCTATAAGTTAAATAAGGAGGGTGACAATATATAGCCTTGATGTACTCCTTTTCCTATTTGGAACCAGTCTGTTGTTCCCTGTCTGGTTCCAACTGTTGCTTCCTGACAGAATGTGGTCCACTGGAGAAGGGAATGGCAAAGCACTTCAGTATTCTTGCCTTGAGAACCCATGAACAGTATGAAAAGGCAAAAAGATAGGACACTGAAAGATGAACTCCCCAGGTCAGTAGGTGCCCAATATGCTACTAGAGATCAGTGGAGAAATAACTCCAGAAAGAATAAAGGGATGGAGCCAAAGCAAAAACAACACCCAGTTGTGAATGGGACTGGTGATAGAAGCAAGATTTGATGCTGTAAAGAGCAATATTTCATAGGAACCTGGAATGTTAGGTCCATGAATCAAGGCAAATTGGAAGTGGTCAAACAGGAGATGACAAGAGTGAACATCGACATTCTAGGAATCAGTGAACTAAGATGGACTGAAATCGGTGAATTTAATTCAGATGACCATTATACTACTACTGTGGGCAAGAATCCCTTAGAAGAAATGGAGGGGCCATCATAGTCAACAAGAGAGTCTGAAATGCATTACTTGGGTACAATCTCAAAAATGATAGAATGATCTCTGTTCTTTTCCAAGGCAAACCATTCGATATCACGGTAATTCAAGTCTACGCCCTGACCAGTAATGCCGAAGAAGTGGAAGTTGAACAGTTCTATGAAGACTTACAAGACCTTCTAGAACTAACACCCCCAAAAGATGTCCTTTTCATTGTAGGGGACTGGAATGCAAAAGTAGGAAGTCAAGAAACACTTGGAGTAACAGGCAAATTTGGCCTTGGAGTCCAGAATGAAGCAGGGCAAAGACTAATAGAGTTCTGCCAAGAGAATGCACTGGTCATAGCAAACACCATCTTCCAACAATACAAGAGAAGATTCTACACATGGACATCACCAGATAGTCGACACCAAAATCAGATTGATTATATCTTTGCAGCCAAAGATGGAGAAGCTCTATACAGTCAGCAAAAACAAGACCGGGAGCTGACTGTGGCTTGGATCATGAACTCCTTATTGCCAAATTCAGACTGAAATTGAAGAAAGTAGGGAAAACTACTAGACCATTCAGGTATGACCTAAAATCAAATCCCTTATGACTATACAGTGGAAGTGAGAAATAGATTTAAGAGACAAGATCTGACAGACAGAGTGCCTGATGAACTATGGATGGAGGTTCATGATACTGTACAGGAGACAGGAATCAAGGCAATAATTATCACTATCTCAATCAACACTAAGTAGGTATGTCCTATATCTAATTCAAAGTGAGACAATTTTAACTATAGTTTCTATTTTAAAAAATCCTCATGAAATTCCTCAAATAGGTTTTTTCATCTTCCAAAGTCAGAGAACTTCAAACAGAACTTTCAGAAATATTCTATCTATACACAGTAAGTACACAGCAAGTAAACATTAAAACTGAGACTAAAGTCCAATTCCTTCTCTAAATCCATAGCCAGAATTGGTGTTATTTACCAGTAGACTATCTGTAGCTGAGCTGAACTAGAAAAAGTGTAACTCATTTCCCAGTCTTTGATCTTTTATCATACTTCTACTCCACTAGAAGGACTAGCTTATTAAAAAATAATGCTGAATCTTAAGTTTAAGTTGTACTATTCCTTGATAGCTCAGTTGGCAAAGAATCTGCCTGCAATGTGGGAGACCAGAGTTTGATCCCTGGGTTGGGAAGATCTCCTGGAGAAGGGAAAGGCAACCTACTCAGCATTCTGGCTTGGAGAATTCCATGGACTGTGTAGTCCATGGGGCCACAAAGAGTCAGACCTGACTTATCAACTTTCACTTTTACTATCTTTCATTACTTCTATGTCCTAGATGCACACACAATTTTAAAATTTATATTTAAATATTTTGACACATGTGTTGAACTGATTTGGTTCAATTACAAAAAATAGTACAATCAATGTTTTTTTTCTAGTGAGATGGCATTTATCATATGCTGGTAAAATACACCTCCAAGCAAAAATCTGGAATCATATAACAATGTCAACACTAGAATTATGCTATTTAGAGGACTGTCTGTAGTAGTAATCTTACCTTGTCAATTTGACTTCCTACTGGTATTTTTAGGAGCCAGTTGATTCTGGCAGACCAACTAGAAAAAAGTCCTATTGAAATGTGGATCTTGTTCATAAGACTCACACAAATGTTCCTTTTTTGTTTTGAGGGGTTAGAATGATATATTGATAACATTTCTCCTTAAATTTTCTTTAGGTTAAAATTTTCTTATCCATGTAATGTGGCAAGTAATTCAATAGATTTAAGCTCATTATGCAGAAAAAAATATCCGTTTTACCTACAGACATTCTGGAGACTAACTGATGTGAGAAAGTTAAACCTTGTAGCAAGAAAACAATTTTGGTTTCCACATCTTCACAAAAGCCAAGTCTGGCTCTTTAAAGTCTGATAACTCAAGCATATAGTCCTCACATTAGTCACCACACAGAAGAGTACCTCTTCACTTAACAGAATTCAGCCTGGAAGTGACTCAAGCCAAGCAAAAGCTACTTCAGCTACTTCAGACTCTTAGTGATTGAAGAGGTGGCCTCATGTGGACAATACCCCAAGTTCTCAGACCTTTACTCCTATAGTAGATTAACAGGAAATCCAGTGTCCATACTATACTGCTTCATCGCTTTGCTGCAACAATGCCTTTTCTGCATTATGCATTAATGTTCAGGTCTTGGTTTCTGGGTAGAGTTGTTGATAAAAAGAAACATACTTTTGTAGAATATATTCTTGTGCCTTTTTGAATGTCACACTTAAATAAGCAGTGTATTCTATTAAGCAATTTCCCTTCAAGTTATTCTGGCCCTATGTGCTTTTTTAGCATATTCAAAAGCAGAAACATTACTTTGTCGACTAAGGTCCGTCTAGTCAAGGCTATGGTTTTTCCAGTGGTCATGTGTGGATGTGAGAGTTGGATTGTGAAGAAAGCTGAGCGTCGAAGAATTGATGCTTTTGAACTGTGGTGTTGGAGAAGACTCTGGAGAGTCCCTTGGACTGCAAGGAGATCCAACCAGTCCATTCTGAAGGAGATGAGCCCTGGGTGTTCTTTGGAAGGAATGATGCTGAAGCTGAAACTCCAGTACTTTGGCCACCTCATGCGAAGAGTTGACTCATTGAAAAAGACTCTGATGCTGGGAGGGATTGGGGGCAGGAGGAGAAGGGAACGACAGAGGATGAGATGGCTGGATGGCATCACTGACTCGATGGATGAGAGTCTGAGTGAACTCCGAGAGTTGGTGATGGACAGGGAGGCCTGGCGTGCTGTGATTCATGGGGTCGCAAAGAGTTGGACACGACTGAGCGACTGAACTGAACTGAAGGGAGGAAGAAACTATCTATACAAATGATCATACTCTCATTTAGCAGACAATTATAACACTATTAATATTCATTGCTAATACTTATTGAACTATACTGAGCATTTGCAATGTGTACAGAGCTCTTTTACGTGTCTTACATGTAGCGATAGCAGTGGTTCCCAAAACAGCACCATGATGTAGGTACTATTATCTCCTCTTGTGCTTGAGGATCAGAGTGTGCTTAGTTGCTCAGTCATGTCCAACATTGTGACCCTATGGACTGGAGCCCTCTATCCATGGGGATTCTCTAGGCAGTAATACTGGAGTGGGTTGCCATGCCCTCCTCCAGCAGATGTTCCCAATCCTGGGACTGAACCCAGGTCTCCTGAATTGCAGGCAGATTCTTTACTGTCTGAGCCATGAGGGAAGCCCTGAGGATTAGAGAGGAAGAGAGAAAATAAATAATTTACTTACAGCTATTAAGTTTATGAGTCAAACCAGTAACCCAACAAGTCTAAGAACTATATATCCCAATATAGGTTTCATTCTGCTTCAGTTTACAGGAAATTCAGAGTTAAAACTGAGTGCTCAACTATTGTGAGCATTATAATCCACATCAAATAAATGTAGAGAAAAGTGTTTCGAATCGTAAATAAATCATATATATATGAATGATCACAAAGTTCTCAGTGTACTGTTTTCCCTTCAACGTCCTACCAGAAATACCACATTTGAATGTATCCAGTATGCTTGAATCAGTATCTTCATAAATTTTGGAATCTGCCAACTTTTTCCTTTGTTCCTTACATTTCTGAAATAGGATCATGTTAGCTGACTAATGTCTGAAAGCCTAATTCATTGTTAACCAATCAAGAAATTGCCTGTGGTTAAGAAAGACTAATCAAAACTTGTCACTTAGAGCTTTGCCCAGAATATCCACTTCATTCCCAGGCTTTATTCTAAAGATCAATATCTAACTCAACTCATCTTTTCCATCATAAGTGAAACATACAGTCTCTTCAAAATAAAAAGCCAATGGAGGTGATTATGAAAATATACCATCTTGTTATTCTAATAACACAATTGGCTCCCAGAGCAAGAAATCAGAATAACACCCTTGGGAGACTTTTGAACCATAATGAAATTAAACCCTATTCATTGCTAGTGATAGAACCTTTTTTAAATGAATTGCCTGTGATATTCCTGCTCCCATAGCATCCCCTCAGAATAAAAAATTACAACAGTAATCATGTTGTTCTTTCTTTTGAGCAAGTAGGTCTTTTCCAAATAGGCTGTGTAACCAAAAATAAATGATACCTGGTGTTCAATTCAGTTCAGTTGCTCAGTCATGTCCAATTCTTTGCAATCCCATGGACTGCAGCACACCGGGCTTCTGCTCCAGGCTTCCCCGTCCATCACCAACTCCCAGAGTTTACTCAGACTCATGTCCATTGAGTCAGTGATGCCACCCAACCATCTCAACCTGTCATCCCCTTCTCCTCCTGCCTTCAATCTTTCCCAGCATCAGGGTCTTTTCTAATGAGTCAGTTTATCGCATCAGGTGGTCAAAGTATTAGAGTTTCAGCTTCAGCATCAGTCCTTCCAGTGATCATCAAGGACTGATTTCCTCTAGGATGGACTGGTTGGATCTCCTTGAAGTCCAAGGGACTCTCAAGAGTCTTTTCCAACACCACCATTCAAAAGCATCAATTCTTAGGTGCTCAGCTTTCTTTACAGTCCAACTCTCACATCCATACATGACTACTGGAAAAACCATAGCTTTGACTAGATGGACCTTTGTTGGCAAAGTAATGTCTCTGCTTTTTAATATGCTGTTTAAGTTGGTCCTAGCTTTTCTTCCAAGGAGCAGGCATCTTTTAATTTCATTGACTCTTTCAGCAGTATTTTAAAAGATAAGATTTTTTAAAGTGATACCTGGTGTAAAGCACTTTAAAAAAATTCTGTTTTAAAATACTCTTGAGAGAGTTAATTGCTCAGCAGGTTGATAAGAAGTCCGGGATCCTCAAGGAGGAGAAAGGGGTCTGGGGCTCTTGAGGAGATGGGGATCTGGAATTCTCAAAGAGGAGGAAAGGACAAATGTCTTTTTAAATTCTACATTCCTTAGTCTTAGTCACATAAGTGGTTTTTTATCTTTAAGCCTGGAACTGCAACAAACAACAAACAACTAAGTTTAAAGATTATACTAAAGATTATAAAACAACAACAGTGCCCAGTTTGAGGACAGTTTGTCCTTCCTGAAAACCTGACTAATCCTGTTAAAATGTATATTATGGAGTGGGTCTGGTAAGATCTTTCTATTGTTAAGTTCTAATCCTGTTACCTTAAAATGTAAATTGTGGGAGTGGGTCTGGTAAAATTTTACAACCTTGAGACATCTTTTGATTTATTGTAATGACTAACTAAAAATATATAACTCCCTTGCTTAGACTAGTGAGGGGGACACTCTCCACCCCCTTCTGATGTCTATGTCAGAAGCTTTCTCTGTCCCTCTTCACTGTAATAAAACTCCTACCACACAAGAGCACTGAGTGGTCAAACCTGGTCCCTGGTGCTGAACCTAAATCTTCTTCAGAGATCAGGAATCTGACATCTTTCACTGTAAGCTATCACTGCTTTCACAATTATATTTCTCCAGAATGCTTATTAATATCATCTCTGAATGCAACTGTCTGTGCTGATATGTGAATGCACAGTGTACAACTATAGAAATTTAGTCTCTACTGTTCCCTCAACAGAAAATTGAGTGATAAAATATCAGCTCAAAATTTCATATATGATGAGAGTAGCAAGTAATCAGTAAATTATGCACTAACCTTTAAACTTCATTTTTCTAATAAAATATATTGTATCAGACAGGAAAAGTTATAGTCAAGCATGGGCACTCTGGGTTTAGTGGATGTGATTTGACAGTTAACAATATTTTTCCAAAAATCTATTCTATTTGATTATAGGGCAGAGACTGCATTTTATTAATCTATTATCTCCAACCTCCACAAGAATTAATGCATGTGATCCTCACTAGATTCTTACTGAGTGGCTTAGACATAAAATGACTTTGAAATTATTTACTGGTATTCAATGGCAAATAATACCATAAATATGAATACATAGGAACAGATTGAATATACTTCAAAATTCATTCATTCGTTTGTACTACAAAGCTACAGTCATCAAGACAGTATGGTATTGGCACAAAAACAGAAATATAGATCAATGGAACAAGATAGAAAGCCCGGAGATAAACCCACACACCTATGCGCACCTTATTTTTGACAAAGGAGGCAAGAATGTACAACAGGGCAAAGATAGCCTCTTCAATAAATGGTGCTGAGAAAACTGGACAGCTAAATGTAAAAGAATGAAATTAGAACGCCTTCTACCACCACAGACAAAGATAAAATCAAAATGGATTAAAGATCTAAATGTAAGATCAGAAACTATAAAACTCTTAGAGGAACGCTTAGGCAGAACAATTAGCAAAATAAATCAAAACAAGATCCTCCATGACCCACCTCTTGGAGTAATGGAAATGAAAACAAAAGTAAACAAATTGGGCCTAGTTAAACTTAAAAGTTTTTGCATAGCAAAAGAAACTATAAACAAGGTGAAAAGGAATGGGAGAAAATAGTACCAAATGAAACAACTGACAAAGAATTAATTTCCAAAATATACAGCAGCTCAGAACTAAATGCCAGAAAAACAAACAACCAAATCAAAAAGTGGGGAAAAGACCTAAACAGAAATTTGTCTAAAGAAGGCATACAGATGACTAACAAACTGATGAAAAGATACTCAAAATCGCTCATTATTAACGAAATGCAAATCAAAACTACAATGACATATCACCTGACACCAGTCAGAATGGTCATCATCACAAAGCCTACAAATAATAAATGCTGGAGAGGATGTGGAGGATGCTGTAAAAGTGCTGCACTCAATATGCCAGCAAATTTGGAAAACTCAGCAGTGGCCACAGGACTGGAAAAGGTCAGTTTTCATTTAAAGGAAAAGACAAAGAATGTTCAAACTACTGTACAATTGCACTCATCTCACACGCTAGTAAAGTAATGCTCAAAATTCTCCAAGTCAGGCTTCAACAATACATGAACTATGAACTTCAAGAGGTTTAAGCTGGTTTTAGAAAAGGCAGAGGAACTAGAGATCCATTGCCAACATCTGCTGGGTCATCAAAAAATCAAGAGAGTTCCAGAAAAATATCCATTTCTGCTTTATTGATGATGCCAAAGCCTTCGACTGTGTGGATCACAATAAACTGCAGAAAATTCTTCAAGAGGTGGGAATACCAGACCACCTGACCTGCATCTTGAGAAATCTGTATGCAGGTCAGGAAGCAACAGTTAGAACTGGACATGGAACAACAGACTGGTTCCAAATAGGAAAAGGAGTACGTCAAGGCTGTTTATTGTCACCCTGCTTATTTAACGTATATGCAGAGTACATCATGAGAAATGCTGGGCTAGAGGAAGCACAAGCTGGAATCAAGATTGCCAGAAGAAATATTAATAACCTCAGATATGCAGATGAAACCACACTTATGGCAGAAAGTGAAGAATTACTAAAGAGCCTATTGATGTAAGTGAAAGAGGAGAGTGAAAAAAGTTGGCTAAAAGCTCAAATTTCAGAAAACAAAGATCATGGCATTCAGTCCCATCACTTTATGGCAAATAAATGGAGAAAGAGTGGAAACTGGCCGACTTTATTTTTTTGGGCTCCAAATTCACTGAAGATGGTGACTGCAGCCAGGAAATTAAGAGACACTTGATCCTTAGAAGAAAGATTATGACCAACCTCAGTCAGTTCAGTTGCTCAGTCGTGTCCGACTCTTTGCGACCCCATGAATTGCAGCACACCAGGCCTCCCTGTCCATCACCAACTCCCAGAGTTCACTCAGACTCAAGTCCATCGAGTTAGTGATGCCATCCAGCCATCTCATTCTCTGTCGTCCCCTTCTCCTCCTGCCCTCAATCTCTCCCAGCATCAGAGTCTTTTCCAATGAGTCAACTCTTCGCATGAGGTGGCCAAAGTACTGGAGTTTCAGCTTCAGCATCATTCCTTCCAAAGAAATCCCAGAGTTGATCTCCATCAGAATGGACTGGTTGGATCTTTGCAGTCCAAGGGACTCTCCAGAATCTTCTTCAACACCACAGTTCAAAAGCATCAATTCTTCAGTGCTCAGCTTTCTTCACAGTCCAACTCTCACATCCATACATGACCACTGGAAAAACCATAGCCTTGACTAGATGGACCTTTGTTGGCAAAGTAATGATTCTGCTTTTCAATATGCTATCTAGGTTGGTCACAACTTTCCTTCCAAAGTAAGTGTCCTTTAATTTCATGGCTGCAATCACCATCTGCAGTGAATTTAGAGCCCCCCCAAATAAAGTCAGCCACTGTTTCCACAGTTTCCCCATCTATTTCCCATGAAGTGATGGGACCAGATGCCATGATCTTCGTTTTCTGAATGTTGAGCTTTAAGCCAATTTTTTCATTGTCCTCTTTCACTTTCATCAAGAGACTTTTTAGTTCCTCTTCACTTTCTGCCATAAGGGTGGTGTCATCTGCATATCTGAGGTTACCTATATTTCTCCCAGCAATCTTGATTCAGCTTGTGCTTCTTCCAGTCCAGTGTTTCTCATGATGTACTCTGCATATAAGTGAAATAAGCAGAGTGACAGTATACAGCCTTGACGTACTCCTTTTCCTATTTGGAACCAGTCTGTTGTTCCATGTCCAGTTCTAACTGTTGCTTCCTGACCTGCATATAGGTTTCTCAAGAGGCAGGTCAGGTGCTCTGGTATTCCCACCTCTTGAAGAATTTTCCACAGTTTACTGTGATCCACACAGTCAAAGGCTTTGGCAGAGTCAATAAAGCAGAAATAGATGTTTTTCTGGAACTCTCTTGCTTTTCTGATGATCCAGCAAATGTTGGCAATTTGATATCTGGTTCCTCTGCCTTTTCTAAAACCAGCTTGAACATCTGGAAGTTCACGGTTCACGTATTGCTGAAGCCTGGCTTGGAAAATTTTGAGCATTACTTTACTAGCGTGTGAGATGAGTGCAATTGTGTGGTAGTTTGAGCATTCTTTGGCATTGACTTTCTTTGGGATTGGAATGAAAACTGACCTTTTCCAGTCCTGTGGCCACTGCTGAGTTTTCCAAATGTGCTGGCATATTGTGAGCAGTACTTTCACAGCATCATCTTGCAGGATTTGAAATAGCTCAACTGGAATTCCATCACCTCCACTAGCTTTGTTCGTAGTGCTATTTTCCAAGACCCACTTGACTTCACATTCCAGGATGTCTGGCTCTAGGTGAGTGATCATACCATCGTGATTATCTTGGTTGAGAAGATCTTTTTTGTACAGTTCTTCTGTGTATTCTTGCCACCTCTTCTTAATATTTTCTGCTTCTGTTAGGTCCATACCATTTCTGTCTTTTATTGAGCCCATCTTCATGGTACACTGGAGAAGGGAATGGCAAACCACTTCAGTATTCTTGCCTTGAGAACCCATGAACAGTATGAAAAGGCAAAATGATAGGATACTGAAAGAGGAACTCCCCAGGTCAGTAGGTGCCCAATATGCTACTGGAGATCAGTGGAGAAATAACTCCAGAAAGAATGAAGGGATGGAGCCAAAGCAAAAACAACACCCAGTTGTGGATGTAACTGGTGATAGGAGCAAGGTCTGATGCTGTAAAGAGCAATATTGCATAGGAACCTGGAATGTCACGTCCATGAATCAAGGCAAATTGGAAGTGGTCAAACAAGAGATGGCAAGAGTAAACGTTGACATTCTAGGAATCAGCGAACTAAAATGGACTAGAATGGGTGAATTTAACTCAGATGACCATTATATCTACTACTGTGGGCAGGAATCCCTTAGAAGAAATGGAGTAGCCATCATGGTCAACAAAAGAGTCCGAAATGCAGTACTTGGATGCAATCTCAAAAATGACAGAATGATCTCTGTTCATTTCCAAGGCAAACCATTCAATATCACAGTAATCCAAGTCTATGCCCCAGCCAGTAACACTGAAGAAGCTGAAGTTGAATGGTCCTATGAAGACCTACAAGACCTTTTAGAACTAACACCCAGAAAAGATGCCCTTTTCTTTATAGGGGACTGGAATGCAAAAGTAGGAAGTCAAGAAACACCTGGAGTAACAGGCAAATTTGGCCTTGGAATGCGGAATGAATCAGGGCAAAGACTAATAGAGTTTTGCCAAGAAAATGCACTGGTCATAGCAAACACCCTCTTCCAACAACACAAGAGAAGACTCTACACATGGACATCACCAGATGGTAAACACCGAAATCAGATTGATTATATTCTCTGCAGCCAAAGATGGAGAAGCTCTATACAGTCAACAAAAACAAGACCAGGAGCTGACTGTGGCTCAGATCATGAACTCCTTATTGCCAAATTCAGACTGAAATTGAAGAAAGTAGGGAAAACCACTAGACCATTCAGGTACGACCTACATCAAATCCTTTATGATTATACAGTGGAAGTGAGAATTAGATTTAAGGGGCTAGATCTGATAGGTAGAGTGCCTGATGAACTATGTCATGGAGGTTCATGACATTGTACAGGAGACAGAGATGAAGACCATCCCCATGGAAAAGAAATGCAAAAAAGCAAAATGGCTGTCTGAGGAGGCCTTAGAAAAAGCTGTGAAAAGAAGAGAGGCAAAAAGCAAAGGAGAAAAGGAAAGATATAAGCATCTGAATGCAGAGTACCAAAGAATAGCAAGAAGAGATAAGAAAGCCTTCCTCAGCGATCAATGCAAAGAAATAGAGGAAAACAACAGAATGGGAAGGACTAGAGATCTCTTCAAGAAAATTAGAGATACTAAGGGAACATTTAATGCAAAGATGACCAACCTAGACAGCATATTAAAAAGCAGAGACATTACTTTGCCAACAAATGTCCATCTAGTCAAGGCTATGGTTTTTTTAGTAGTCATGTAGGATGTGAGAGTTGTACTATAAAGAAATCTGAGCACCAAAGAATTAATGCTTTTGAACTGTGCTGTTGGAGAAGACTCTTGAGAGACCCTTGGACTACAAGAACAAACTAGTCCATCCTAAAGGAAATCAGTCCTGGATGATCACTGGAAGGACTGATGCTGAAGCTGAAACTCTAATACTTTGGCCACCTGATGCAAAGAGCTGACTCATTAGAAAAGACCCTGTGCTGGGAAAGATTGAAGGTGGGAGGAGAAGGGGATGACAGAGGATGAGATGGTTGGATGGCATCACTGACTCAATGGACATGAGTCTGAGTAAACTCTGGGAGTTGGTGATGGACAGGGAGGCCTGGCGTGCTGCAGTCCATGGGATCGCAAAGAGTCGGACATGTCTAAGTGACCGAACTGGACTGAACTTGTACTGTTGGTGGGAATGCAAATTGATATAGCCACTATGGAAGACAGTATGGAGATTCCTTAAGAAACTAGTAATAAAATCAACATATGATCCAACAATCCCACTCCTAGGCATATACAGAGGAAACCAAAAAAAGATACATGTACCCCAATGTTCATTGAAGCACTATTTATAATAGCTAGGACATGGAAGCAACCTATATATCCATCAACATATGAATGGCTAAAGAAGCTGTGGTACGGATACACAATGGAATATTACTCAGCCATATATTTGAGTCAGTTCTAATTAGGTGGCTGAAACTACAGCCTATTGTGCAGAGTGAAGTAAGTCAAAAAAAGAGAAAGATAATGGTGCTGATGAATATATTTGCAAGGCAGCAATGGAGAAACAGACATAGACAACAGACTTATGCACACAGGGAGAGAGAGAGGAGAAGTTGAGATGTATGGAGAGAGTATCAGGGAAACTTATGTTATTGCTGCTGCTGCTGCTAAGTCACTTCAGTCGTGTCCAACTCTGTGCGACCCCATAGACGGCAGCCCACCAGGCTCCCCATTCCCTGGGATTCTCCAGGCAAGAACACTGGAGTGGGTTGCCATTTCCTTCTCCAATGGATGAAAGTGAAAATTAAAAGTGAAGATGCTCAGTCGTGTCCGACTCTTAGCGATCCCCTGGACTGCAGCCCAGCAGGCTCCTCCATCCATGGGATTTTCCAGGCAAGAGTACTGGAGTGGGGTGCCATCACCTTCTCCGTGAAACTTATGTTACTATATAAAATAGATAGCCAATGTGAATTTTGTGTATGTCTCATGCAACTCAAACAGGGGCTGTGTGTCAACTTAGATGGGTGGGAAGGGGAGGGAGATAGGAGAGGGGTCCAAGAGGGAGGGGACATATATACACCTATGGCTGATTCATGTTTATGTTTGACAGAAAACAACAAAATTCTTAAAGCAATTATCCTTCAATTACTCAGCCATTAAAAATAATACATTTGAATCACTTCTAATGAGGTGGATGAAACTGGAGCCGATTATACAGAGTGAAGTTAGCCAGAAAGAAAAACACCAATATAGTATACTAACACATATATATGGAATTTAGAAAGATGGTAACGATACCCTGTATGCGAGACAGCAAAAGAGACACAGATGTATAGAACAGTCTTTTGGACTCTGTGGGAGAGGGAGAGGGTGGGATGATTTGGGAGAATGGCATTGAAACATGTATAATATCATATAAGAAACGAATCGCCAGTCTAGGTTTGATGCAGGGTGCGGGATGCTTGGGGCTGGAGTACTGGGATGACCTGGAGGGATGGTGTGGTGGGGGAGGTTGGGAGGGGGTTGCGGGATTGGGAACACATGTACACCCGTGGCAGATTCATGTTGATGTTGTGACAAAACCAAAACAATATTGTAAAGTAAAAAATAATAATAATAAAAATAAGAAAAAGAAAAAAATTTTTAATAAATAAATAAAAACAAATAAATTTTTTTAAAAGAAAAAAGAGAAGATATAAATCTCCAATATTAGGAATGATGTAAGGCGTATCACTTGAGAAATTTCAGACATTAAACGGATAATAAAGTAAAAACAACTTAGGCCAAAGCACTCAACAACTTAGATGAGGAAACTGACTGCAAAAGGGTACTAGAGAATTTTGGGGGTCCTGGAAATATTCTACATCATGATTGTTGTAGTTCCTGCACAATGTAACCATTCATCAAATTATACAATTAAATGTTGAATTGTACTTCGTGTAAATCATACCTTAATAAAGCAGATAAATATAAAAAAATTATATTTTAATTGTGCTTTGTTTTTAAAATAGAACAATATACTTGTAAATGTTGATACTATACTAGTGATAAATAAAACTTTAAATGATGTAGTGAATGATGTTCATAATTCCTTAACTAGCTAGTGGTTAATTTCATGAATGCTGATTGGGAAATCTGAAAGTAAAAAAAAAAGTACTTCTCATCTGCCTATAAATAAACTTATCATTATTTCTTAGTTATATCAGAATGGCTAGTCATACCCAGTCTTTGAATTGATATTTCTTTTCCAGTATCTTTAATTATGTTATTTATCTAAGATGGCATTTTTTCTTTATGGATAAAAGCATTCGCATAGAAATTTTATAAATTCATGTTTCAAATTTCACCTTAAGTTTAAAAGGAAATATATTTGTCTTCTAAAGGCAAAATGGCAACCCACTCCAGTACTCTTGCCTGGAGAATCCAGGGACGGGGGAGCCTGGTGGGCTGCTGTTTATGGGGTCACACATAGTTGGACACGACTGAAGTAACTTAGCATATTTGTCTTCCAAAGGTAAAGGTTTCTGCATTCTCAGGTAGATCTTGTTTGGAAGTTGTAACAATTTCACATCCAATTTCTGCTCATTTGAATGTGAAATGAAAGTTGTTCAATCAAGTATTTTTGTGACCCGCATGGACTATACAGTCCATGGAATTCTCGAGGCCAGAATACTGGAGTGGGTGGCCTTTCCCTTCTCTACTCATTTATGTCCCTTCTGTTTTCAAACTGACATTCATACTCAAGACTGCTCAACTTGTAAAGTCCTAAGCCTTCTTCCTGACCATATATTCACATGCAGGGCTTCTTATATTCAGTTATATATATATTATTATGTTTCTGAATCTGAAATCTCCTTACATGTAAAAAGCCTTATTAAAGTAAGGCTGATCTCATGATTTTAAAAGTATTCTGGAAAAAATAAAAGTATTCTGAAGTCAAGTTAAAGAAAGGTAAGCAAGTAAATCTGTATTGTCTGTCTCATATAAAATGAAAAACTCATTACTCTTGTTTCCCTTGTATTAGTTCCTAACATTTAACACTTACTTTCAAACTTAGCCAGATTATCTCCAGAAATATTTAGGTATTTATTGACTCTTAGTTTTTCCTCTAAATAGTCTTCCCTAGTGGCTCAGAAGGTAAAGAATCTGCCTGTAATGTGAGAAATCAAGATTTGATCCCTGGGTTGGGAAGATCCCCTGGAAAAGGGAATGCCCATTAACTCCAGAATTCTTGCCTGGAGAATACCATGGACAGAGGAGCCTGACGAGCTACAGTTCAGTTCAGTTCAGTTCAGTCGCTCAGTCATGTCCGACTCTGCGACCCCATGAACCACAGCAGCCAGGCCTCCCTGTCCATCATCAACTCCCGGAGTTCACTCAGACTCACGTCCATCGAGTCAGTGATGCCATCCAGCCATCTCATCCTCGGTCGTCCCCTTCTCCTCCTGCCCCCAATCCCTCCCAGCATCAGAGTCTTTTCCAATGAGTCAACTCTTCGCATGAGGTGGCCAAAGTACTGGAGTTTCAGCTTTAGCATCATTCCTTCCAAAGAAATCCCAGGGCTGATCTCCTTCAGAATGGACTGGTTGGATCTCCTTGCAGTCCAAGGGACTCTCAAGAGTCTTCTCCAACACCACAGTTCAAAAGCATCCATTCTTCGGCACTCAGCCTTCTTCACAGTCCAACTCTCACACCCATACATGACCACAGGAAAAACCATAGCCTTGATTAGACATGAGGTTGCAAAGAGTTGGAAACGAATGACTGTTATTTCCCCCACACATTCTCTCTATTGCCTTCCTTCCCCCTATCACCCCACCACCACACACACTTTCTCCAGGTGCCTGGAATGTACGAAAACCTATCAGGGCATATATTTTCCACATCTGAAGTCACAAAAGTTTGAAATCATTTCTGACTTTCTTTGAAATATATCACTGTGACATAAAAATTGAGGGAAAAATTCAGCCTCCTGAAATGCTACAAGATTAGCTAATCCTATCATATTGAGTAGCTTGATGTTTATTTCAACTCAAAGTAAAATAGTTTGTGTGATCTTGGCCTGAAACTTAGATAATATATTACTCATACTCCAAAACTGAAAGCTTGAAAACAAAGGAGAACACAGAATATTTGCCTCTAAGTCATTGAATAGGTTGTATCAGGATAAAAAAAAAATAGTAGTGTGGAAATATTAAAGTACTAGCCAATACAAAATGAATTCTAGCTATGCCAAACAAACCTGCTCCCTTTATGCACCTCAACTTTGGAACCACATGATTATTGAAAAGGCTGCCTTTCACCTAAAGATGTAAATTCACCTTTAACAGTCCTTCCCAGGAAGTAACCTACTAGTCTCTGGAATATGGTTTTTGCATGATATTGCCAAAGGAGTGTGTAATTTCCTTGGTTCTGTCTTGCTGCAGCAAAGATCTGAAACAGCGGACCCATGTTACAGCTCGGTTACAGCTCAGAGTTTTATTCTCAAGCAAAGGATAGTACATCCTTGAGGCGTGAGGGTAGATCAAGGGTGGCCCAAAGGAGAGGCCTCAATCTGTCTTGGCTTCCTCCTTTTATACATTTGTCTTCTCCCTGCAGAGCCTGCCCTATGCAAATTGGGCTAACCAAGAAAGTGGTGTGTTTGTTTCACCTGAAGTTCTCACTCCAGTCCACGTGTCTTCTTTTGTTGAATTTTCACAGGCTTTTCTCTTTCTTTTCAATGGCACCCCACTCCAGTACTCTTGCCTGGAAAATCCTGTGGATGGAAGAGCCTGGCAGGCTGCAGTCCATGGGGTTGCTAAGAGTCGGACACAACTGAGCGACTTCCTTTTCACTTTTCACTTTCATCCATTGGAGAAGGAAATGGCAACCCACTCCAGTGTTCTTGCCTGGAGAATACCAGGGATGGGGGAGCCTGGTGGGCTGCCGTCTATCGGGTCGCACAGAGTCGGACATGACTGAAGCGACTTAGCAGCAGCAGTAGCAACAGCAGTCTTTTGGCCACCACCATTTTGGACTCCTTTTTCCTATTGTAACTACCTAACAATATGATATAAATTGTTTGAAAAATAAGATCATGCAGTCATTATAAGAGACACAGAAAGAGTTTGTTTAGCTTATTCCAGTGGTCTCAATATAGGCTTAAAATATATTTTTGCTGAAAAGGGAGTTGACTATTATCTATTCAGCTCTTTCTGTAACTATGGAGAAAGCCAAAGTCTACAGAGAATATCTATCTTTTCTACATCCTGTAAGTTTTAATGGCAAAGTAAGGAAAACTAGAATTAATTGTTTACGCTTTTGTTTATACTATGTTGTTGATGAAGTTTATCATCATCTATAATTTGTGAATTAAGTTCAACCAAATTTTCTTTTTATCCTCTACCCTGTATCAAGTATTTTGGAAATTAAAGAGAAGAAGCTGAATGTGCTGTGCCCGTAAGTAGCTCAGTGTCTAGCGATGAAGGTAGTTATAGAAACCATGATGGGAAGAGAGAGATAGGCAGCCATAGAAGAATACTGTACATGGTGGCCCAGGGACAAGAGTGAGTATCTGATTCTACACGAGCCACAGGGAAAGTTTAACAGTAGAAGAAATAACTGAGTGGGGTCTTGAAGGAAGAACTAACATTTGACAAGTGATGAAGGCCAAAGGAAGGACAGCCCAGGAAAGGCTCACAGTATATACACACGGACATCAGCAAGAATATATACAAAAGAAACATGCATTTAATAGCTACAACAGTATAATGTCAGAAGAAGAATCCACAAGTCAGTAAGACTGGAGAGGAGGTCAAGGTTACATGTCTTTACAAAGGACCATTAACGTTAAGCGAATGTGGAAACCCAGGGGAGCAACTGAAGAGAAGTGATGTGAATGACTTCGTTTTGAGAATGATACTTTTCATCTATTTTGAAAAATAACTCAGGGAAAACACAGGGAAATAGAAACTATTTTTTCAAAAAATTTATTGATAAATGAAGCTGGACTAATAGGGATGGACACACTGCATTTAAGGGTAGAACTTTAAAATATAAGACTGGTGAGTGAGAGAGAAAGAGAAAAAATGAGAACAATGTAGTAAAACATGAGGCTGAAATAAGTATTAACGGATTTATCTTTCCTCTTTTCTTTGTCATAAACAGCTGTTCACATTAATTAAGAAATAAATATACTCTCTGACACTTAGATTCAAGGTGGGGAAAATGACTGCCTAAACTCAACCCTCTCTCACTCCACCAATGTGAAGAATCAAAGAACTGGTTCACTTTCCCTTGATCCCTGAAAATACAGTTTAAAAAAATATATAATGGGAAAACTCAAATTGTTTATGAATCAATGAGGTCCTACTGGGCACTAAACCATTTTTCTCTGAGTTTGCTATTGGTCTGTGACTTTTTAAGAGAGGCTGATCTTGCAATGTAGCAACCAATTGGGAATCAGAGTGGTTTTCAACCGCTGTGTTATTTTCTGTTATAATCACAGTGACTCATCTTATCAGAAGACTGTGTTAGACTTCCTTCTGCATCTCTTTCACCCAAGGAGCTGAATTAACTCTTTTGTAACACACTCATGACTAATGTCTGCAGCTGTTAACTTAAACACAACCCCAGTATTTTTAGTTGTTTTGTTCCCAAAATAAGTCTCTTTGTGTATCAGATTTTGTATCAAAATTGAGTCCTGTCTTTTGTGCAGCATTGCTGTTCCTCTATTTAGGCAAACTTCAGAATATTACTAACATCGTACCACCTGAAATTTGTAAAGAACACCCATCACTCCAACTTTCACCACTCAGGATAATTACATTACTGGATGGAAAGTTAATTAAAATGAAGATGAAAATTACATTTTAGGAAGAAGAAAAATTACTATACTGAGATGCTTTGTCATAATATTTTAAATCTAACAATTGAAAGGTAAAAAGTGACAGGAGAAAGGCAACAGTGACCTCCGTGATGAAGCTGGTGGTCACCTCTTCAGCTTCCCTGCTGGCTCAGTCAGTAATGAATCTGCCTGCAGTGCATGAGACTCAGGTTCGATCCCTGGGTTGGGAAGATCCCCTGGAGAAGGGAATGGCAGCCCACTCCAGAATTCTTGCCTGGGAAATCCCATAGACAGAAGAGTCTGGTGATCTATAGTCCATGTGGTCACAAAGAGTCAGACACAACTTAGCGACTAAAACACCACCACCACACCACCATTCACTTCTTGAGTGAAACTATGTATAGTCATCACCACAACTCCATGAGTTGAATACCATTATATTCATTTTGCAAATGAACAACTTTAAACTCAGGGAAATTTAGCAATCTGCTCAATCAAGATCAACCAGCTACAAACTCAGTATGATTCCAAAGTCTGTATGTTGCTTTCTTTTACTTCATATTACATCTCAGAATATCCTTCCACTGTTACTATCAGTTTTTCCAAAAAAATGTATTTATTATCTTATCCACTGTCATTCATTTGTTCAACAAGCACTTGACATAGAACTGCTACACTTGTTAAGCCTGTTCTAAGCTCAATAATAAGAATATCTTTGATAAATAATATATATGAGTAATTTTAATTGAGCATTTAAACTGTGCCAAACACTGCTTCACATTCTTATGTGTTAACTCATATGTGTGAACTTGTTTAACCCACAAAATAGCCTAATAGGCATTGTTAATATCCATGTTTGACAGGTAAAGAAACTGAAGCACTAAGAACTTAAGAAAATGACTATAGAAGAGTAAGCATAAAGGAAGCATAATTTTTAATCTAACAAAAATTTATTGTATATCATCTCTTGCTTGAAAACGCCTCACAGAGAATGAAGCATGTATGTTGATACTTATAGGATCAGGTGTCTCTTAATAAATTAATAGAAGTAGAAAAGGGCATTCAAAGCCACTGAAATCGCTCCATAAATACACTATCACCATCACACATTTGACAGTTGCATGCAATCAGGACACTATATCTCTGTGGTTTTCAACCTCAAATGGCTTGTGATGTTGCCCAGCAACCCTATTTTTCTTGCTAGAGTGTTCTTTCCAATGCCATTTCATGCTTCTTCATCATACTGAAACCTACAAATACCCTACTTCCTGCTCACTCCTAGTACATGGCTCTGCTTTCTATTTCACAGGAGCTAATCAAGTTAATGTTTGTAACCACCTCAAATTGAAGGCCTGGCGTGCTGCGATTCATGGGATCACAAAGAGTCGGACACGACTGAGTGACTGAACATGTAACAAATCATTATATAATTATCTGTCACCTAAATATTCCAGAGGTCTCAGGCTGAATAAATGTGATGAGCCCAAGTATCATGGGTTCAGTAAATATGTAAAGTAAATCCTTGCTAGACAAATGATAATAAACAAAGTCCAGAGGTAAAAAGTCTAAGGATTATCCAACTGACCACTCTGATAAGCCTTCCATATTTGCAGACAAGCCAAATAAGGAGCTGACCAACTCAGAATCTTTCCTGTAACAAGAAGCAGAACACTGAGAATGTCAAGTGAGACAGGTAGGGTCATTAGGCCAGAGAGTCATGTGTCTATCTCAGAGATGAGATTAAGATTTGCATCTGCCCTAAACCAACCCCTAGGGTCTTGCCATGCAAAAAAAGCCATGCTCTAAGGACAGATTCTTCCACAACATTCTCTGTTTCTACATTTAAATTTTGCATGTACCAGTGTAGAGTCATCTAGAAGAAGTCCTCTCTTCCTATATACAACCAAAAAGAAAAAAAGACAGAAAAGGAAAAAAGAGAGCAAACATATAGTATTCTGTGTTTTGACCACTACACCCTCATAAGTTAGTTTGTAGTTTTAGAGACTGGATGTCAAAATTACAAAGTTTTAATTAGCCTCCTGCATGGCAGGAAGAAGTGCTGAGAAATCTATGGTTGGTTTCTTTTCTCTTCCATAGGCTCTAAAATTGCAATTCTAACTATGTTTTTGCTTATATTTTATTTCATTGAAATTCCTCTCCCATATTAAGATCAATTTTGTGCAGAATGTTGTCTCCCCCAATATCCTCAGAGAGCTAGCACTTAAAAGATTCTTCTTTCTGTATATTCTTTCTGTTCCCTGTATCTTCAAATATTTCTCTCTTCTGTCTCCTTTTCTCTGGCATTTAAACATGTTAAGCTCTATCACTATTGCATAAGCCAACAATGATTTGTTTTTTACACAAACCAGTGGAGACTTCCCAGTCAGTGCTTTACTTTATTTGATCTATCACTCTTTGAAACTCTGTATCTCAAGAATTTTCTTAATTATCATCATTTTCTTCCTGCTTTCCTAGTCATGTTTTATTTCATTTGTGAACTCTTTCCTCCTTATTAATACTTCAAATATTGATATTTTAAGTGACACAATCTTAGATGTAGAACATCCAAAGGACTCTATACACACACACAATTATTAGAACTACTACATGAATATAGTAAAGTTGCAGGATACAAATTAACATACAAAAATCAGTTGCATTTATATATACTAATGATGAACTACCTGAAAAGGAAATTAAGAACACAATCTCATTGAAAATACTACAATTCTTAGGAATAAACTTAATCAAGAAGGTAAAAGATTAGTACACTGAAAACTGAATGTTACTCATGAACAAAATTAGAGAACTCACACACAAATGGGAAGACATTTCTTGTTCATGGACTGAAATACTTAATATTGTTAAAATGGTCACATTACCCAATGTGATCTACAGACACAATGAAATCCCTATAAAAAGTTCAATGGCATTTTTACAAAAATTGATAAAACAGTTGTAAAATTCACATGGAACCACAGAAGACTCTGGATAGCCAAAGTAATTTGAAATAATGAGACAAATCTGGAGCCATCATGCTCCCTAATTTTGAAAGATACTACAAAGTTAAACATCTTAAACTATAGACACAAATAAACTCAAAATGTACTGAAGATTTAAATGTAAACCCTGTAATTGTAAAACTCCTAGAAGAAAATATAGGTGAAAATCTTCATAACACTGGGCTTGGCAGTGATTTCTTGGCTACAACACCAAAAGAACAATCTATAGGAGCAAAATCAGACAAGTGGGAATACATCAAAACAGGAAGCTTCTTCACAGCAAAGGAATCAATCAACAAAATGAAAAGGCAGTATAAAGAATATGAGAAATACTTATAAACCATGTATCTGATAATTATTAATATCCAAAATGTCAAGGAACTCCTACAACTCACTAACAAAACAAAATACAAATAATCTGATTTTAAAATCAGGAAAGGACTCAGACATTTCTCCAAAAGAAGATAAACAAATTACCAAGACATATATGAGAAGACGCTCAACATCACTACCCAGGAAATGCAAATCAAAACCACAATGAAATATCATTTTATACATGTTTGGATAGCCATTATTAAGGGAAAAAGTAAAATAACAAGTGTCAGTTAGGATATGGAGAAACCAGAACTCTCATACGCTGTTGGTGGGATTACTAAATTGTACAGCCTCTATGAGAAATAGTTTCTTCAAAGAATTAAAAATAGAATTATCATATGAGCAATCCTATTTGTAGATATATCTATTTATATATATCATACTTATAGATATATGTCAAAAAGTATTGAAATCATGAACTCAGAGAGATATCTTCCCCTCCATGTTCATAGCAGAACTATTTACAATAGCCAATATATGGAAACAACCTAAATGTCCATCAACATATGAATGGGTAAAGAAATGAGGTACATATATGTACCACATATGTGCAATTGCTTTTGAAAATTTAAAAAAAAATTAATGAAATTTCATCTTGACAAACTATGAGGAAATAGCAATGGATGTGATTCCCATCTTATAGCAGTGGTTTGAAACTGCTTCAAGAAAGAATTTCTCTTATTAAACATGTGAATAACCTCAAAGCAGCTTGAGTTTCTATAATGCATTAAATAAAATCATATTTAATTCTGGAATGGTATCCAGACATGGCATCTCGGTTATCCAAATACTAACACATTCACTTGTAATACAGACTTTAATTAACAGACAGGTTATCTTAATTACTTTGTAATTCACTGATTTCATAACAAATGACAAGTCAAGGACTCAAACTGTAGCATGCTTAATTTTATATCTAGGTTAACTAATTATAAATAACAAGACCTATATCACTCATCAAGTACAACATCCGCCCACTTCCATTTCGTTTTAAAGTGTCTCTACTGCCATGACTGAGTTGCCTCTGCAGATTTAAAATACCTCTGAGTTCAATCAGTTCAAACTCAGTTATAAGTACTTGAAAATCAAGAAAATGTTTAAGACTAATTGTTAAATCACTACTTTAAATTGTATAGTAAGCACTAAGAAAAGTAAAAAGAGTTGAGAAGTAGTAAAAGTGGGCAAATCATGTACCATATGAGTGACTTGTGTGACTGTCTCCATAAGAAGATGTAATTAGCTACGTGAAAAATTTCATCCCTTCCTATTCCCTACAAGCCTGAAATGGGCACCATATGCTTCTGTTAAGATACATTTCTATATTTGTAGGGTTCATATAGATATGTACTTTAAGGCCTGTTAGCATTAATCACCAGTGCATTTTGGTGCTATATAGCCATGCATGGCTATGGTGCAGAGATTTGAAAGAAACATTTTTTCCCCCAAGAGACAAACTCAAGGCTCAGAATATGCCCTAACTTCTCTTGCCATCAAGCCTTTAGGGGTTCCTTTTAAAGACAACTCTAAATGGATCCTGCAAAGCAGAGGTCGAAGATACCTGAGATTAGTGGGTATTTTGAGATTCAAGCTAAAGCAAATGTAGGTTTTTTTTTTTTTTTCAAATCATGGCTAAGGCAATGTTTCTGGTTATTAGTGCTTTCAAGGAAATTTCAATTCTCTCAGACATTTGCGCGCGCGCATGCGCGCGTGTGTGTGTGTGTGTGTGTGTGTGTGTGTGTATAATTTACATTGCAGGAAATAGCGACAACTTCAGGTATATCTCACTATGTTTGTCTCTGAGCCCAAGAGACATTATGTACCATAAATGCAGGCACATGGGAAATGGTATTAATCAGGACCACCCAAGGGAGTGAACACTGTCCTAGATACTCATCAGAAAAAAAGAGGAAACCCTTCTATGAGGGGACTCTGGAAACTGTTTATAAAGAAAGCAATAGCTTTTTCAACAAGTCCCAGAAGAGGCAGTTACAGAGCCTCCTACTGACTAGGCCACTGCTTATAAATGAACAGCTAACCATGTGTGAAGGCAATGATTGTCCAGATTTTGGAGTAGACAGTCCTTTAGTGACAGTCACATTTTTATCCCATATGTACAATAAATATTATCATCTATAGGTGTCATGATAGGTAAAAGGAAAGGTAACCATAAGTTAGTGAACTAAATTATTAGTTAATTCGGGAGAGAGAGGATAAAACTCCATAACAAAAAACTATCAAAAGCTAAGCAGTGAAGCATAACTCCCACACTCAATATTGTCACCGAAAATAAATGACTATCAAATACTGTAAAGGAAATTATGGGGTAGACTCTATCAGGAGAAGAAATCATGCCTGCTTTCTCTCAACTACAAATAAATGGTTATTCATAGTCTAGTTTCACGAGGGCTAAGCTATATCTCATCTACTCAATTGAGATATTATTAGACATGAGAGTTCTGCAAAAATCACAGCTGCTTGGCAAAGAAGCCTTCACTATTTTCATCTAAAATATGAAGCATCTAAAGACATGTCATGGGCTGTAAGAAGACATCTAGAAAGGGTCAAAGTGCAGCTCCAGACACCTTCCACTTGGCAGGGTCTTGCCTGTTGCTGCTGCTGCTAAGTTTCTTCAGTCATGTCTGACTCTGTGAGACCCCATAGATGGCAGCCCACCACCGCCATCCCTGGGATTCTCCAGGCAAGAACACTGGAGTGGGTTGCCATTTCCTTCTCCAATGCATGAAAGTGGAAAGTGAAAGTGAAGTCGTTCAGTCGTGTTCGACTCTTAGTGACCCCATGGACTGCAGCCTACCAACCTCCTCTGCCCATGGGATTTTCCAGGCAAGAGTACTGGAGTGGGTTGCCAATTTGACAAAGTTAAGAATCTTATGCCAGCTTAGTTTCATTATACTTTATTCTCCATTTCAAACTTCTTTATTCCATGGGAAAATGTGGGATGAACAATGACACAATAGCAATCCCATGCTACAGTCAAGAAAAGTCTAGGTATAAGAGCTGAGGCCTGAAAGGAAGGAGCAGCTAAAGTGGGAGGTCAAGAATGGCCATACAAGAGAATTAATGAAAAAAGCATTGTACAGAACATTACCCCTCCATGGATTGATTTTCTGTGTGTTCCTCATGCAAATGTATGTGAATCCTGAATGTGGCTGGTATGAACAAATGTATTTTTCTTTAGTGATATGAAACACTGAGGCTTGCACAAGACTATATTCTTAATGGAAAATTATTAAATGTGATGAAATTTCCAAGAACATTGACATGATTGAAAAGTGAAAGTGTTAGTCACTCAATCATCCAGTTCTTTGTGATGTCATGGACTATAGCCCTTTGCCCATGGAATTCTCCAGGCCAGAATACTGGGTAGCCATTTCCTTCTCCAGGGGACCTTCCCAACCTGAGGATCAAGCCTGGGTCAGCTGCATGGCAGGCAGATTCTTTCCCATCTGAGCCACCAGGGAAGCTCCTTGAAATGATTAGTAGAGATGAACTAATCAATGTAAAATTCCATCTTTTAAAGTATTAGTTTAGCTGAACTTCATGTATAATCTTACTTCATTCCTGTGTCAATAAAACAGAATTCTTGGAGTGTTCTTTCCTTAAAGCAGAGGCATGATAATCTATTTCTTTCAAGACATACTGACCACTGTGTTCAGTGAGGAAAGACCTCTATCATGTTAACACATTTTCCCACTAGGGACTTAAACACAAGTCTTTGGATTCCTCAGTTGGGTGTTTGAACAAACTGAGCCAATCAAGTTCACTAGTGAGACAGACCCACTGGGGAACTTCATATTATGCGGTTCACTGTTAGAAACTGCATTTGAAAAAACACCTAAGGCAGCCACCACCTACCTATTCAGCTATTAAAGAAAGTGGTAGAATTGGCAAAGGAATACCAGTAACGAAGGATCAAATAGCATGATTCTTTTTGTGATTGACATTTGATATTTCTGGATTTGGAAGTCTGATGTGTGGATATAGCCAACTTCTCTCATTGTCCTTGATGACAAAAATCTGTGGAAGTCAGTGCTTGTGGTATGTATGTTTATTTACCCACCAGGTTAATTTTTTCTTAGACTATGTGAAACTTGCCTCAGGGATGAATGTAGATTACAATGAGTTATTATTTAAAACACTTGATTCCCCTTCTATTTTCTTTCTCTATCCAGCCACTGTTTTCTTCTATTTAATTTTGCCTTGCTCTACTCACATGTGGTATCCCATGTTCTCTTTCACTGATGAGCAAAAAGTGGATGTTAAGAATAGTTAAGTATTTCTGTTATACCATGCCCTTATCTAAGAATTAGGGAAGCAACTCTCAAGCTTATTTTCAAAGGAGGCACTGCTGATCAAGAAATCTTCCCTTTAGGAAATTATAGAAACCCTGTCCCACATACCTGTGTGCCCTTCAGTAATCATTCACAGCACAAACAAGCAAAGAAATTTAAATTAGATTTTCATCAAAACTTGGAATTTTAAGAAAACAAAGTAATTTAAAGCAAAACAACAAGAAAAGCCAAAGATACAGTCTGACAAGATTCTCAGGTTTAAGTGAAGAAAGGAAGGTAAGGTCCACATTAATGGAGCCCTCACAGTGCAAATGCCAGCTGTCCACCATCATGAAAAAATGAGGTAGAGTCAATGCTTCACTTTTAAGTAAATGGCTCATGAGCTAGAACTTTTTTAATAGTGAATACTAGCTTCTCTAATCCCCACCTGTTTCTTCTGTCTTAATAGCTCTGAGGAGCATGACCAATTTAAAATTATCGTTCTGTGATAAAATCTTAATACTCAGGATAAAATACTGAAATAACTATATTTTTACTCTGACAAAACCTTTTACACAATAATAAATTATCTCTGTACAACAGAACATCCTGGACTTTTCCTGTGAAGAAGCTTAGCAATCAAAATCTAATATGTTATAGAAGAAATGTGTTCCAAAGTGGGATTAAAAACTGTAAATTTTATATGACCTTTCAGTAGCCTTAGACTCTGGTTTGAAACACACAGTAATTTTAGCTCCCTAATGGTGGGTGAGAAAAGCAGCCCTTGAATGAGAGAGTTTTATAAGATGTAAAGATAACACTTTACAGCAAGTCTATCTGCTATCAAAATTTTGGGTGGGAAATGAAGCAAATAACACTTAACAAAACTTTTGCTTTCCCAGAGTAAAGTGAAAAATCCTATTAAATGCTTCTGTGGAGAATGTATTTTCAATAAGTGAATGTTGCCCATTTTGTAGAGAAGCTTTTCAATTTTCCGTATCTTTTTTTTTTACTCTACAGACCCTACCACCCACTCCAAGAATTCTCCTGCTACCTAAATGCTAAAAAAGGAAAAAAGATAATCTCTACTAAGAAAGAAGTAGTAGCAACTGCTTTAGATTAACAGTTAAATATGGGCTTAATTTTTTTCTAAGTTATATCATTCTAGATGACTAAGAAGTGGATGAATAGTTATGAAGAAGCATTGAATGCAAGTTCAGGCAACACAATTTTCTTTTCTGTTTGTCCTTTACAGGCTATGAAACTTAGCAACACCCTTTGACCTCGCTGAGATTCAGTCACTAGATTACATTAGAAAATAATATGCTTTGAAAATTATAGTTTTGCAATGTATTAGTATTTTAATTACTAATTAGTTACTTGAACTGTTTAAGAAAAATATAAAATCCTTTTGTTTAGGTGGCTTATAACTTAGCTGGGAAGTAAAATAAGCTCATACACAAAAATAATAAATGTAACACTAATATAAGGATTTGGTGATGGATTTGAAGCTGAGAACAAATTTGGGAGATAACATTCGATAACACTGATAAGATTTAATAATAACATTGTGTTTATGGAAGTAAATGAAAGTCTTTCTTCCCATGAGATTTGGAAAAATGTGTTAATATTTTTTGAAACTAGTTTGGCCTAAAAGGAACACCATTTGTGAAGTGATACAGTGTTTTCGTTTGAGATGTATTAAATTTTCCATGAGAAATATCTATCTTTTAGGAGCAACTGGAATTTGAGAGGTTCAACCTGGAGGTATATTTTTGGATCAAGTATTAAAACAATGAAATTATGAGTATGGCTCATATTCAGAGATTGATCAAGAATCAAGAGTAGAGTCCTGACAATAAATGCTATAATAACCAGGCAAAGAGAGTGGCAAGGAGAAGCCTCCGAAGAATGCTGAATCACAGATGTAAGAAAGAAAACTGAAAATCATGACGCTGATACTGCAGGATTTATGAAAATGTGACACTAGAGGAAAACATTTGAGAAAGGCAACATGGCAGCAAAGGTGAACCTCAAACTCCCAAAGTTTGGTGATGAAATAAACAATTACCTTGTGGAAGCAGCAAGGATGAGGACTCCTTATCTAGGAGTTCAGCTGGCATGTGAAGGAAACAAGTCTTCACAGAAAGAAAGGGAGCTGAGAGCGGTGAAACATGTAATGTGAAAGAAACTTGAACACAGGTGAAAAGGAAATAGTCGTTGGAATAGGAAAGTTGAAAACACTTAAGAATGAGAGGGTAAAGCTGGGAGGGACTCAAAGAAATGGGAATGAAAAGAGTAGAAAGATTCACTTGCAAGAGAAAGAAAACCTCCAGCTGAGTGGAATTCTGCAAGGCCTGTACTAAGTAGGAGACGGAAATGTAGGAGGGAAAGTATGCCAGTTGGTCTCAATATTTCTTAAGTAGAGACTAAGGTCATCTGGTACAGGTGAGATTGGAGAATAGGAGAGATGAAAGCTAATGAGAAATTCTCATTCAATAGGGGTATGTACTTTTAATTAATTTTCTATTAACTAGACCACAATAGAAGTTGAGGTTACCTTGCAGAGAACTGTCAAGCAAATGATTACTGTCCATAGCAATGCAAATGAATTTCATTTGAGATAAAATTGATTTCCTGTCTCTAGAAAACATGACATTTTATTGCTCTACATGTAATTAACTAGTTTTATATGCATTAGCAAACTTCTACATCCTGACCACCTATATTCTTTAAATTTCTCTTTTTAACTGGTCTTAATATCGGGGCCTCTTTTTTTTGGGGGGGGCCTCTTTTTATTTGCTTCTATATAACTATTTTTTCCTAAATTTTTAATGCTTTTAAATGTTTGTCTATGTCCCTGCAATTTTTGAAAGCATTATAATATATTATTTTATTACATATATATATATAAATTGCTCCATGGATAGCTTTATATAACACATTCAAAGACTGAGTTCCTCTTAAGAGTTTCCTGAACCTGGAAAACCCAACCAAATAAGCACCCCAACCTTGTAGACTTAAGTAAATATAAACATAAATTAGGTTAATAGCAAAAGACCTTTAGTAAAATGCCTTTTACATTTTGGAAAGTGTAAGTGAGAAATGGAGGCTCATTTAGCATAAATGATTGATTAAGGTTTGCTTCTTCCAACTCAGGTATACAATCCTGCTGTAAAAAAATCATGCTCTATCCACAGTAAGCCACTTTATCCTCCAAAGACTGCCTAGTTACCCTCTCCCTCTTGGGAAGACTGAGAAACCAACTTGGGGCTTGGAATGAAATCAAAATGAGTTTAACCAAATGAGAGCTATTGCATCTAAGGGTGAAAACTGTGTATAGTCCAGAGGGCTCAGCCAGAAAACAAGGGAGGCAGACACCAGTTTCCACTGGGGGCCAAGTCTGGCTACCCCGGTTATTAAGAAGCATACCTTTTGTCACTAGCAGAGAAGTGTTTAATGGTCTACAGTGACATTGTTAGTGCATAAGAAAATAATATACATGATCAAAAAAATAGTTAAAATATCTACATTTATGGAGGAGGTCAGTTGAGTCAAACAGCTGAGAAGCCTCTCGTGAAAAAGATGCCTCTTGTGGAGTTTATCAGCAGAGCTTGCTGGTAGAGAACTGTTTTCAGAACTTTTTCTTCCTTCTTATCTTATGTGAGGTAAGTACAGACATCGAATGTAACAGGAAATTTTGATATGGCCATGACATCTAACCACATGTAATTTTTGTTATATAATTATTATAAATAAAATAATCACTAATTGTTTTAATGGATTTTTGTTATATTTTTCAAAGTATTATTCCATATAAGATTGAAAATCAGATAAGCAAAATACTGGTCCTTCACAATGATGAAAATGAGTAGATTATACTTGATTTATATAAATTTGTTGTACATTCTGCTGGATATTTTCCTATGTGTGACCATATAAAATATAAAGTGTCTTAAAAATGAAATGTATCCATGATGAAAATCATCTGAATACAGGGAATTAAATAGAAAAGAAATGTTGGTTTAATAGATTAAAACAATTTAAAAAACAAGATCTCTTTGGATTGTAATCTGGGAGATTAAGATTGTGTGGTAACAATAATAAAAAACATTATTTATCTAGCACTGAATTCTCTTCTCTTGAACCCCCTTTAAATCCAAAGGATTTGTGGCCAATTCCAGTACAGTCTGTTCTACTATAGCACGATGTATATGTTGCTATAAAATTGTCTATGAAAAATCTAGTTACAAAAACAGTTACTTTTATGACTGAAAAGTATCTGGGCCAAAGAGAATATCTGGTCCAATCTTCCCTTTGTTCCCTAAATTACAGAAGAATAATTATGCCTTGTAGAGAACTGCCAGGTGTGTTTACATAATAAAAAATCTGGGGCAGAAAAGAAAAAAAAAAGACTCAAAGCTCAGCTCGTTGGAGGGGTGAGTTTCTGAGGAGTGTTGCAGGTCTGCAATGAAAGCAGTTTCAGGGGAAAAAAAGGAGAAATTTATTAGTGTTATGTTTTGAAACACTTCACACTTTTTAAGACATCCAAGTAAAGACTTTGAACTATTTGATATAACTTTTGATTACTGGACTCCATCTCTTTGATCATAACACTGCTTTCAGATTGAATCAGTGGCTCGAGAATTTATGAGTAACTTTCATATAAGCGGTATCATATTTTATGTCTGCAATAACTAACTTTTCCTCAGTAGAAAATCTTACTAATGAAGGGTTTTATTAACTTGAGTATTTTGTTTTTACCTGAGAAAAATAAATTGGCTTACCTAAATCAACAGCAATAGTTTATTTGTGCTTCAATCTACATACTTAGAAGTATTTCAGCTATAAAATCCTCCTTGACCTTCACCTTGTAATTTTGCTTACAATAAAATTCATAACTATCAAAAGAATGACAACAACCAAAAAAATGTGATGTATACTACAAAGCTTCCAAATACGCTGCCATTCAGTGCTTTGTACCCAGCCAGCGGAAGACCCCATAAAACCCATAGTGCTCCCCACTTAATGGATAATTCATTTTACATTCACATCAAGTTCCACAATCTGACATTAGAAATACCCAGTTTTGGAAAACTTTGTGTAATAGAAAATATGCTGCAGTGGAACAGAATAAGGTAGAAAGAAATGAGTCAGAAGGGTTAATGAGATGAGATGAATTCACAAATAATGTGAAGAATGGTGTAAAGCCCAGTCAGAAGGTATTTCAATGATCAGCATAAATGGTGAAGGTTTGATGTTTGTGTGAATGGGCTAGAAGGGGAGGATTTTAGAACTCTCATAATAAAGAATGGTGTTGTTGTTGTTGCTGTAGCCTGCCAGGCTCCTTTGTCCATGAGATTTCCTATGCAAAAATACGGGCATGGATTGTCATTTCCTTCTCCAGCGGATGGACCTTCCTTACTCAGGGACTGAACCCACATCTCCTGCACTGGCAGGCAGATTCTTTACCACTGAGTCACCAGGGAAGCCCATATAAAGGATAGCAGGTAACTAATGATTATAGTGAGAGAAAAGCTCAAAAGAAATTTTAAGAAATATAAATATTATACCTTGGGAAACAAGGAAGACAGTGGCCTCATTGACCGACATTTATTGTTTAAATTAGAAGACTCTTGCCCAAGCTTCCTTTCTGGTATTCCATACCTAAATATCTAAAAGGAGGAAACACTGCATAAAATTATGCAAGATTTTTAAAAAATAGAAGTGACTTATAATTTAGGTTCCAAATTTTAAAAGAGAAAATAATAGACCCACTAAAAATATCCACTGCTGCATAGAGCAAAAACTGATGGAACAATAGTAGTAGTCATGGTTACCTGCATGGCATCAGCACACTATTATTATACAATTCATTCCTATGAATAACACAATCATAGCCTAACATAATACAAAATAATCTTGCAACAGTGATACAAAAAAACCCAAACCAGAAACTGTTTAAATCAACTAGGCTCACAGCTTCAAAATATAAATTTGCATTTCTTGTGTGAGTAATTTAACTGTTGTATATGTATTTCCTTAATTTTATAATCACACTTCTTGTTAAATCATTAAGTCATGTCTGACTCTTTGCGACGCCATGGACTGCAACATGCCAGAATTCCCTGTCCTTCACTATACCAGAGTTTGCTCAAATTCATGTTCATTGAGTCCATGATGCTATCTATCCATCACATTCTCTGCCAGCCCTTTCTCCTTTTGCCTTCAATCTTTCCCAGTATCAGTGAGTCAACTCTTATCAATGAGTCAACTCTTTGCATCATATAGGCAAAGGATTGGAGCTTCAGCTTCAGCATTAGTCCTTCCAATGAAAATTAAGGGTTGACTTCCTTTAGGATTGACTGGTTTGATCTCTTTGCAATCCAAGGGACTCTCAAGAGTCTTCTCCAGCACTACAATTTGAAAGCATCACTTTTTTGACAGTCAGCCTGCTTTTGGTCCAAATCTCACATTCATACACGACCACTAGAAAAACCATCACTTTGAGGGTACAGACCTTTGAGGGCAAAGTAATGTCTCTGCTTTTTAATATGCTGTCTAGGTCTGTCATAGCTCTCCTTTCAAAAAGCAAGCATCTTTTAATTTCATGGCTGCAGTCACCATCTGCATTGATTTTTGGAACCCAAGAAAATAAAATCTGTCACCACTTCCTCTTATTCCCCTTTTATATTCCATGAAGGGATGGGACTGGATGCTATGATCTTAGTTTTTTGAATGTTGAGTTTCAAGGCAGCTTTTTCACTCTCCTCTTTTATCTTCATCAAGAGGCTGTTGAGTTCCTCTTCACTTTCTGCCTTAAGTTGTTGCTATTTTTCAGGCAATCTTGATTTCAGCTTGTGATTCATCCTGCCTGACATTTCACATGATGTACTCTGTATATAAGTTAAATAAGCAGGATGACAATATACAGCCTTGATATACTGCTTTCCCAATTTGGGACCAGTCAGTTATTCCATGTCCAGTTCTAACTGTTGCTTCTTTACCTGTATACAGATTTGTCAGGAGACAGGTAAGGTGATCCAGCATTCCCATCTCTTTAAAATTTTTCTAGTTTGTTATGATTCACACATTCAAGGGCTTCCTAAAAAACCTTCATATTGTTATTGTTCAGTCACTAAGTTGTGTCTGACTCTTTGGGACCCCATGGACTGCAGCACACCAGGTCTCCCTGTCCCTAACTCTCCTAGAGTTTACCCAAGTTCATGTCCATTGACAAAAAAGCTTCATAGTAAAATGACTAAATTATTCATGGGAGTTCAAAGTTTAAAAAGTATTATTTTGAAAATATATAACCAAATTCAGAAGAAAAATAAAAATCACCCTTTCTTAAATACGTCAGTTTTATATCAACTGTTTTTAAAAATAACAGTTAAAAATAATAACAGTTAAAAATAATTTAACTTTCATTGACTTATTTTTATTAATATGTTTAAAGATCTCCAAACAGATATTACCAGCAACAAATTCATTAATACTTGCCTAACATGGAAATAAATTTTGAATTGTTGGAATGTCTTTTTTAAAAAAAATATTCAATATCTGATCCTCATATTATATTGTAAAATCTTTCTCATCTTGTTCCTTGATAAACTGAACATATAAATTTATGCCTGAAACTCCAATTTCAGAATAGCTACACAAATGTATTTCTCCTGAGACTATGGTATTCAGAGTGGACTCTACCACATGTTGAAACATGACTGATATAATTGAATTGGCATGAGTACGGAATGGGTTTTCATTCACATTAATTATATCCTGGCTATGAGAACAGAACACTATTTATAAATTGACTTACTGCAGTAAGCTTATGGAGCAGAGGTAGACTAATAGGAGACAGCAGGAGGTAAGATAGGGCTTCCCAGGTGGCGCTAGTGGTAAAGAATCCACCTGCCAATGAAGGAGGGACATAAGAGACTTGGGTTTGATCCCTGGGTTGGGAAGATCCCTTGGAGGAGGTCATAGTAACTCACTCCAGTATTCTTGCCTGGAGAATCCCATGTAGAGAGGAGCCTAGTAGGCTCTGATCCATAGGACTGCAAAGAGTAAGACATGACTGAAGTGCAGTAGGTAAGATGCTCAGTATATTTATAGTACTTGGTTTTGAATCTGAAAAATGTATATTACATTCTGATTCTGAACCCATTTGACTTCAGACAAGTCACTTAACTTCTTTGAGCCTTAATTTCTTTACGGATAAATTGAGGGAGTGAGTAGATGCTAAATGACTCAGTCTGGTACTAAAACATTATGATCAAAAATCATTCTGTATACTAGTCACACAGCTCTTCAGTTTCTAGGAATTGCGTATCAAAGTTTTGCCAATATCTTCTCTCTGCCAATTTGTCTCAGCTCTTACATGCATTCAGCAAACTCCAGATCACAAATTATGCCAGTGAACATTTTGAACCTGGCAAAGTGAAGTGTACTATTCTGAAATATCTGCACAATATCCAGCAAAACAACTAAAGGTATTATGGGCTTTTCAAAATCAAACATCTCAGCTAACTCTGTGGTGACTTATCCCTATATTCAACTATGGGTCTTTTTCTTTTGGAGAATTCTGTTACATTGCTGCATCCTAAAGTAGTAAATGAATCTTGGAATATACTATAAATGCCATTTCTGTGCTTTTATAGTCTAGAGGAAACTTCTCAGATAGGAAATAGTTAGCTATTACTCTGCAAGTGAAATTGTAATGCAGCTGGTTGTATATCCACTTATCCCAACCCTGGCTTCTGGAAATTGGTAAGGATTTTGGAAAAAAAAAAAAAAAGTACAGGATAGCAGTGTGAAAGCAATTGTAATTGGTAATCTTGTGTAATAACTATGTCTCAAATCACTACTGAAGTCTTCTTCTGAATTAGACTGATTCACATTTAAGAATTGAGTTGACTTCTATATTAGCATGGACTCCAGCTGTGCCCATATAGAAAGCAGTGTGATCAGCTGATTTTTAACAATTGTTGGCTTTATCTTCCTCTACCATTTTTATGAATATATTGTTCCCAGCAACACATTTGGTTCACTTTCCTTTTTTTCTCAGCTAATTGTTTATTGTTCATAGATCTCGCTTGAAGATATCCTCCAATATGAGATGAAAAGGAAGCAGCTAATTTGCTTCCCTGAATATGACACAAGAGCTTTTAAGTCCATGAAAGGCAGGGTCAATAAAACTTTAACATAGCACTTGAAGGGAAATAACTGTGGATTCCAGTCCCTTCTCGAGTATTTATAACAAGGGACTTCATCTTTTGTATCATCGCTAAAGATGAATTGCTAAAATAAGATTTGTAAACTGTTGTTCATTGTGAAGCTTATTATATCTTCCTATATTTACTTTCTAACTTAAGTTAAGCACCTAAAAAGTATGGCCCTATCTATACATTACACTCAAAAATCATTTATATGATGGTTGCTTAGAAGTGCTTTAAATTTATATATATTATAAAATTTTTACATTTAAAAATCCTAATTTTTTTATCCAAAGAAGTTACACATTGTTTCCTGGTGATACAGCAAATCCTTTATCTAAAGCACAATAGTTAGTAACAGTATTTTTGAGTAAAAAACCTCTATCTTCCCTTTGTCTACAAATGAAATGACCTCCTTTCAAACTACCACTTCTTTGAGTCAGTGTAGAAATTGTCCCATGATGTTTCATGGTACCCTTGGTAATCTTTCTTGTAATTAGTTGACAAAGGAAACTCATAAGAGTAGGGATGTGCTTTCTGGGATACCGTATGTGTTGCATCATCATACAAAGAAACTGTGAGAACCTTCAGAAGAGACTTAGACTTGCCTAAGGCCACAGTATTGGAACTGAGATCTTCTGGGATGTGGACCAGCCATCTTTCTCATTAGACTCCGTTCCTTGCTGCTTCCATCACAGTTACAAAACAAAGTAGGAAATGATTCATCTTTGTATAGTCACATAAAAATGATTCTTTCTTCCCATTTCATTCAAATGGGCTTAGGTAGAACAGAGAAATAGGCAATTATCTCCTTTCTTTTCTATCTCAGGTGTCTCTAGAGGGTGTGAGCTTCTGTTTGAAGGGTATTTCTCTCCTATTTGCCCTCCCTTTCCAGAAGTGTTATAAGGTTGGATTTAAATGACTGGATTCCCAGAGAGGATCTTCAAAGGACAAAAAGGTACCAGAATTGCCCATAGAGTCCTATAAAGTGCTCCAGGAGCATGCAACAATGGAGTCCTGCTCTCCATTCACCTGCTCTGCACTCACTCAGTTCCTGTGTTAGCAATAGAAGATTGTTCCCTGTTTAGAAGTTATTAACTAAATACTAGGAAAGATTTTTTACAAGATAAATCATTTTAATTTATATTGTGCATATTATACCTGTTTCAGGTTCTCAGTAAGCATTCGTGGACTGAACGAGCAAATACTCTTATACTGTTAGCATTACAGCTCTAATAGCCTGCACTGAATAGAAACACGGAGTCCCTCTTATGATGACCACATTTCCAGTGAAGTTTTCTTTATTGAGCCTTTTCTATATGTTATGATCTATGTGACTATGCGTGCTTAGTCATTCAGTCATGGCTGACTCTTTGAGACCGTTTAACTGAAGCCTGCCAGGCTCCCATGTCCATGGGGTTTTTCAGCAAAGGATACTGGAATAGGCTGCCATTTTCTTCTCCAGAGGATCTTCCAGGCCCAGGAATCGAACCCGCCTCTCCTGTGTCTCCTGCATTGCAGGTGGATTCGTTACCTGCTGAGCTACTGGGGAAGACCCTGTGTGACTTAATGAGCACCAAATGTCATAATCAGATTATGCTACAAGAAGTAGGAAAATAGGTAACTGGGACTAAACATGAGCAAATTTGGTGTGGCCATTATTGATATAAAATAATTTGAAGAACCAATTAATATCCCCTACAATTACATAATGTGAATATTCTTTAAGGAAATCAGTCACTTACTTATCATTGAGTATCAGTTTTCTGTATGAATATGTGTTAAGTGTCTAACAGTCTGCACCCTTGAAGAGGTCAAAGCTTGCAGATAGATGAGGAAGGGAACTTTGTCTAGTGAAGAAGGGACTGCAAGAGAACAGAAAAAGTCCTGGAAGCACAGAAGAGGTAATGGTACTTGTGGGCTGTCACAGGAGGTTCCAGGGAAAGAATTAGTGGAGACAGGTGGAGTTTCCAGAAGAAAATAAAATAGAAAGATATTGCAGAGAAAGAAAGTGGAATAAACAAAGGCACCGTAGTATAGAAGTAGAAGATGTACTCATGAATAAAATGACATTCAACAGGGGAAAAATGTATGCATTTAGGAAAATAATTGGATAAGATCATGCCTCATTAGCAGTTTTCAATATTATCCAGTAAGAAATATGGAGACATACTTGAATTTTAACCAAGGAGGGATGGTGGAATAGAAAGAGAATTGTGTCTAATCTGTCTCCTCCTTTTCCTTTTCTACCACTATTACACATTCTAACTGACTTTTATTTTGTCCTGACTCAGTCTTCATACCTTAAGATATTCTGGAGTGGGAATTAACTTGAATTTATGACAAATCTAATGTGTAAGGGAGGCGGAAATCTAAAAGAACATTATAGGCATTCTTGAAGACATGGATGGATGTTGACACCATTAAAGAGACACAGATTGTTCAGGAGTCGAAACAGTGTGGCTGTGCAGAGTATGGAGGGTAACGTAACACATTTATTTGGGTCATCTGGTACTTGAAATATCTGAATGTTCTATGCAGGAATGGGAAGGAAATGAAATGCCAGGAAAGCAGGGAAGAGTTTGGAGCCTGGTGGAGTTTTAGGGGTCTCTAGCATACAGACCATGACCACGTGTGTGATTGTATAAGAGGACTGTATGTTTGCTGTACACTTGAAACTAACACAATATTGCAAATCAACTATACTACATTTTTTTAAAAAAAGAGGATTATAAAATAAGGAGAAAAGAGAACCTTGACTAAAACCCTGGAGAGTACTGAGGAGATGAAATCAGATTGAGGAAAATATTAATACTATGTACACAAAAGAAGAGAACATTTCATGAAGACCTGAGTCAGCAGCAACAATGCTACAGAGGACAACGGGGATGAGACCACAGAGAACCTACTGGATTTCGCAAATTAGGAGCTAACTTTGTTACCACCAAACCTGTTTTAGCACACTAGTAGCTTGAGGTATGAAGAAGACCTCAGCAAGAGAAGGCAGGAAGTATGAAATTCTTTCCCCAAAAGTCAGTTCACAACATAAATGGGAAACCAGTAAAATTATTGGATTGGATACTTTTTGATGCTATTTTTCTTTTCAGACTTTAAAGGTTCATTTAGAATTTCATCAAGAAACTGGGTATTTATCTTGGGATCACCCTATAGACATATGACCAAAGCACTTACCTACTGAAATAATCAAATTATCTTCACATTATTCTTCTACAGTCCATTGTTTAATGATGTATTGTTGCTGTACATAAAATATCATGAACGTGAATGTGAAGTTGCTCAGTCATGTCTGACTCTTTGCGACCCCATGGACTGTAGCCAACCAGGCTCCTCTGTTCATGGGATTTTCCAGGCAGTAGCACTGGAGTGGATTGCCATTTCCTTCTCCAAGGAATCTTCCCGACCCAGGGATCGAACCCGAGTCTCCCACATTGTAGACAGACGATTTACTGTCTGCGATCTCAGCCAAAAGGCCGAGAAGCATTCATAAAATATGAATCAATCAAAATCACAAATGATTAACTTGCCTAAACATAAAATTTATTGTTAATAATGCATCCTTCCTCTACTTATACATTTAAATGCATCATAGTATGTATAGTTATAAAATTACATATAAAATTGTAATTTAAGACAAGTGTATTTTGAGTTATGATAACCTTCACCACCATCTGGAAAATGTATCTATCATTTTGTTTGTGTCATGTATATTTCTTCAAAGAAGACATACTGATGGCCAAGAGGCACATGAAAAAATTGTTCAATATCACTAATTATTAGAGAAATACAAATCAAAACTACAATGAGATATCACTTCATACCAGTTAGAATGTCTACCACCAAAAAATCTACAAAAACTAAATGCTGGAGATGATATAGAGGAAAGGGTTTCCTCCAACACTATTGGTAGGAATGTAAATTGGTATAGCCACTATGGAAAACAGTATGGGGTTTCCTTAAAAATCTAAAAATAGAGCTACCATATTATCCAGCAATCACACTTCTGCACATACATACAGGAAAAAAAAACAAAAACATGGTTCAAAAGGATGCATGCAACCAAAATATTCACTGTAATGCTGTTTAGAGTAGCCAAGACATGGAAGCAACATAGATGCCCATCGACAGATGAATGGATAAAGATGTCGTACATATATACAATGGAATATTACTTGGCCATTACAAGCATTTTGAAATAGTGTCATCTGCAGCAATATGGATGGACCTGGAGATTATTATACCAAGTGAAGTAGTATAGTAAGTCAGAGGTAAGTGAAGTAAGTCAGAAAGAGAAAGACAAATATATCACTTAAATGCAGCACCTAACAACAACAACAACAAAACAGGATACACATGAATTTATTTACAAAACAGAAACAGACTCAAAGACTTAGGAAATGAACTTATGGCTACCATGAGGGAAAAGCCAAGGAGAGGGTGAGATTGGGAATTTGGGACTGACATGTATGTGTGTCTGTTAGTTGCTCAGTCCTGTCCAACTCTTCGTAACCCTGTGGACCGTACCTGATCAGGCTTCTCTGGCCATGGAATTTTCCAGGCAAGAATACTGGAGTGGGTTGCCATTCCCTTCTCCAGGGTATCTTTCTGACCCAGGGATTGAATCCCACTCTCCTGCATCACAGGCAGACCCTTTATAGTCTGAGTCACCAGGGAAGCCCAACATGTATGCACTGCCATATTTAAAATAGAAAACCAACAAGGACCTATGCACACGGAACTCTGCTCAGTATTCTGTAATAAGCTAAATGGGAAAAGAATTTGAAAAGTAAATAAATACATGTGTATGTATAACTGAATCATTTTACTGTATACCTGAAACTAACACATTGTTAATTATACTCTGCTGCTGCTGCTGCTGCTGCTGCTGCTGCTAAGTCACTTCAGTCGTGTCTGACTCTGCGCGACCCCAGAGACGGCAGCCCACCAGGCTCCCCCGTCCCTGGGATTCTCCAGGCAAGGACACTGGAGTGGGTTGCCATTTCCTTCTCCAATGCATGAAAGTGAAAAGTGAAAGTGAAGTCGCTCAAATTATACTCTAATATAAAATAAAAAATATCTTGAATTAGGAGAGAATCAGTGAAGGAATATTTAATAACAATTGTTGCAGATGTTGATACCTTTTTGAGTCTTCTTGGGACAGCAGGTTTGTGTTAAAAGACAGTTCCATTCCAAGAGTCTTCTAGAACCTTGAATTCTTTCTTAGCAAATAACATTTCTCAGTCCTGCTCAAGGACATGATGAAAATACTGAATAATCAAGGGATTTCTCATTTATGCATTGAGTTAAGAAAGATATTTTAAAGTATCACTGAGGGATGAAACAAAGAATATAGTTGTTAACAAATTTTCAAAGGGATTAGACTAAATAAAATGTTAATTAGGTGCCTAAAGAAAATATGTGGAAGTAAATTTTTTTTAGTAACCAGTAGAACATACACAAACCTCCCTTCTGCTTATCTCTTTGTGAATTTTCTGAACTGAATGTTAAAAATTAAGTCATCTTTTCGTAAAAAGGAAAAACATTTTGATATACTGATTCATTTGTCCCCTATTCTCCATAAAATGCTATTTTTAAATTTCAAACAGCTATTCATTTTTTTACTACGAAAAGTATCAACATTTTAAAGAATAAGATGATAGAAATGCTTTGATTACAATTAATCTTTGTGAATACTGAATGAGAAACAGAATCTTTATTGGAGAAGCAGTAATCAAATCAGTAGATACTACAAAACAAGTTATTAAAAAGTTCTTTAATTATGAATTGCCCTTGTCCACACTTTTCTCTTTCAATCATTCAAATTATAAATCTAGTTGGAAAAAAAAATCAATAAAACATGATGAATAAGCAAATTATTTTCCTCTAGTGCTAGTCTTTGGGTTAAAATAGGGACAGCAACTTTACATACCATTGGTATGAGACATTTTAGTGCTAATATTATGAAATATGTATTATTTTTATTAAAACTTTGAGATAAATTGTACTTGTTTTAATTTTATCAGTAACGAACAGGAGTCTAGGACAATTCTGTGAAAATATATTGATAATCTCTAAAGCATAAAATATTAGCTTTGTTCTAAAATTGATGGAAATCTGTGATTGCTCTATATGCCATTTAAACAATATTTTCAAGTCCCCTACCACAGGTTGAGAAACTTTGAACAAAAAAGAGAATAAAGTTATGGCTAAATACTAATAGCAAATGATTGCTTCAGATGAAGTAAACATCCCACATGTTTTCCTTAATGGTTAAACATATTTAACAAAATCTTGGTAGTCTTATTGTAAAAGCCATTTTACTTCTATTTTACTGAGAAGTATTTGCAGCCAGCAGAGTTAATGCAGGCTCATTAAGGAAGCCACAGCACTCTGTGCATTAGGACTCTGCACTTACCCCTGCTTTTAGCCCAATTATCCCATATTGTGGGATGAGGAAGATCATTGTTCCTGCTCACTAGTTCTCTTGACATTTATGTCTCTGTGAGCTTACCATCAATTTATCCAGGGTTTTTCAAAATTAACCAATCTTAAGTAGCACTCTGGAACTTTAAAAATCAGATTTCTAGACCCCTTCCTCACAGGATTATGATTTGCTGAACTTAGGGTAGGGTGTCTGAATCTACATTTTAACAAAGGGGCAAGGTACCTTTTAAGATTAAGTAAATTTGGAAATAACATCTACTTCTCCGCTCTTCTTATATCCTGGGGAGGATCTCTCTCATGCATTGTGATGCTAGTCCATGGAAAGTCTTTTCTCTGCATTTCTGCATCCAGTGTGTCTTCTTTCTTCCACTTCTTGCATACTTGGAGTTGATACTTGCATGCTTTCAGTTTGAAGGGCAAATCCCACTTTTCCACTTTCTTCTTCAATATCCTGTGGGATTAGAGTATCTTCCCCCAAAGTCTGAGGTTTATGAGCAGAAATGAGTAGAGGACTTGCTTCTACTAGATGAGTGGAGGACTAGGGCTTCCCTGGTGGCTCAGTCAGGAAAGAATCTGCCTGCAATGCAGGAGACCTGGGTTTGAACCCTGGGTCAGGAAGATCCCTTGGAGAACCAATATTCTTGCCTGGGAAATCCCAAGGACAGAGGAGTCTGTCAGGCTACAGTCCATGGGATGCAAGAGTTGGACATGACTTCTCAACTAAACCACTACCACAACCAGAGGACTAGCTAGGATTAAATGGACAGGAGGATACTAGAAATAATAGATGCTTACAACAGGAGGACTAGACATGACATACCTGGGGCAGAGTATGGATGTGAGTAGGAGGAGCAAAATTTAAAAAACAGAGTGGAAACATAAGGTTTTGGCTAGTGACCTTACCTGGAAGGCATAGTGCCTCTGCCTGGTAAGACTAAGAGTGATAAGGGAAAGATAGTCCTCTCCAGCAGTGAGAGACTAAAAATGGTATTGGTATCAAGACATGTACAGAATTTCAATCACATCCCTTATTAACTGGATATGATGATAACCATAAAAAGTGACTACTCTAAATAAACACTGTAAAGAATCTGCCTACAGTGCAGGAGACCCAGTTTCAATCCCTGGGTTAGGAAGATCCCCTGGAGAAGGGAATGGCAACCCACTCCAGTATTCTTTCCTGGAGAATCCCATGATCAGAGGAGACCAGCAGGCTATAACCCATATGTATGTATATGTGTTTGTACTGCTCCCCTAAACATACTTCTCCTCTCACTCATCTATAATCTCCCACTCAGAGAGTAAGAAACTCAACTCCACTATTTGCCATCCATTATTCATTTAAGGGAGAAGGAAATGGCAACCCACTCCAGTGTTCTTGCCCAGAGAATCCCAGGGATGGGGGAGCCTGTTGGGCTGCCATCTATGGGGTCGCACAGAGTCGGACACAGACTAAATCGACTTAGCAGCAGCAGCAGCAGCATTCAGTTAAGTGCTTAATTCTCTAGTAGTTCATTTTTAAACTTAGAGCCAAGCCCTGTTGTTTCTAGAATTTTTATTGTGTATAAATAGCATCTGGCATTTAATTTAATATTAAATAGAAATATACCTTTCTTTATTCTCTCACGCCTACATCACTAGAAACATGTTTTAACAATCAAGCAAGTCTTCCTCTGAGATTTTATCTTGTTTCTTCATTTGGTATTATAACCAGTGGGAATGAAATTACAAATAGATTATGTTCCAAATATTTGCTTTCCAGTCAGTCATTTGGAACTTGTGGCTTTTGTTTTAATTGAAACACTTTACAAATAATGGTAAGATTTCTAGGCTAGCTCACAAAGGCCTATTTAGCCCAGAATATAATTGTAAGGGTATATAATTGCAATTAAAAATGATAGAATATAACATTAATATGTAGAAAGGGAAACATTAAAACAAGAAGTAGTGTTATATTAATCTTAGAAATAATTGCTTAGGCAAAGAAAGCAAGGCCTGAGAGTAAGAAGTCTATTCAATGCAGAGAAAACATCTGTGAAGGGGCAAACTGACATGATGAATTCTGAGATGGCTACAACACACAGAGTGTGATGTAGATTCTAATAAGCCTGGACAGGCAAGCAGAAACTCAATTATTGTAGCCTTCATGTGCCATCCCAAGAAGATGGGGTTTAAGTTTAGTGGAATGAGAAGTTAATGATGAATTGTATGTAAAAGTATGGTGTGATCTGCTTAGCAACTTAAAATCTTACCCTGATGACAGTCTTAAGGATAGATAAAGGGGTGACAAAAGAGGCAGGATCAATTAAAAAATATTGAAATGGTGGAAACAAGAGATGAAAGCATGACTTAAGTTAATAATCCAGTATTCTGAGGAAGGGGAAAAGTGGTCAGATATGAGAAGTGATAAAGAGATAGACATTTGGTTTCAATTATTAGTTATTATCATTGGGGTGGGGGAGGATGAACCTTTATGATTTCCCCTTCACTGGTCTGAGAGACGGAGAAATTAATTGGGCATCTCTTGGTGCCATTAATCAAGAAACAGGGTATGGTAGGAAGAGAAGTCTGGAAGAAAACGTAATGAGTATTTAGTAACATGATTTGCATGAAAAGTAGTCTTATCTTTCAATCATAATCCAGGTATTTTATAATAATTTATAGTGGGAGTGATTTCCTAAGATAACCTGCCAGAAAAGGGAGAACAGAAAGGGTACAGAGGTGTTACAAAGAATTTATGTGTACTTACAGAAAAGGATTATCAAAGGTGTACCTTCATGACTATAAGAAATGCCAGTAGAAAAAATTAGATGATGACAGCTTACATTAGATCTCTTGAGAGGGAAGAAAGAAAATATGACAAAGAGCCAAGGAGTCACCAAATCAGGAAGTTTGGAATGGGTACCATCAGTCCAACTGGAGGTGGGGCTTGTTTAGGATTAAGGGAAAGAATTTAAGAGGAAATGTGCAATGGCTTGTTTAGTCAGATGCATGTTTTTATGGTATTGGAATAGCACCATGGACTATTTCAGCTGTGATTTCCACTCAAAGTTTTCCTAAGATTCTCTTTGGGATATAACTTGATAAGATTAAAATCATCCTTGCTAGCTGGATAGTACGTCTATTGTGTGTGCTATACCTATAGTATATTTCATGTGACTTAAAATTTATAACTCCTTATAATATTTTGTAACACAGGTTCAATTTTCTAACCACTTAATTTCATCTTCGCCCATCTGTTTTCCCATGTGCAAATCAAAGATCTTCCTTCTCTGACACCTAATCTTCCCTCTCATTATTTTTCATGTCATTTACATGCCTGCGGGTTCAGGGAGAATAGAACTGTAGCAATAAAAAATTAGGCAATATGTCGGTATCTTTGGAAATTTGAAGTTCTTGAAGGACTAGTCATTACTTAGCATTTAGTTTTCTTCCAGAAAACAAAACAAAATGAATTACATTATCAACAACAAAATCAAACAGTCTAGTCCAGACCATCAGCTGTTTCTTTGTGTGCATTAATTGATTGCAATCTGAAAGCTGGCATATAGCCTGGAATTAATTTTTATAATTTGCTTCTTCTCTATGGGAAATGGATCCACAGGAAACTGATGAAGAGGATAAGTTTTTATAACCATCTCCTCTGTAAGCCTTATTATACTAATGCATGTGATAGAAATAAATGAATGTGACTAAAACAAAGCAAAAAATGATTTGAGTATTTTTAAGAAAGTGTTGCAACAAATAAATATGTGAAGAACCAATAATATGGGGGAAGATCTCTAAACAGAACCGTTTTTTTTTGAAGGGCGGTGTTAAAAATAAGAACATTTCTATGGAAGATTTCTGAAGTGTACACTTGAGTCAAACAATCTGAATAAATAAAATATTATCTTAGTTGAAGATTTTAGCTGACAAGTAGCTGAAAACTACACTAGCAAAATTAAAAAGTATCCAAGAAAAAACTTCAACATTTAGCTTATCATTTGAAAACTGCCATACCAACAAATATTGTCTACTTTTTAAGCCAAACATATTTTTCATATGCTTTAGAGGCTTTGTAGATACATTCCATCAAACATAATAAAAGTTACAAAAATGCATTAATTAATTAATTTACTAAAACTTTAGTTAGTTCTAATCTGTTATGGGAACTAAGATATACATCAGTCAAGGAAGAACATACAAGCAATCTCACTTAAGAAACAGACAGGACCACATATAAAGTAAAATACAATGTTCTTTAGCAAAATCAATATTCTAAATTTGAGTAAAATTAACTATAAATGTCATGAAATATCTTAAAAAACAATTTCAGTGGCATGTTATAATAGGTCAAAATTACATAAATGCATTGTCATCATCTTTGCACATTTAATAAATATTAAAGATATGCTAAAGAAATAAGAAACATAATTTCTTATAATAATACTGCTGCTGAATTTTATATAAATACTGCATCATATTATATTTTGAAATTTTATATAACTGGGTGCATTAGACAAAAGTCAGTTGAATAAAAGAAACTAATAGGGAAGAGTTAGCCTATGATGAAAGAATTAAATCACTCAGATTTAACAACATTAACTCAAACACAGTGAAAATTATGTACGATAATATTGTTTATGATGAAATTTATGTAAGATGAAGAATCAAGGAGATAAAACTGATTTTATAAACAAGTTGCAATGTTAATTGAATAAATCATTACACATATATGATCAAAACTAAGAAAAATCTGCTTAGAAAGAAAATCTGGAATAAACATATCTAATACTATATTGATAGTGAAAGCTTTTGGGAGACCTGGATAATCTCGTTACTTTACATTTTACTCCAATGCTCAGAACAAAGACTAATTCGTTTTATAAGAATAAAATCAAGTAAACTCTCTTAAAATGAATGAAATGAAGCTTTACTCCAATAATGGCATTGCTTTTCTCAAAGCCCAGCAGCAAGACCCTATACTTGATATATTACACAGATGTCCTAGCATGTAAATGAGCTTGTGCATGATTGACATGAGCAGATGCTTATTTCTCATTGCTTTGTTGCCACTTTTGGGGTGGAGTTAGATGTAAAGTTCAGTATAAGAAAGTTGGAAGAGAACAGCAGTTCTGCCATATCTACAGTGCAAGTAGTATCTCTAGTTATATCTAGCAATAACCTATATATTTCCTCTTTTGTAGGGAATAAAGTAGCTTTGACACAAAGCAGCATTGACACCATCTGAAAATTTAAAAACAAACACTAATTAGTGTTTGCTTTGAAAGGACATATATTAAAATTGGAAAACTATAGACAGAAAAGATTAGCCTGGCCCCTGTGCAAAGATGACATGGAAATTTGTGAAGCACTCCATATTTTTTATCAATAGGTAACTGGATTAAGATGTGGTATACATATACAACAGAATATTACTCAGACATAAAAAAGAATGAGATATTGCTGTTAGCAGCAAAATGGATGGGCCTAGAGAATACTATATTTAGTGAAATAAGTCAAAGACAAATATTATATGATATAACTTATATGTAGAATATAAAAAATAATACAAATTAATTTATATACAAAACAGAAACAACTCACAGATACAAAAAAGAAACTTGTGGTTTGATCTCTGCTCCTTTTCTTATTAAATAAAGCTTTCCAATAACTAGTGTTATAATTAAGCATTTATGCTGTACACACATTAGTGAACACATATATTCTTTGCCCATTTGAAAATGGTGTTTAAAATATATGCTCCCATGTCAAGTATCACTCTATGTGAAAGAGAAGAATAAATCTCTCTCATGTTGACCAACAATTCAGACAATAACTTTGAATATCCACATCTCCATGTTTTCAAAAGAACAAATAAAGCTTTGATTTCTCTCTGGTGATATTTTATCTTCATTCCACATCTCATTTCTTTGTCATTTGAATTCATACTCTCATAATGTAGAGAGGTTTTATTTTTCTTTTAGTGCTGGTAAAACAGTTTTTAGTGTGTTCTTACCCCTTTAGCTACAGAGAAGTTTTGTTTAATACACCGAGAAGAAATGTGTTCTCAAAATAAAATTAAAGTATGAAAAATGAGGCCAATTGGTTCAGCAGTAAAGAATCCACCTACAATGTAGGACTTGCAGTTTCCATCCCTGGGTCAGGAAGATCCCCTGGAGAAGGAAATGGCAACCCACTCCAGTATTCTTGCTTGGGAAATCTCAGGAACAGAGGAGACTGGCAGGCTACAATCTATAGTATTGCAAAAGAGTCGGACACGACTTAGCAACTAAACAACAATAACAATTCCTTACAAAGTCAAGACTGTTGATGTTTATTATGTTTCTATCAGTAATATGTTAGGATTTCAAGCAACTCAAAGATATATAGACAAGATATGTGATTTCTTTCTAGTGCTCAGAGTCCAGTTGGGGAGATAAGCCGTACACTTGAAACTTCCCCTTAAAACAATATAAATTATTTATAAAAATATAAATTCTATACAAATCAAACTCCTGTATGTGCACTCTGAAATAGGTGAGGCCACAGGGCTGATGTCATAAGGGTATGCTCGATTGCTTATTGAAAGAGCTTGAGCTGAAGGATGTTTTGAAATAGTTACAAATGTTTATTGTACAGAAGACAATGACATACAAATGTAAGAATCAAGCATTTGAGGATTATGTAAATAACTATCTTCTGGGAAAAGCATAAGAAAAAACCCAAGCTGTACTACACAGAGCTATTTGATGGAGGACTTTGAATAATAGACTCAAAGAGAAGAAATGACTTAAATTATTTCAAGTTAAGAAAGTATCACCATTATTTAAGAAATAATTTGCTTTGAAATGAAGCACCGCTTAAGTTTATTCAGTAAGTAGGTTTGGCTTTGTTCAACTTCATTCAACTTTAAGTCCACTTTTCTTTTGTATAATGAAATAGCCCTAACATAGGGTCTTAAGGGCTAGAACTAGATTTAGGGGGAGAAGAAAAGATAAGCATCAAGCTCTGGAAGTACACTGTGATGAGGGCAAATGCAGCCTGGTATTTAAAGTGAGTCAGAGGTAAATGCCAGAAGAGATACATCAAGTAAAAGTGATATACTGTGTAGAGAGGAAACAAAGAAAAATATAGTAAGATGTTAGCAACAGGGAATAAAGCAAGCTACAGGGAATAAAGCAGAGCAAGGCAAACAAGAGCTGGAATTTGTTCATGTACTGGGATCCTTGGTGTTTCATTTTACTGGATACGTGGTTCTTAAGTATATTGTGTGTGTGAGTGTGTGTGTGTGTGTGTGTGTGCGTGCGTGTACGCTCAGTTGTGTCCAACTCTTTTCAACCCTATGGACTGTAGCCTGCTAGGCCCCTCTGTCCATGAGATTTCCCAGCAAGGATCCTGAAGTGGGTTGCCATTTCCTCCTCCAGGGGATCTTCCCAACCCAGGGACTGAACCCATGTCTCTCAGGTCTCCTGCACTGGCAAGAAGACTCTTTACCACTCAGTTCAGTTCAGTTCAGTCACTCAGTCGTGTCCAACTCTTTGAAACCCCATGAATCGCAGCACGCCAGGCCTCCCTGTCCATCACCATCTCCCGGAGTTCACTCAGACTCACTTTCATCGAGTCGGTGATGCCATCCAGCCATCTCATCCTCAGTCGTCCCCTTCTACTCCTGCCCCCAATCCCTCCCAGCATCAGAGTCTTTTCCAATGAGTCAACTCTTCACATGAGGTGGCCAAAGTACTGGAGCTTCAGCTTTAGCATCAGTCCTTCCAAAGAAATCCCAGGGTTGATCTCCTTCAGAATGGACTGGTTGGATCTCCTTGCAGTCCAAGGGACCCTCAAGAGTCTTCTCCAACACCACAGTTCAAAAGCATCAATTCTTCAGCACTCAGCCTTCTTCGCAGTCCAACTCTCACATCCATACATGACCACAGGAAAAACCATAGCCTTGACTATACGGACCTTAGTCAGCAAAGTAATGTCTCTGCTTTTGAATATGCTATCTAGGTTGGTCATAACTTTTCTTCCAAGGAGTAAGCGTCTTTTAATTTCATGGCTGCAGTCACCATCTGCAATGATTTTGGAGCCCAAAAAAATAAAGTCTGACACTGTTTCTACTGTTTCCCCATCTATTTCCCATGAAGTGATGGGACCAGATGCCATGATCTTCGTTTTCTAAATGTTGAGCTTTAAGCCCACATTTTCACTCTTCTCTTTCACTTTCATCAAGAGGCTTTTTAGTTCCTCTTCACTTTCTGCCATAAGGGTGGTGTCATCTGCATATCTGAGGTGACTGATATTTCTCCTGGCAATCTTGATTCCAGCTTGTGCTTCTTCCAGTCCAGCGTTTCTCATGATGTACTCTGCATAGAAGTTAAATAAGCAGGCTGACAATATACAGCCTCGACGTACTCCTTTTCCTATTTGGAACCAGTCTGTTGTTCCATGTCCAGTTCTAACTGTTGCTTCCTGACCTGTAAGAGGCAGGTTAGGTGGTCTGGTATTCCTATCTCTTTCAGAATTTTCCACAGTTTATTGTGATTCACACAGTCAAAGGCTTTGGCATTAAACCTCTGAAATGCTCATCATTTGTGTAGGCAGTAAGCATCAAGCACTTTGGAAAGGAATTTGGTTTCACTCCTTAAGAAGCTAAACACAGCAAAAGCTAGAAAATAGACTGGTATAATTTTCTACAAATAGATTATTTGTGCTGTGGGGCAGGAAGGAAATTCCACAATTCATAAAAATATGGTGAATCACAAATCATTAGTAGTCAGTAGTGCTGTTAGAGAATTTAGTTCTAATGAGGTGGATGAAACTGGAGCCTATTATACAGAGTGAAGTAAGCCGGAAAGAAAAACACCAATATAGTATACTAACACATATATATGGAATTTAGAAAGATGGTAATGATAACCCTGTATGCGAGACAGCAAAAGAGACACAGATGTATAGAACGGACTTTTGGACTCTGTGGGAGAGGGAAAGGATGGGATGATTTGGGAGAATGGCATTGAAACATGTATACTATCATGTAAGAAACGAATCGCTAGTCTATGTTTGATACAGGATACAGAATGCTTGGGGCTGGTGCACAGGGATGATCTAGAGAGATGATATGGGGTGGGAGGTGGGAGGGGGGTTCAGGATTGGAAAGTCATGTACACCCATGGTGGATTCATGTCAATGTATGGCAAAACCAATACAGTATTGTAAAGTAAAATAAAGTAAAAAAAATTTTTTTTAATTAAAAAAAAGAGAATTGGAGGTATGAGAAGGAAATAAATTGAATGAGGATATTGGAAAATATTTATTATTGGAATAGGGACTAGAAAAAGGGAGAAAGAATTTAAACAATTAGGCCTTCTAACGTGGCTTTATATATTGCTTTAATATTACATTAAGCTATTTTATGACTATCAGAATCTTTGTTTGCCAGCACTTGGATATACCCTGTTACCTTTTTATGAACTGGGGATCCATCCAAAGAAAAAAAATGCTGGAAATTATATTTCCATTTACATGGGAATATTTGAGGCACAGGGTGTATTATATTGAAGGAATACTTAGGTTTATTGGCTCCTATTAGAAGAAAAATGTATCATCCATAATGGGTTTTTTTTTTTTTACATCTAAATTTACTTCTGCTTCCCATCTATTCATTTTGGCATGTATGCAATCAGTTTGTCAACAAGAAAGAATCAATAAATCATCCATGGTGGGTATAGAACTATTTTAGAATGCTAAAGGGTCTGTGATTCCTGTACGTGTTACAGTCTTCTAGTATTTCTGACCCTTGCCCTTTATATAAGGTATGTTGATTCACATGTTCCTGTTAAAACAGGACATATGGCCTTTCCTGGTGATTCAGACGGTAAAGGGCGTGCCTGCAATGCAACAGACCCAGGTTTGATCCCTGGGTCAGGAAGATCCCCTGGAGAAGGAAATGGCAACCCACTCCAGTATTCTTGCCTGGAAAATCCCATGGATGGAGGAGCCTGGCAGATTACAGTTCATGGGGTTGTAAAGAGTCAGACAAGACTGAGTGTCTTCACTTTTTCAACTATTTTAGAGCATGACTTTTTGTGCTTTTTCCTTTTTCTGTAATGGTAGTCTTACTAGGCCAAAGATGCAAGGTTAAGGAACTCAGACACTTGAACTGGTCACAGAGGAGTTTCTGCTGTGTGCTGTGAACAGAAATCCCTGCAAATAAGGAAGAGTCACCAGATTTCTCTCACTACCCTTCATACATCTACACGATGGCCTGCATCTCACAGAAGCTGCCCTCTCCTAATTCATGGACCACTGCCAAGTAGAGTACATGAACGAAAGTGCAAGATTTTAGTAAATTAAAATTTTAAATAAAAATAAATTTATATTTTCAAAAAATGGTTTTTAATTTAGTTTTTAAAGGATTACATCCTTTAAAAATTAACTTCTTTATAAAATGAGTGAGATGGTGGATTTTTTTCTTTAAAGAAACACAAATGTTGAACGGTTTTGCATACCAATATAAAGCTAGCAGATGTGGTGAAATTCCAGCAGAACTATTCAAATTGCTAAAGTATGATGCTATCAAGATTTTGCATTCATTATGTCAGCAAATCTGCAAAACCCAGCAATGGCCAAAGGACTGGAAAAGATCAGTCCTCATACCCAATTCCCAAGAAGGGTAGTACCAAAGAATGCACTAACCATCAGTTACACTCATCTCCCATGCTACTAAAGTCATGCTTAAAATCTTGCATGCTAGGCTTCGGCATTATATGAACCAAGAACTTCCAGATGTCCAAGCTGGGTTTAAAAATGGAAGAGGAATAAGAAATCAATTTGCCAATGTTCTCTGGATTATAGAAAAGCAAGGGAATTTCAAAAACATCTATCTCTGTTTCATTGACTATGCTATAAAACCTTTGACTGTGTGTATCCTGACAAACTGTGGAAAGCTATTCAGTTCAGTTCAGTCACTCAGTCGTGTCCAACTCTTTGCGACCCCATGAACTGCAGCACGCTAGGCCTCCCTGTCTATCACCAACTCCCAGAGTTCACTCAAACTCACGTCCATCGAGTCAGTGATGCCATCCAGCCATCTCATCCTCTGTCATCCTCTTTTCCTCCTGCCCCCAATCCCTCCCAGCATCAGACTCTTTTCCAATGAGTAAACTCTTCGCATGAGGTGGCCAAAGTACTAGAGTTTCAGCTTTAGCATCATTCCTTCCAAAGAACACCCAGGACTGATCTCCTTTAGAGTGGAAAGCTATTAGAGAGATGTTAATACCAGACAATCTTATCCATCTCCTGAAAACCCACATGCAGGTCAAGAAACAACAGCTAGAACTCTATATGGAACAACTGATTGGCTCAAGTTGGAGAAAGGAGTATTACAGGTATGTCTGCTGTCACCCTGTTTGTTTAACTTATACACTAAGCACATCATGAGAAATGCCAGGCTGGATGAGTTACAAGCTGGAATCAAGATAGGAAGGAGAAACATCAACAACAACGTCAGAAATGTGGATCAGTCAGTTCAATTGCTCAGTCATGTCTGACTCTTTGCAACCCCATGGACTACAATATTTCAGGCTTCCCTGCCCATCATCAACACCTAGAGCTTGCTCAAACTCATGTCCATCAAGTCATTAATGCCATCCAACCATCTCATCCTCTGTCATCCCCTCCTCCCACCTTCAATCTTTCCCAGCATCAGGGTCTTTTCTAATGAGTCAGTTCTGTGCATCAGGTGGCCAAATTATTGGAGCTTCAGCTTCAGCATCAGTCCTTCCAGTGAATATTCAGGACTGATTTCCTTTAGGACTGACTGGTTTATCTCCTTGCAATTCTAGGGACTCTCAAGAGTCTTCTCCAACACCACAGTTCAAAAGCATCAAATCTTTGGTGCTCAGCTTTCTTTATGCAGATAATGCCACTCAAATGGTAGAAAGCAAAGAAGAACTAAAGAGCCTCTTGATGAGGGTGAAGGAGGAGAGTAAAAGAGCCAGTTTAGGACTAAATATAAAAAAAAAATACTAATACCATGGGATATGGCCCCATTACTGCATGGCAAATAGAAGGGGGAAAGCTGGAAATAGTGACAGATTTCCTCTCTTGGGCTCCAAAACCACTGTGGATGCAGACATGAAATCAGAAGACAACTGCTTCTTGGCAGGAAAGCAATGACAAACCTAGACAGTCTGTTGAAAAGCAGAGACATTACTCTGCCAACAGATATCCATATAAGTCAAGGCTATGATCTTCCCAGTGGTTACGTACAGTTATGAGAGCTGGACTATAAAGCAGGCAGAGCACTGAAGAATTGATGCCTTCAAACACTGGTGCTGGAGAAGACTCCTGAAAGTTCCTTGGACAGCAAGCAAGGAGATCAAACCAGTCAATCATAAGAGATATCAACCCTGAATATTCACTGGAAGGACTGATGTTGAAGCTGAAACTCCAGCATTTTGGTCATCTGATGCAAACAGATGACTCATTGGAAAAGTCCTTGATGATGGGAAAAGAAGAGGGCAGAAGGAGAAGAGGATCACAAGGAGGCCTAGTGTGATGCAGTCCATGGGGTTGCAAAGTATCGGAAACAACTGGGCAACTGAAGAACAACAACACTAAAAATCTGATTCCCAATATCTTTGGAAAAATGTTAGTTATTCATCCATATACCTTTAAACCTCTACTACAGACTATAGAATGTTTAGAATAGAGATATTCTGATGTCTGCAAAATGGAAAGTTTAACGTGATAAAACTGTAACTCTTGGTACAGGACTGGAAAAGGTCAGTTTTCATTCCAATTCCAAAGAAAGGGAATGCAAAAGAATGCTCAAACTACCCCACAATTGCAATCATCTCACATGCTAGTAAAGTAATGCTCAAAATTCTCCAAGCCAGACTTCAGCAATATGTGGACCGTGAACTCCCTGATGTTCAAGCTGGTTTTAGAAAAGGCAGAGGAACCAGAGATCAAATTGCCAACATCCGCTGGATCATGTAAAAAGCAAGAGAGTTCCAGAAAAACATCTATTTCTGCTTTACTGACTATGCTAAAGCCTTTGACTGTGCGGATCACAGTAAACTGTGGAAAATTCTGAAAGAGATGGGAATACCAGACCACCTAACCTGCCTCTTGAGAAACCTGTATGCAGGTCAGGAAGCAACAGTTAGAACTGGACATGGAACAACAGACTGGTTCCAAATAGGAAAAGGAGTGCGTCAAGGCTCTATATTGTCAGCCTGCTTATTTAACTTCTATGCAGAGTACATCATGAGAAACGCTGGACTGGAAGAAACACAAGCTGGAATCAAGATTGCTGGGAGAAATATCAATAACCTCAGATATGCAGATGACACCACCCTTATGGCAGAAAGTGAAGAGGAACTAAAAAGCCTCTTGATGAAAGTGAAAGAGAAGAGTGAAAAAGTTGGCTTAAAGCTCAACATTCAGAAAACGAAGATCATGGCATCTGGTCCCATCACTTCATGGGAAATAGATGAGGAAACAGTAGAAACAGTGTCAGACTTTATTTTTGGGGGCTCCAAAATCATTGCAGATGGTGACTGCAGCCATGAAATTAAAAGACGCTTACTCCTTGGAGGAAAAGTTATGACCAACCTAGATAGTATATTCAAAAGCAGAGACATTACTTTGCTGACTAAGGTCCGTAGTCAAGGCTATGGTTTTTCCTGTGGTCATGTATGAATGTGAGAGTTGGACTGTGAAGAAGGCCGAGCGCCGAAAAACTGATGCGTTTGAACTGTGGTGTTGGAGAAGACTCTTGAGGGTCCCTTGGACTGCAAGGAGATCCAACCAGTCCATTCTGAAGGAGATCAACCCTGGGATTTCTTTGGAAGGACTGATGCTAAAGCTGAAGCTCCAGTACTTTGGCCACCTCATGCGAAGAGTTGACTCATTGGAAAAGACTCTGATGCTGGGAGCGATTGGGGGCAGGAGTAGAAGGGGACGACCGAGGATGAGATGGCTGGATGGCATCATGGACTCAATGGACGTGAGTCTGAGTGAACTCCGGGAGATGGTGATGGACAGGGAGGCCTGGCGTGCTGGGATTCATGGGGTCGCAAAGAGTCAGACACGACTGAGCGACTGAACTGAACTGAACTGGTACTCATTTTGACGGTCAAGTGAAAACTATGAATGAATGAAAAGGATTTCTCTGATAGATTTAAAAACCCTTTCAACATTGGGTTAATTTCAAGGCAAACCATTCACTGCATGCATATGTATTTATATGTATGTATTTATAAAATATGTATTTATATAAACACACACACATGTATATATGTGTGTATATACATACACACACACACACACACACACATACACACATATTTCACCCATGTCCTTAAGAAAGTCATCTTCTAATCAGAGGGATGATCATGCAGTAGACAACTTCAATAAAATTTAAGTGCTATACTTACAATTATTAAAAAGTTTATAGGAATTTAGAAGAGAAAGATACTATCTACTTATTAAAGAAAACAATATACATTTCAGTTCAGTTCAGTCACTTAGTCTTACCCAACTCGTTGCGACCCCATGGACTGCAGCTCGCCAGGCTTCCCTGGGTTTATTCAAACTCATGTCCATCACGTCGGTGATGGCATCCAAGTATTTTATCCTCTGTCATCCCTTTCTCCTCCCACCTGCAATCTTTCCCAGCATTAGGGTCTTTTCTAATGAGTCAGTTCTTTGCATCAGGTGGCCAAAGTATTGGAGTTTCAGCCTCAGCAACAGTCCTTCCAATGAATATTCCGGACTGATTTCCTTTCAGATGGACTGGTTGGATCTCCTTGCAGCACAAGGGACTCTCAAGAGTCTTCTACAACACTACAGTTCAAAAGCATCAATTCTTCAGTGCTCAGCTTTCTTTATAGTCCAACTCTCACATCCATACATGCCTAATGGAAAAACCATAGCTTTGACTAAAGCTATGGGCCTTTGTTGGCAAAGTAATGTTTCTCATTTTTAATATGCTGTCTAGGTTGGTCATAACTTTTCTTCCAAGGGGCAAGCACCTTTTAATTTCATGGCTGCAGTCACCATCTGGAGTGATTTTGGAGCCCCCCAGAATGGGGAGCGAGGTGGGAGGGGGGTTCAGGATGGGGAACACGTGTATACCCATGGCGGATTCATGTTGATGTATGGTAAAAGCAATACGATATTGTAAAGTAATTAGCCTCCAATTAAAATAAATAAATTTATATTTTAAAAAATCTGTCACTGTTTCCTCATCTATTTGCATGAAGTGATGGGACCAGATGCCATGATCTTAGTTTTCACTCTCTTCTTTCACTTTCATCAAGAGGCTCTTTAGTTTTTTTTTTGCTTTCTGCCATAAGTATGGTGTCATCTGCATATCTGAGGTTATTATATTTCTCCCGGCACTCTTGATTCCAGCTTGTGCTTCATCCAGTCCAGCATTTCTCATGATGTACTCTTCATATAAGTTAAATAAGCAAGGTGACAATATACAGCCTTGATGTACTCCTTTCCCAATTTGGAATGAGTCTGTCGTTCCATGTCCAGGTCTAACTGTTACTTCTTGACTTGCATACAACTTTCTCAGGAGGCAGGTCAGGTGGTCTGGTATTCCCATCTCTTGAAGAATTTTTCACAGTTTGTTGTGATCCACACAGTCAGAGGCTTTGTTATAGTCAATAAAGCAGAAGCAGATGTTTTTTCCTGAAATCTCTTGCTTTTTCTATGATCCAGTGGATGTTGGAAATTTGATCTCTGGTTCCTCTGCCTTTTCAGCTTGAACATATGGAAGTGCATGGTTCAGGTACTGTTGAAGCCTGGCTTGGGGAACTTTGAGCATTTCTTTGGTAGTGTATGATGTGAGTGAAATTGGGCATTAGTTTGAACATTCTTTGGCTTTGCCTTTCTTTTGGATTGGAATGAAAGCCGACCTTTTCCAGTCCTATGGCCACTGCTGAGTTTTCCAAAATTGCTGGCATATTGAGTGTAGCACTTTCACAGCATCATCTTTTAGGATTTGAAATAGCTCAACTGGAATTCCATCACCTCCACTAGCTTTGTTCGTAGTGATGCTTCCTAAGGCCCACTTGACTTCACATTCCAGGATGTCTGGCTCTAGGTAAGTGATCACACCATCGTCATTATCACCACACAGAAGTACATCAAATAGCTTGAGTCATTTATTTCCACATGGCCGACTTGGAATGTAATAGTCAAGGATAATTTCCATTGACCCAACCAATGCTTTCCGTCATTACTTGTGTCTGGACCACTCAAGAAGTCTAAGAGGAGAAAGGACTACTCAGAAGTCTGTCACATATATAGAAGAAATAGCCAAATAGTGTCCAGTTTCATGAATGTACTATAATTAATAACTAAAAAAATGATACAACATATCTAATGGTATTTGAGCCTAAGAACAGCACTGAACTGACCAATCAACAAAAAGCAATTAGAGAAGCAATACATTTAAAAGTACTAAGATTTGCAGCATGAAGATTACACTGCTTCATTAAGAAGGAATGATGGCTTATTCAAAAATAAGCTGCCAACAGACAGTATTTACTCCTATGTAAAATTCTTACAGATTTCAATTTGTAGAAGTTGAGTAGACAGTCTCTAACTCAAAAGAACAAATTTTCTCACATTGCTGTTCCAGAGTACAGGCTGCACAGTGAGGTAGAGAAGGATAGACTTGAAAGTCAGAAAACCTATCCTTGGATTCCACTTGCTGGAAGAGGAAATTCAGTATGTTATTTCTTAGGTTTCTCATTTGAAAAAAGCAGACAGTAATAGCCTTTGGGCTTCTCAGGTGGCCCATTAAGTACAGAATCCACATGCAATGCAGGAGACCTGCATTTGATCTCTGGGTCAGGAAGATACCCTCGAGAAGGAAATGGCAAAACACTCCAGTAAGCTTACCTGGGAAATCACAGAGGAACCTAGCAGTCCCTGGGGTTACAGTCATTACAATGACTTGGACATGACTTAGTAAGTAAACCACCATCACCCTATGTTTTTCGGGCTTCCCAGGTGGTGCAGTGGTAAAGAATCCACTTGACAATATAGAAGACATAGGTGATACGGGATCAGTTCCTGGGTTAGAAAGATCCCCTGGAGGAGGAAATAGCAACCCACTCTAGTTTTCTTGCCTGGAGAATCCCATGGACAGAGGAGTCTGGCAGGCTACAGCCCATAGGGTCTCAAAGAGTCAAACACAACAGAACACCCATAGGATTTTAATAAGAATAAACAGGCTATTATACATATAACCCAAAATGTTAAAATTATAACTTTCCCTAAGTTGCCAAGATTTGTTAGTTATCACATACCAAAGATACATTGCCAATAATAAGTTTGTAATGGAAGTGACCAAGAAACAGTTTCAGGAATCCCTTAGTCAGATAGAGATCAAAATAAAAAATGCTGGTCGATAGGAATATAAGGTAAGCCATACAAGCAATTTGAAAGTTTCCAGTAGTCACATTAAAAAGAATAAAAACAACAAAGGTGAAAATAATGTAATAATACATTTTATTTGACTCAATAGATTTAATAGCATTTCAACATGTAATCAACATAAAAATTATGTGATGTATTGCATTTTCAATACTAAATCTGAAATTAGGTGTGTATTCTATATGCATATGCACATGTCAATGCAGAGCACAATTCATGTGCTTGATAATATCACATGACCATAGCTGTAGTATCAGTGTAAGGACTAACACAGTGGTTCTCAAAGTGTAATCCCTGGACTATATCACCTGGGAACTTGGCTAGAAGTACAGATTCTCAGACTCATTCCAGACATATTGAATAAGAAATTCTGGAGGTGAGGGCAAGCATTCTATGTTTTAACAAGCTCTTCAGTTAATTAGGATATCCACTAAAGTTTGAGCACCACTAGTTTAAAACAGCATGATTTTCAAATACTGATATGGATGCACATCACTTAGGGAGCTCACTAAGTGTGGAATTTGGTTCATAGGTCCCATGTGGGGCCTGAGCTATTTCATTTCTAATAAGCTTCCAGTTACAAAAAAAGCTACCAGATACAAAAAAGATCATGACCCAGATGACCATGATGGTGTGATCACTCACTTAGAGCCAGACATCCTGGAATATGAAGTCAAGTAGGCCATAGGAAGCATCGCTATGAACAAAGCTATTGGAGGTGGTGGAATTCCAGTGGAGCTATTTCAAATCCTAAAAGATGATGCTGTGAAAGTGCTGCACTCAATATGCCAGCAAATATGGAAAACTTGGCAGTGGCCACAGGACTGGAAAAGGTCAGTTTTCATTCCAATCCCAAAGAAAGGTAACGCCAAAGAATGTTCAAACTACCACACAATTGCACTCATCTCACACATTAGCAAAGTAATTTTCAAAATTCTCTAAGCCAGGCTTCAACAGTACATGAACCATGCTCTTCCAGATGTGCAAGCTGGATTTAGAAAAGGCAGAGGAACCAGAGATCAAATTTCCAACATCCATTGGATCATAGAAAAAGCAAGAGAGTTCCAGAAAAACATCTACTTCTGCTTTACTGATTATGCCAAAGCCTTTGACTGTGTAGATCACAACAAACTGTGGAAAATTTTTAAGTAAATACCAGATCACATGACTTGCCTCCTGAGAAATCTGTATGCAGGTCAAGAAGCAACAGTTATAACCAGACATGGAACAACAGACTGGTTCCAAATCGGGAAAGGAGTACGTCAAGGCTGGATATTGTCACCCTGCTTATTTAACTTATATGCAGAGTACATCAGGTGAAATGCTGGGCTGGATGAAGATTTTAATTAAGGTGGAATCAAGCTGGAGTTAAGATTGCTGAGAGAAATATTAATAACCTCAGATATGTAGATGCCACCACAGTGGCAGAAATTTAAGAGGAACTGTAGAGCCTCTTGATGAAAGTGAAAGAAGAGAGTGAAAAAAACCTGCTTAAAATTGATCATTCAAAAAATTAAGATCATGGCATCTGGTCCCATCACTTCATGGCAAATAGATGGGGAAACAATGGGAACTGAACGACTTCATTTTGGGGGGCTTCAAAATCACTGCAGATGGTGATTGCAGCCATGAAATTAAAGACGTTTACTCCTTGGAAGAAAATTTATGGCCAACCTAGACAGTATAATAAAAAGAAGAGATATTACTTTGCTGACAAATGTCTGTCTAGTCAAAGCTATGATTTTTCCAGTAGTCATGTATGGATGTGAGGGTTGAACTAGAAAGAAAGCTGAGTACCGAAGAACTGATGTTTTTGAATTGTGGTGTTGGGAAGACTCTGAGAGTCCCTTGGACTGCAAGGAGATCCAACTAGTTCATCCTAAAGGAAATCAGTCCTGTATATTCATTGGAGAGACTGACGCTAAAGTTGAAACTCCAATATTTGGGGCACCTGATGCGAAGAAATGACTCACTGGAAAAGACCTTGATGCTGGGAAAGATTGAAGGCAGGAGGAGAAGGGGATGACAGAAGATGAGATGGTTGGATGGCATCACTGATGTGATGGACATGAGTTTATGGAGGCTCTAGGAGTTGGTGGTGGACAGGGAAGCCTTGTGTGCTACAGTCCATGGGGTTGCAAAGAGTCAGAGATGACTGAGCAACTGAACTGAAGCTTCCAGTAATGTTGATGCTGTTGATCCAGATGATACTTGAGTTTATCAGGTACTGAGCAGTGGTGCTCAACCCCAGTGTATTCTCCAGGGTTGAGAACACAGGTCTATAATCTGAAAGAGGTTGCTGCTGCTAAGTCGCTTCAGTCGTGTCCGACTCTGTGCGACCCCATAGACGGCAGCCCACCAGGCTCCCCCATCCCTGGGACTCGCCAGGCAAGAACACTGAAGTGGGTTGCCATTTCCTTCTCCAATGCATGAAAGTGAAAAGTGAAAGTGAAGTCATTCAGTCATGTCCAACTCTTTGCGGCCCCATGGACTTCAGCCTACCAGGCTCCTCTGTCCATGGGATTTTCCAGGCAAGAGTACTGGAGTGGGGTGCCATGGCCTTCTCCGCTGAAAGAGGCTAGGGAGAGTTTTATAAGGCAGATTATTGAAGAAAGAACTGCAAGTCCCATCCTCCCTTGGCAGACTATAATATCATTAGTACTTCTTTCACCTAAAGCTTAGTAAGGGTATCTTTAAGGAGGCTTCTTGAAGAATTTGCAACAGTTCTCCTAGAGTTGGGAGGACTTGGTGTTTCATCTTCAAGTTCCTGCCCATGATACCTGTAGTAGTAGGAATGATGGCAGTGAGTTTACTCTGGCAGGGGGGCCAAGGTGAGTTGTGCTGTGCCTGGGAATAAATTCCCCTTTAAGGTGGATAAATGGATGTTTGTGATTTTCTGTGGTCCAAATGTGAACCCTGAAGAAATGACAACTTACCTCAAAACACCTTTAGTCCTGAGCAAGAGGATTACATGAAAGCTATATCAGGATTTCACAGCCAGATCCTGGATTCAATGGAGTAGAGAAAAATGGTGGAAGATGGCTGGTCATCAAAGAGCCCCAGCCAGAAAGAGAAAAACAAATATCATATGATATCACTTATATGTTGAATCTTAAATATATGTATATATATATACACACACACATGCATATATGAATAAACATATTTACAAAACAGAGATAGACCCATAGACATAGAAAACAAACTTATAGTCTCCAAAGTGGAAAGGTGGAGGAGGGATAAACTAGGAGTTTGGGATTAATAGGTACACACTACCTTATGTAAAGAGATGGTTGGAGACACCACTGATTCAATGGACACATACTAGGGCAAACTCTGGGAGATGGTCAAGTACAGGGAGGCCTAGCGTGCTGCAGTCCAAGAGGTTACAAAGAGTCCATGACTTGGCGAATGAACAAAAACAACAACAACACCCTATATAAAATAGATAACCAACAATGACCTACTGTATAGTACACAGAAATATACTCAAGAACAAACACACACACACACAAAAAAAAAGAGAGAGAGAGAGAGAGCCTCAGTGCTGTTCTGGGCATTACAGCTTAAGGGGCTCTGCATGGGAGACTGTTTTGTATCTATGAGAGCACACATGAGGGAAAGAGTATTTTAAATATTATAACATTTTATTTATATATTATACATATTTATATATGTACAAAATAAGTATTATTATATGCTTATACTTATTATCTTTAATATTTTTACATACCCAGAAGAGGTCAACTAAGAAACAGCCCTGAAGCTCTGCATTCTAAACCAGGAAGGATCGCTAATGATCTCTAAGGATCTTCTGATGATCACCTTTGTCCATCCCATAAGGAATTTTAGCCAAGTTTCTGGTAGAAAAGGCTCTTCCACCAGACACCCAAGGCTCAGAACGTTAATGTAGAGAACATTAGCATTCATTTTCCTACTGAAGAAAATTATAAGGCCTCTTGCCTAACCCTCCTCTTAGCAACACAAGGATAATAGTCTTTTACTGATCTTTAGCTCCTTCTTTAATCTAATTAGTGTTTTCTCTAGAACATCACAGGGCAAAGGTGATGCAGGGACTCCAGTCACTCCCCACAACAGATCCTGTGGCAATAACAACAGAAGTCACCCGGGGGCCCCTTTAATGAGCCAGGTCCAGAACTCAATGACCCCAACTAGATAGCCCCTTGTCAGGCTGAAGAAATTACAGAAGATAGATCTCTGCCTTTCATCTTCCCAGTAAAGTTTTTTGGGGGTTATGTTTCTCAGGGAGGATTTGAGGCTGAAGGTAAATGCCACCATACTCTCTGCCCCCCAGCATAAATCAATTTGAGAGTCATTCCCTGTGGACTGAAATTCTAAGACAAGAATAGCAGGACAATTAAGAGAGGATGGTGGGCCTTGCCCGGAACACATATTTCTTGTCTTTGAAGTCAGGAAACCTCCCTGACCACACATGTTCAGAAAAGCTCCTTGGAGGTCAAAAGGGGAGTGATGCCAAGGAATGTTCTACCCATACACCTTTTTGGGAGAATCCATCTTGGCTAAGAGATGTGTGTATGCACATCAGAGGTTCCTGAGAAATAATAGCAAATATGCACCTGAACCAGGCAAATTAAAATGATTGGCCAAAGGAAACCTGGAAGAAATGCCCCATAAAAGTAACTCAAACTGCCATAAGGGTACAACTCAGGGACTTCTTTCCTTTAGCAAAGTGAAGAAGTCAAGTCGCTCAGTCGTGTCTGACTCTTTGCGACCCCATGGACTGTAGCCTACCAGGCTTCTCCACCCATGGGATTTTCCAGGCAAGAATACTGGAGTGGGTTGCTATTTCCTTCTCCAGGGGATCTTCCCAACCCAGGAATTGAACCCGGGTTTCCTGCATTGCAGGCAGACACTTTACCCTCCGAGCCAGTCTGCCCATATGTCTATCCACATATACTGCATGCTTTTTCCTCTTAATAAATACTTTACTCGCTTCACTAAAAGAAAAGAAAAAAAAGAAAAGAGAGAAGGGTTGTGGAGATTAGAAGAATGTGTTGGGCTGTGCTGTGCTGTCACTTCAGTTGTGTCTAACTCTGTGCCCCCCTGTGGACTGTAGCCCACCAGCCTCTCTGCCCTTGGGATTCTCCAGGCAAGAATAATGGAACAGGTTGCCATTTCCTTCTCCAGGGGATCTTCTCAATGATCAAACCCATGTCTCTTAAGTCATCTGCATTGGCAGGAGGGTTCTTTACCACTAGTGCCACTTGGGAAGAGCAAAAATGAATAGTCATGTCAATGTCATAATGGCATCTTGTGAGTCCTGTTGATTCAATACGAAGACTAGGTGTTTTATAAAGTCCTATATGCACTATCTGTAGTTTTTTTTTTTTTTTCTTCAAATAAGCAAAGGCTAGATGAAAAGGAAAACCACTGATCATTAAATCAATTACAAAGAAAAGCTGGATCCTAGAATTAACACTGAATTTTATCATGGCATCATAAACAGTCAATAAAATACACATTTTCTACCAAGATCAAGAGAGTATGTCACTATAGAATGAAAGTCTGTTAAAATTATTTACTTTGAAGTTTCCTGTTAACGGCATATCTGCATGCTATAGCTTTGACTTAATAACATTTTTTCTTACAAAAGAAAAAAAAATCCATTTCAAAGTGCTCTAGAAGAGAACACTGACTGCTAAGAAATTAAAAATCACAATTAAATGGGTTTGTAGGTTTTACTGATGTATGTTGGTTTTTGATCAAAACATACCAACTTTCAAGTTTGAAAAGAGAAAGAATACAAGGAAATTTATCATAATTGACCTGCTTTCTTATGGGTTTTAATTTCTATTATTTCAAAACAAAATATTTCCTATTAATTCAGAGCTTATAACCTCTGAATTGAACCAATCTGGTATTATGTATCATGCATGAAACTTTATCCACAAAGACACAGGTTTCCTCCCTAAAGATCCCCTTATACTGCTTAGAAGACATGATGGATTATAGTATGTACAGAAAAAAACCCTCCACATTATTTCAATGAACGCTTAAAAGTGGCATATGTGAGAAGCAGTTATTGTGGGAGTAAAGGGTGGCTGAATTTTCTTCAGGAGAAAAGCATTAAAATACCAATAGTTAGTTCAACATTCAATCAATAATTGCATTAATCTCTGGGGGACATCTATACGCCAGGCTTTGGCTTTGGAAGATATGAAAATTTGCCTCTTAAAAAATATGAAATAAGTGTAGTAACATAGTTTCATAGCCCATAATAAGGCCTTGTTAGCCTAGAAGCTGTTGAAATTCAATCTGCAAGTCTAATTATCACTCATAACACTATGCTGCTGCCGCTAAGTCACTTCAGTCGTGTCCGACTCTGTGCGACCCCATAGACGGCAGCCCACCAGGCTCCCCCATCCATGGGATTCTCTAGGCAAGAATACTGGAGTGGGTTGCGATTTCCTTCTCCAATGCATAACACAATGTTGACTCAAGTTGGGAAAAGGTGACATATTGGAGTCATAACATTGACTCCAATATGTCACCTTTTCCCAAGACAGCTTCCCTTTTTGATTTAAAGTTAGGTATACTAGGAAGGAGAAGGCAATGGCACCCCACTCCAGTACTATTGCCTGGAAAATCCCATGGGCAGAGGAGCCTGGTAGGCTGCAGTCCATGGGGTCGCGAAGAGTCGGGCATGACTGAGCGACTTCACTTTCAATATTCACTTTTATGCATTGGAGAAGGAAATGGCACCCCACTCCAGTGTTCTCTCCTGGAGAATCCTGGGGATGGGGGAGCCTGGTGGGCTGCCGTGTATGGGGTCGCACAGAGTCAGACACGAATGAAGCGACTTAGCAGCAGCAGCAGCAGCATACTACTGGGAAGAAGAATTATAGAAGTATTAGAATTCTGAATTTTTTCAGACTCAGCAGTCTCCAAATATTGTTGACATTATCAATTCTAACAAAATATTTGTTGAAGTGACAATAAATTCTAAAGATGATTAAATGTTTGTCTAAAAGTAATCTTTTAGATCAGAACCCTCTTCTATTTCTCAAAGGAATGTTATATTTTCTGGTTGAATGTGTGTTTATGAAAAACTGATAATGAATGGGGGATTTTAAAAAAATCATACTCTGTTACTAGTATCTATTAAGCACTGATGCTATGCCAAGCAGGAACTATGTTGGAATCTAGGGGAAAAAATGAGTGAAACACATCTCCTGATCTCTGAAAACCACAATTAGGAAGAGAGTCTGACAAGCAAATACACAATTCACAAAATATATTAGGTATTGCTACAAGAGATGAATAATGGGCTATTTTAACTGAGATTGGAACAATTAACTGTCTGGATAAACTGGAAACAATTTCAAAAGAGAAGATGTTTTAAGAAGGGGAGAAAGGGGGAAAAGGGAGACTGGGACGTATTTGTGGCATATGAATGATTGAAAGATGGAGGAAAATGACAATTCGGAATCCATTTTTACTGAAGTTTCAGGCTTTGTGTCATCACTTAGTACCTTAGTGGACATGTAATAGCTTTTCAGTAAACATGTGATAATTGAATGATTCCAGCAGATGCAGGATAAGGAAATATTAATGCCTCATCCTTGTATCTGTTCAGCACGTTTGACCTAAAAAAAAAAAAAAAAAAAAAACACCTGCAGCTCTCCATCCATAGCTCTGAAAACTAGCAAGGAGGTAAGAGCTACAACAGGTTAGAGAGAGAAAGTTCTGCTTCATGTCTTCCAGTCTAGGCCCCCAGAGTATCCCTTTAATAAATGCCAAGCAAGTATGTCCTCGAAAAGCACATGCTGCTAGAAGAAAATTCTGGAGCAACACAACAGTTTCTGTTTAAAGAAAAACAAAAAGGTAATGTCAAAAAAGGAAGAAGGGCATGCATCTTGAGTTTAATTCTAAAAATATGCATGAAAGGAATAATCGGTAAGGAGGTAAATCCAAAAGATAGAAAAGCCAATTCTAGTAAAACCAATAATACTGTTCTTATAGCTATGTGGCCTCTAATTTATGAAAATTCTCTGCATATCATAAAGAGTTTGCAGAAGAGTGATTTCAGAAGTTAAAGGCATTGCTTCCCTCTTCAGAGAATTACTAATTAGAAGCACTAGAAAGGTGGAGGGACATATATAACTTTCACAGTATGCCCACAAAGTGAGTAAGAATGGCAGAATGAATGTCTCTACTAGAGGTTGGCACATTATATTAAAATTTATAACTGTATATTTCCATATCATCAAGGACTATTTTATCAGATTTTGTCTTCTCATCACGTGGAAAAATACCTAGCCCACAGGAAATGTTTAAGAATGGTTGAATAAAGAAACAAATGTCTAAATGGTGAATTATACATTATGAAGCAGCAGCCTTCCAAACTAATGATATGTGACTATTCCGTCTTTGACTGCAAGGTCAAAATATCAAATGAAATGTATGCTCTAGTGCAGTAGTTGGTAAACTCTGGCTGTAAAGGGATAGACAGTAAATATTTCAGGTTTTTAGGGCCAGAGAGTAGCTGTTGCAAACTTCCAATTCCTTCTTTGTAGTGTGAAAACAGCCAGTGTTAGTCATTCAGTCATCTGACTCTTTGAGACCCCATAGACTGTAGCCCACCAGGCTCCTCTGTCCATGGGATTGTCCAGGCAAGAATGTTGGAGAGGGTTGCCATTCCCTCCTCCAGGGGATCTTCCTGACCCAGGGAACAAACCCTGGTCTCCTGTAGACAGATTCCTTACTGTCTGAGCCACCAGCAGGAGGGTGACAGCCAGGAGCAATAGATAAAGAAATAGACATGGCTTGTTCCAATAAAACTTTATTTATAAGAACAGGCAATGAGAAGGATTCCCAAGCCCCACTTACTTTGTACACTTTTGTTAAAGATATGGATAAGAAATAAAACTTTAAATACTTAATTTTTATACCATTAAAAGTTAGATATTAAAGAAAAACAAATTAGTGTTAGATCTATAAAATTACAAAAGAAATTTAAGAACTTGTTGGTTTCTTATAACGTATTAAAGATATAAAGTTTTTAATCTCCTTTGATCTAGAGGAGTCTATAAGAAAAGTATGCAGTGTACTACTGAATTATATTGCTTAAAGATCTATTTTCATTGAAAGCAGCAAAGGTTTTGGACTATTATTGTTTTGTGGAAGAAAGATGACAAGAGGGCAGAAATGAAGAAGGAAAATAAAGGGGAGGAGGAGAGGAAGGGAAGGAAGAAAAAATAAGAGAAGGAAGAGCCAGTTGTATGTTATTGCTTCAGGTTTTATATCCATATGAAAATGTATTTGCCTGGCAAGATTCACATTTTCAGAAATAACTCTGTTCCATGTTCTACTGCAATACTAAAGCTAAACAATTTTACAACCCTAATATTTATGCAATTTATACAGAAAGTTTCTATCTTGTTTCCAAAATTGGAAGAAAGTGATGAATGCTATGATACAAAACACAGCTTTAAAAAAAAAAAAATCTCCCTTCTCTCTAAGCAATCATGTATATGGCATATAATTTTAACTAATAACAGCAAAGTGTGCAAAAATTTATTGGTTTCTTCAGCTGCATAATGAGTTTGACTTGCAGGCACCAGAATTTAATGTTAGAAGTAAACAATTTGTCCTCCTTTCTTCCTCCCTCTTATTTTTTCCTAGATTTGACTACAGATAAAAGGAAAAAAAAGTCACTCTAATGACAGTAATTGTTGCCTAATGGCAAACATGCTGTCAAATTAGCCTAAGTGTCCACTTAAAAGCAAACTTTAATGTGGCTTGCTAAACTATTAAGGGCATTAGTTAAGACATGGAATTGATTTACTTTACCCATTGCATTAACCTCATCTTACATACTCATCAGTTTCTTATACAGGGCAAAGCAAATGCACCTTGATGTTTTATAAAATTGAATTTAACATCAAGCCATTCACTTTTAAATGCTACACATTCCTATAATAATAAGAGGGTGACTAAGACAGTCAGAATCCTCATTACCAGTAACTAAATGAATTTTCAGTAATAAGTCCTCATGGAAAATGAATTTCATGTCGCTGTATACCAAATGTAATTAGTAGCAAATAGGCTTTATCTTGATAGGGTTATAGGTTCTTTGATCCATAAAATCAAGAGATAGGCACTTTTTAACCTAACTGAAGGAAGTTAGAGAAAGATCAGCACTTTAATGACAATTCAATTTCTACTTGACAATGAAAAAGGAAATAATCTGATAAAGGGTTAATATAAACATTGTGTATATAAAACAATAAAATTCTAAAATGTATATTTAATAATAAGTACATATGTGAAAATAATAAATACATATGTCTAATAAAATTGTGTATATTCAGAAATCAAACCTAATAATGCCATATGGATTGAGGATGTAAATAGGATATAGTCACCTATCTAAGGCAGCACAGTGCTTCTGGTCACCACTCTGGACTAGAAAACAGCTGAGGTTTTATCAATAATTTAATACTATGAATTAATTACTTCAGTAATTAAATGTTGCTGCTGCTGCTGCTAAGTCGCTTCAGTCATGTCTGACTCTGTACGACCTCATAGACGGGAACCCTCTGTCTCTGGGATTCTCCAGGCAAGAACACTGGAGTGGGTTGCCATTTCCTTCTCCAATGCATGAAAGTGAAAAGCAAAAGTGAAGTTGCTCAGTCATGCCAGACTCTTAGCGACCCCATGGGCTGCAGCCCACCAGGCTCCTCCATCCATGGGATTTTCCAGGCAAGAGTACTGGAGTGGGGTGCCATTGTGGAGCAACATTTCCTGTTTGAAGAATCTGCTTATATTTTTAAAGCAGTTTATAAATCTTTTCTCCCTACAAATTTATTCATTCATAACCTAGCTCATTTTAGGCACCTCATTCACAGTAGGCACCATGTCCCAGACACTGTGATCCCTACACTCAGCAAATTGGTTGAAACTAAATAGTCTTGTAGATAAGGGAAGATAGGAACCAACACCACATCAAACTGTATCAAACTGTGAAAGTGGAGCGAACTAGCCAGATAACAGGAGAGCACAATACTGAGAATATTAGAGAGCACTCACATTTATAGAAAAGAAAAAAAGGATACAAATTAGTGGCAAGAGCAAAGAAGATTCACTTAGACAAGGAAATAAGGAGTTAGTGTTTTTTTTTTTTCATCATTGAAGATATAATTTGTGCACTGATTTTTGACCATAGAGAGCCTCAACGCTATTTTAATATAACATTGTTTAAAAAGTGTAATAATATTAGTAAGTTTCAACATAATGTAAGGTCCCGAGCAATTTAATTATTGTCTTACTAAATATCATTACATGATAAGTATCTAAGATCACTTTTGGATAATTACTACCAGTAAAAAGTTAAGGCTGACAATTTTTATTATTAAATTTCCAGTATATCTAGAAAAGACAAACCCAATTAACATATTCTAGAAATGTCTGAATAGTAAATTTTTATTATTTTTGAATGCTTTTAATAACTCTAAGGAAGTTAGTATTAGGGAAGGGCTACAATGATGAATCACTTGTCTTCTTCAGTTTCACAGACACTTTAGGGTAAGGGTGGTTGTAGAGTATTTTAAAATTTCTGTTGGTAAGTTTTCTATATATAAACACCTTTATACTAGTTTTAAAGTTTACCAATTATAGTTGTCATTTATGAACTCCACACTCCAAAAGAACATGCCCATTTATATTGCTCATCAAGTTTTCTCTTTCTTGCTTCTTCAAAATTGTTTATTATTCTTTTATTTGCAATATTATTGGTTACTTTTTGAATTTAAATTGTATTCATAAATCTCTGCCTCTTGTATCATCAACCTTAGATCTTTACATAAAGATGACTTTCCCTTATTCATCATCTCCTGAATCCCCTCCAAATCTACTAACTATATTTTTCCTTTTATACTACTGAAGCTGAAAAATGTACATGTTATTCTCTAGGTGCATGCTAAGTTGTTTCAGTCGCATCCAACTCTTTATGACCCCTATGGCTGTAGCCTGCCTGGCTCCTCTGTTCATGGGATTCTCCAGGCCAGAATACTGGAATGGGGTTCCATGCCCTCCTCCAGGGATCTTCCCAATCCAAAGATGGAACGTGCATCTCTTACGTCTCCCACATTGGCAGGTGGGTTCTTTACCACTAGGGCTACCTGGAAAGCCTGTTATTCTGTAAATTATATGTAAATTAAATGAAAATTAGATGAAAGACATTTAAAGTTGACCATTTGGAAGCTTGGTAGGTGTGTTCTACCTAGACTTTGGAGGACACCATGGACTAAGGCTGACTTATACCTGAAAAATATAGAATGCTGCATTCCATGGGTGACAGGCTTATCTGTTATGCAACAAAGTCCAGTTTAATCACTAAAGCTGTGCTGGAGTAGGGGAGGGTTTTAACTTTGATAGAAGCTCACACAGATGTTTACAATATTACACCTGTCAAGAAATACTAATGACTGCAGTGAGAATACTCTGTGTGCATGTTTGTGTATAACCAGATGAATTTTATTATTTGAAAATGACTCTAAAAGTCCAACTACCCCAAATTCACACACAGTTAAGAAAATACAGCCACTTGCCATGAGGACAGGAAGGGATATAAATAAATCCATCCTGTCTCATTTATTCTACCTATGGGTTACAATTATAACACATATTTTAGGGGGCAACTAGCTAACACAGAAATGCTAAGGTTTCACTCCTATATATAAATATAAAGAGAAAACAAGTGAGAATTTCCAGAATCAGATTTTTTTTTTTTAAATACAGATGAGTCTTAGCTTTATCCCAAACCCACTGAAACAGTTTAAAAAGTGAGGTCTATCTAGGTCTCTTGGTCTTTCAGCTAGCTCCTCTTGTAGTTCTGATGCACAGTTCTGATTATTTATTGCAGTTATAGATGAATGTTGGAATCAATTTAGTTATCTCCTATGCCTGTTCTCATCCCCCCCAAAAAAATATCTTGGAGTTTTATGTAACATATATAAAATTATAAAACATATATCCAATAAAATTATACATAACACTATATTATATATAAGTATGCACATGTAAAATATATACAAACACATATAATACTAGCTACTGTTATATATGATATTAAAAAGAAATGTCTAAAGAATTTGGTGGAGAGATTTGGAATGTTGCTTGGTTGTCTTTAAGGTTCAATCTATACATAAGAATTTGTGAAAGACTTTCTTCCCTGAAGAGGTTTATATATATATATACACATGAATTCCTGGATTCCCACTTAACAGAAGATAACATATATTAAAATAACTTAAGATAATTTAAACTCAGAATTTTTGCCTCCTAAGTTTGTGATCTTCTACCCACAAACTTCATAATTTGTTTCATTTGGGATTACACATTTATAATAAACATTTGAAAAAGTCGTGATTCTAATTGATTGCCATACCAATCCCTGTCTGCTTTGTATTACTTAAAGATAAATGACATGTCATTAGATACCAAAATTATCCTAATAAGCAGGAAATACTCTCAATTCAGTGGAACAAGGGAAAGATAATGCAGCAATTAACACATGGCTTATAAGGAAAAACTTATAAAATGATAGAGTACTCAGATTTCAATTTATATGATTGACATTTCTTTCAAATGCTCTACAATTCATATAGACAGAAATAGATGGGCCATCTGTTTTCAAGTTTCTCATCTTTTTATAGCTCAGACATATTTGTGAGAGCCAAACATTAAGGGGGAAATGGCCTTCCTCATATGTGGTTTGCCATTTCTTATTTCTCCTTTTCAAGGTTAAACTTTTGTAGAAGAACATCCAACATTCTAAGAGCAGAAAATAGTTTCTACTCATACATCCACTTTATGTATGGACTTACACAGATTTATACAGAACTAATTTTGCTTAATGGTGTTAGGAAAATCCACTGATTTAGCTTCTAAAGCAGATAGAAAAGTAGAGAATCTCCTTGATCAATAATGTCTCCATGTCTTCTGAACACATCATTTTAGCCCATGATATAAAAAAAAAAAAATTCCTATAAGAAAACAAGATGCTGAGTCAAGGTGAAATTTCTGATTATACCATGATGAGATAAAGGTAGAATGACTAGGTAGCGTTGTCAAGAAAAATACCTCTATCTGTTATAGTGTTTCTCCCCATTATTTAAGAGTTCAAGTGTTTACATTCCTTCCTGGGTTGTAAAGCAAGATTCTATTCAACTATTGACACCCTGCATGTCACAAATCTTCATATCCTATGAAATCAGTATCTTAAACAGAAAGCTCTCACCCAAGAGTTCTCTCTGAACTGCAATGGATATTTAGGCAAACCATGGTCTAATTATGTGTGAATTATCCACATATACGGGAGAAATATCAATAAACTCAGATACGCAGATAACACCACCCTTATGGCAGAAAGTGAAGAGGAACTTAAAAGCTTCTTGATGAAAGTGAAAGAGGAGAGTGAAACAGTTGGCTTAAAGCTCAACATTCAGAAAACGAAGATCATGGTATCTGGTCCCATCACTTCATGGGAAATAGATGGGAAAACAGTGGAAACAGAGTCAGACTATTTTGGGGGGCTCCAAAATCACTGTAGATGGTGACTGCAGCCATGAAATTAAAAGATACTCCTTGGAAGGAAAGTTATGACCAAGATAGCATATTCAAAAGCAGAAACATTTCTTTGCCAACAAAGGTCCATCTAGAAGGCAATGGCAACCCACTCCAGTACTTTTGCCTGGAAAATCCAATGGACAGAGGAGCCTGCTGGGCTGCAGTCCATGGGGTCTAAGAGTCGGACACAACTGGGCGACTTCACCTTCACGCGTTAGAGAAGGAAATGGCAACCCACTCCAGTGTTCTTGCCTGGAGAATCCCAGGGACAGCAGAGCCTGGTGGGCTGCCGTCTATGGGGTCGCACAGAGTCGGACACGACTGAAGTGACTTAGCAGTAGCAGCAGCAGTCAAGGCCATGGTTTTTCCTGTGGTCATGTACGGATGTGAGAGTTGGACTGTGAAGACGGCTGAGCACCAAAGAATTGATGCTTTTGAACTGTGGTGTTGGAGAAGACTCTTGAGAGTCCTTTGGACTGCAAGGAGATCCAACCAGTCCATCCTAAAGGAGATCTGTCCTGGGTGTTCTTTGAAAGGACTGATGCTAAAGCTGAAACTCCAATACTTTGGCCACCTCATGCGAAGAGTTGACTCATTGGAAAAGACCCTGATGCTGGGAGGGACTGGGGGCAGGAGGAGAAGGGGACGACAGAGGATGAGATGGCTGGATGGCATCACCGACTCGATGGACATGAATTTGAGTGAACTCCAGGAGTGGTGATGGACAGGAAGGCCTGGAGTGCTGCCATTCATGGGGTCGCAAAGAGTCAGACACAACTGAGCTACTAAACCAAACTGAACTGTAGTATGTATTAATATATGTGTAAGTATATATGAAATTATATATATTATATATGTGTTATTATACATGTGTTGTAAATATAATTCACAACACCCTTCTCTGAAAATAATGTCATAGAGCCATTTTGATTAATTGCACATAAATGAAATAATTTTTAAAATATTATATATACTTTTCATAAATAGCTCAAGACGTAGACATAATTTGTAAAATAGAGCAGTCATGAACTATGCTTCCTAAGTGTAGATGCCTGGCCATTCTCCTATACACTATTCCTTCTGAGTCTTTAAAAAAAGTGACCTAAAAAGTAGCAATATTGAGTTCAGTGAGGAGAGAGTTCAAATGAGATCGCAGCATGCATTACTCTTCCTTTCCAGGTACCTGACTAGTGATTTTCTAGTTATTTTGATACAGCTCCATATCCTCTTCTAGCCATCTGCTTGCTACATAAATTGAAGCATTAGATAGTATACTGAGTGGACAGAAGAGCACTTACAGGTGCTATTAAAGAAAAGACAACAATTTGTCAGTACAAAAAACGTTCTATACAATTTCTACAAAAGCAACTTTCTGGTCCTTATGAAAGTGGGTACAGAGACAATGCATTTCAGGTCTATAAAAATCTCAGGACAATGAATTGTAACTACAAGTTTCTTCAATGCAATTAAAGATATTGCAGTTGGATACCATTTTGACCATAAAACTACACAGTTTTTACAAGGAAAAGCTTTTCCAGGCAGCAGAGTGTGTTTTAATCAAATTCCACACTAAAAGCTTATAGACTATAGAGAAAATTCAAAAGTAAAATGTAAAAGCTGCCTCCTTTTGAAAAATTTACTGTTTGATATTCCCTAAGTGCCTGTGAGGTCCCCTTTTCACAGGAGATACAATTTAGAAAAGATTGATGAAATGTGCCAGGGCAGCATCAAGGGCTTTAGGACCATTAATTTAAGATGCCTTTCCCTTGCATCCTCTGGTGTAAATTGCTGAGCAATTATCATTTTTATTTACCTTTCTTTTTTGGTGACACAGTTTGTATCATACCAAATCATAGTTCCCTGACATTAATTATGAACCACTGAGATCTTACATTGTTTTTTACTTCATGCTCATGAAGGCAAATTCTGTGAGAAGATATGGAATAAACTAAACACTAGAGCTCTTGAAGATTTTCATTTCAGGGTCTACTTTATAAGCCAGTGCTTGATTTTTTCTTCCTTTTTATTTTTCATTTTAAAAGCTATAAAGAGGTCAGTGCTGCACTCAGGGCTACATGCTGTTGAAAACTTCAAAACAGAATAGTCATGTAGAAAAGGAGACTGCACCAAAGATGCAGTCAGAACAAAAGTAAACTTTCATCTAGCGTGTGAACCTTCACAAATTTACGAGACATAATTGTAGAAAATCAGCAACCAACCACCTTAAAAATCAGTAAAGGATGGTCCCATACAACCAAAGAAGGTATACATTGTCCATTTTAAATCATAAGACACTAACCATCCTAACAGCATTTTAATACATTTATAAATATTGAAACATAATTATTCTCCATTTAGGAAACTTTCCTTTGCACTCTAAAGGACAAGTGAAATTTCAAGTCAAAGTTCTTTGGAGCAGAATTGAGCCTTTTCTCATTATTTGTGCCTTAGCACACATGTGATAGGATGGGCATGGAAGTGGACTCACACTCAGTTCTTAAATGTCTAAAATATATTTCATAAACTAACACTCTCCACAGGTATTATCTATTCAGAATTACTATACTGAATAAATCTTAATCATCTAAGTCTACTTTTGAATGACAAAATCACTGGTGAATTCAGAAGGAAAAGAAGTATAAAATTTTTCTTTGCTTTATCCAAATGGAAAACTAACAGCTTATTAAATGCTGGAGTGTTTTTTTTTTTTTCTTGTTTTAATAGCTTTTCATTGTTGAAAATCAACTACACTTTATCTAAAGATGATGACACCGACTCAGGCATACACAATACCTTGGGAGGGGAGCTTTTCAACTCAATATGTTTTCACAAAGCTCCTACTTTTTATCATTAACAAAACATTGCTGCAAATAATCTAAACCCACATATTTGTTAAAGCAAGAGCTCACCTGATGCATAAAATGTATTAATAAGGTAATGTAACAAAGTTGAGTTGTCTTCATCTCAAATCATACTTGAAAGGGTACACTTGCCATAAACAGTGATGATACGTGAAACATTGTGTACTAGGTGACAAGAAAAACCTAAGGATCCTACTGGAATTGAAGAAAAACACTTCACAGAGAACGATCCTGGTATGAAAATGAGAAATCAGGAAGCAGCCAACCTCGAGGAGAGTGATGGAATGTGTGAAACAGTGAACAAAGCTCAACACATCAAGCAGATGAGTAATTCTCAGTACAGAAGAGAATGACAATTTTTTGCTTTATTTTGTAGGCATAGATGAAGTAAGCCCTGAGAGGATACTGTGTCTCTAGGAATCACCAGTCTACTTTTGGGGATAAGGTTTAAAATCATAATTCCTCTGTGGAAAGATAATCTGAAAGAGAAAACATGTATGCCCCTTCATTTTTTAGATTAATACAGAATGGAATGGGTGCAGAATTCTTCCCAACACCATCGTTAATCTGCACTTGTCTTGAACAAGGGAAAGATCATGAATAACACAGACACCCTACATCATGAAAATCCGCATCTGAAACACAAAAGGTGACTGTTGGACTTGGCATTAAATCTGAAAATCTTTAGAGGTGAGTTGAAAGCTATACTGTACGTCTATAACTTCAAAGTCAAACAAACATACTGTGGTGAGAGATATGGTAAGCCACATGGTGGCCAGTCATTTTAAGTCACATATACTTTACAATGACTAGAGTGAATGGAATGGAGCAAATGCTATGAAGCCAGTAATATTTCATGGTGACATCTGTGGATGGCTCTGTGTATCTCATACTGAATTATTTTCTCTTGCATGCAACAGCAAAGAAAAAAAAACCAGTTACATAAATAAGATATGTGAAAAGGTTTTGGTTTTTGAATAAAACATATGAGTATTGGAATTATCACTTAAATGTATGTTTTGTCATATGTATAAGGGAATATTCATTTTATGAATAATTTTAAGGGTGACAAAACTTTTGGTTATATTTTATGTGCTTAGGTCCATTAAATTTACAAAATAAAATAATCATACAAGAGAAATAACAATATAAGAAGGCAAATTACCAACTGTCATCATCAATTGAATTTCTAAGTGAAATTCTGGATCCAACGGGTTTCAAATGTTTAGCAAGTGTTGTCCATGATAAATATTCATAGTTCTTGCCTTTGAATTGATGTCTTCCTTTTGTGGCTAAGAAATCTAGGCTGCTATGATCTGATGTCATTGTTCACTGTTTTGGAACATAATCTGCCTTTAAGAAAATATTGTCAGCTGTTGTTCCACTCCAAATTAAATAAAGAAAGAAAAGAAAGTGAAGTCGCTCAGTCATGTCTGACTCTTTGCAACCCAATGGGTTGTAGCCTACCCCGCTTCTCCGTCCATGGGATTTTCCAGGCAAGAGTACTGGAGTGCGTTGCCATTTCCTTCTCCAGGGGATCTGCCCAACCCAGGGATTGAACCTGGGTCTCCTGCCTTGTAGGCAGATGCTTTTACCGTCTGAGCCACCAGGGAAGATGGAATAAATTAAACAAATCTATAACTAAAAAATGTAAGCTCTCTCTCTCTATATATATATATATATGTATATATACATATACATATATATTTATATACACACACACATATATGTGTACATATATGCACACACTCATATATTTCTATGAATGAAGAGACTATCTCAATACTTTAAAAGTAAATTACCAATTATAATTTCATTTCAGGTATAGTTCTCTGCTTAGAGAAATTCCTTTAAAAGAATTTCAAAAATTTAGAGATCTGGACAAGAACAAAACAATTAAATAACTCAATGAAATTGTAGCTTAGAGTTGAATTTCTCTATCAATGTTGTTAGAAAAAAACTTTAGTTCAAAATAATAGGGTTTTTTTTCCTCAAAATCTATTGTTCTATTAGCAAATTATGATATCATGGTTGTTAGTCAAACATTTCTTAATTATTAAATTGGAAGAAACAAGGTTTAGGATAACTCAATGAGCAAATGCTTTGAATGTGTACTCTTATTATATCACAAAAATAGGTCTTCTGGACAAATACAAATCTAACTGAAAGGAGAGGAAACATAAAACATCAAATGGACCAAAAGCTTGCTACTTCAAATGGACTTCCTTCCATAAATATACAACATTGGTGCTGAGTCAGAGCTGAGAAAAGACAAGGTGACAGGTTCAAAGTCCTACTATTGAGCTTTCATGCACTTGCAATTCAAGGTGTTCTACAGGAATTTAGTTATCAACATGTAATCACAGAACTATCATCTTTAGGCACTATTCATCCTCTAAGGAAGAAAAATACTGCTCTAATTAATGCAGCATGAATAAGACAGGGTACATAGTTTACTGTATCTAAACTGACCTTTCATGATATGAGAAAAGCAGGTGCAACAGATAATACAAAAGAAACACTGAACGGCGTGGAGTCCTACAAATATGATTTCCATAGAATGGAATAACATGATAGAATGACATACTGGAATTATGATGATGATAATTATAGGGTAGCATCAATTTTTTATGAATGTGTTTGTAATGAATTACAGAAGAAAGTGAAATTATTATATTTAATGGTTTTCCGTCTCTTCTTCTGTCCATCACAAACCTAAATCCAAGTAAAAGAGAGCCCAGTTGAGAGCCAGTTATTCTGCTGTCAAATTAATTTAGCTTAGAAAATTAAATATTTAGATGGCAAGCATTTCTCTGAAAATCAACATACTATCACTTCCTTTGCTTTAAGATATGGAGCTAATTTTTTCATAATATGGAAATAGAGTGTCAGGAAAACTGTTATTGTTATATTACTTACTTAACTTCTCAGGCAGGATAACATCAAGGTCAGTGACATTTTTTAACTGGTTTGAAAGAGATCTAGAAGACTTACAGACATTGCTATTATTTTTTCCCTTTAACATCAGATATATAATACTGACTACGTAGCAACCTAAAATGAAAGGTTTTACATACTCAACATTCTCTCTGCCTTTTTTCAGATGAAACTATATCCAATACACCTGTGGCACAGAAATATAAGTCCAAACAAGCAAGAAAAAGATAATGATTCAGAAAATCACTCTGAAGCTTTAACAGGGCTCCAGAAGACCAGGAGAGAGCCTGACAATGAGGAAAATGACTGAGTGATACAGTTCACTTCAGTTCAGTGGCTCAGTCATGTCCAACTCTTTATGACCCCATGAGCTGCAGCACGCCAGGCCTCCCTATCCATCACAACTCCCAGAGTCTACCTAAACCCATGTGCATTGAGTCGGTGATGCCATCCAACCATCTCATCCTCTGTCATCCCCTTCTCCTCCTGCCCTCAATCTTTCCTAGCATCAAGGTCTTTCCCAATGAGTCAACTCTTCACATCAGGTGGCCAAAGTACTAGAGTTTAAGCTTAAACATCAGTTCTTCCAATGAACACCCAGGACTGATCTGCTTTAGGATGGACTGTTTGGATCTCCTTGCTGTCCAAGGGACTTTCAAGAGTCTTCTCTAACACCACAGTTCAAAAGCATCAATTCTTCGGTGCTCAGCTTTCTTTATGATCCAACTCTCACATCCATACATGACCACTGGAAAAACCATAGCTTTGATTAGATAGATCTTTGTTGGCAAAGTAATGTCTCTGCTTTTGAATATGCTATCTAGGTTGGTCATAACTTTCCTTCCAAGCAGTAAGTGTCTTTTAATTTCATGGCTGCAATCACCATCTGCCGTGATTTTGGAGCCCAAAAATAAAGGCAGCCACTGTTCCCACTGTTTCCCCATCTATTTGCCATGGAGTGATGGGACTGGGTGCCATGATCTTAGTTTTCTGAATGTTGAGCTTTAAGCCAACTTTTTCACTCTCCTGTTTCACTTTCATCAAGAGGCTCTTTAGTTCTTCTTCTCTTTCTGCCATAAGGGTGGTGTCATCTGTGTATCTGAAGTATTGATATTTCTCCTGGCAATCTTGATTCCAGCTTGTGCTTCCTCCAGCCCAGTGTTTCTCATGATTTACTCTGCATATAAGTTAAATAAGCAGGGTGACAATATACAGCCTTGACATACTCCTTTTCCTATTTGGAACCAGTCTGTTGTTCCATGTCCAGTTCTAACTGTTGCTTCCTGACCTGAATATAGGTTTCTCAAGAGACAGGTCAGGTGGTCTGGTACAATCACCTAATTTAAAAAGCCTATGTCAGAGGGTTTGTTGTATCAAATAGATTAAATGGTTCTATCCAAAAAAAAAAAGATTAGGTATAACCAGTCACTAGACCATACTGGAGATAAACATAGGAGGAAAAAGCCACTTTTCATTCTTTCTTGAAATTAATGACATCATTTTTAGAACAGTTTATATTTACAGAAAAATAGAGAAGGTAGCATTAAATGTTTCCATATATCACAATTCCCCAGCATACAGTTTCCCCTTTTATGAACATATTGCTTTAGTGGTACATTTGTGACAATTAACAAGTCAGTGTCAATCATTTATTATAACTGAAGTCTACAGTTCATATTAAGGCTCGATCTTTATGTTGTACAGTTCTGTGCATTCTCCCAAATATATAATGTCATATGTTATAGTATCTATAATATAGTTTCACTGAACTAAAAAGAACTAAAAATCTCTATTAATTCTTATCTCTCTCCCTCTATGTCCCTGGCAACCACTGTCTGTGGTTGTGGAACCCCGTGTTCCTACTGTCTCTATAGGTTTGCGTCAGAATGTCATATAGTTTGTATTATACAGTATACAGCCTTTTCACATAGGCTTCTTTTACTATAGTAATATGCACCTATAGTTCCTCCAGGCCTTTTGGTGGCTTGATAGAGCATTTCTTTATATCACTAAGTAGTATTTCATTGTATGCATGGAAAACAATTTGTTTATCCATTCATCTATTTAAGGCTATCTTGTTTTGTTTCCACGTTTTGACAATTATAAATAAAAATGCTATTAATATTTGCGTAGGTTTCTGTGTGGACAGAAGTTTTCAAGTCAATTGTGTAAATACTTGAGTGTGATTGCTGGACTGTATGTTAAGAAAAAGTGAAAAAATGAAAGTGAAGTCACTCAGCCGTGTCTGACTCTTTGCGACCCCACAAACTGTAGCCTACCAGGATCCTCCGTCCATGGGGTTTTTCCAGGGAAGAGTACTGGAGTGGGTTGCCATTTCCTTCTCTGGGGGGTCTTCCCAACCCAGGGATCAAACCCGGGTCTCCCGCCTTGTAGGCAGATGCTTTACCATCTGAGCCACCAGGGAAGTTGTATGTTAAGAAAATGACCACAAATGACAAATATTATGCCTTCCTTTCTTTTTAATTGAGACATTTTTGGAACATAATATAACTGGTGTTTTTCACAGGGCAGCAAGTGCATTGCATTCCTTTGCTCATGCCAAGTTGGGGGAAAAAAAACCCTCTTGCATTGGAAAGCAGTCTTACAGTCTTATATCAAGGAATTGCCATCCTTTTGAGAGAAAACATAAAGTTTAACTTTTGAGAAAAGAGTCACATCTCCGTAAGTAGGCTTAAAGGATTCTATTTATTAACACTGTGAGCAATATGGATACTATTTCTTTTTTGGTATATCCTGAGCCTAGTTTCTTCTGAACTTCATTTATTTAAAGAGTAATGTAGTAAATAAGAGCAAAAAAATAGTGACAAATTGAAGCCAGTCACATTCCTACTTTGGTTGCACTGGCTATAGAGTGAGACAGACAAATTACTTTTCTCTGGCTCTTCTTCTGAGAAAAAAAATCAATCTTTATTCACTTTAATAATGCAGTTAAATTGAAATTAAAACTAGAAAGCTCACAAGTGGATTCGAGAATTCTAAACTTTTCTGAAAAGATCTATTTTTTTATGTCTCAAATATTAGTATGTTAAGAGATAGATTATCATATAATAGTATGGGAAGTATTCAAAGAGGGGAATACATTTTAATACAGCAATTTTATTTCAAGCAATGTAGCTGAAGGAAATTATAAAAAGGGTACAGAAGACATATGTACAAAGATATCCATGGAGGTGACACTGATAATACAGAAAAGATAGAAGGAATAAAACCAGATGACCAAAACTAAGGGATTGGTGATTTAAAATGTGTTCTATCCACATGATAAAATATAATAAGTCAGTAAAGCTATACTGTAGTAGTCACATATTTACATTAGGAAGGAATGAAAATTATTTCTCATTTTCTCTGGGGAAAGTGGAGAGCCTTTTTGTTTTTGCAGATGAGCCCTCCATTGTCCCAAAAGAGTGTAAAAAGACTCTCAAGATTCCATGATCTGGAACTTATTCAATAATCACACTCATCCTATGGGATAATCAAGCTCTAATAACCAGCATCCATTTAGCATTTCTGATACTTTCTGAAAGTATCATTCAGATACTTTCTCTGTGCTCAGTTCAGTTCAGTTCAGTCCCTCAGTCATGTCCAACTCTTTGTGACCCCATGAATTGCAAGACTAATATAAACAAGGGAAACATAGAGGTGAATGAAACAAACTCCTATTTACATGGAACGTAAATTATAGTGTAAGAATAAGCAGAGGGCAGTGGGCAAGAATCAAGATAGACAATAAATTCATTAACATACAAGCAATTTTAGACAATGTATGCTATTTAAAAATGAGATCCATAAGTTTGTTTTCCATGTCTGTAAGTCAATTTCTCTTTTGTAAATAAGTTTATTTGTATCATGTTTTTAGATTCTACATGTGATATCATATAATATTTTTTTCTGTCTTCACTTAATATGATAATCTCTAAGGTCCATCCATGTTATTGCAAATGGAATTATTTCATTCTTTTCCATGACTAATATTCCACTGTATATGTGTACTATATGTTCTTTATCCACTCATCTGTTGATGAACATTTAGGTTTCTTCTATTTCTTGGCTATTGAAAATAGTGCTCTATGAACACTGGTGGAGAAGGAAATGGCAACCTGCTCTAGTATTCTTGCCTGGAGAATCCCATGGACAGAGGAACCTGGCAGGCTACAGTCCGTGGAGTGGCAAAGAGTCAGACACAACTAAGCGGCTAACACACAAACACACACACACACACACACACATACACGGACGTTGGGGTGCATATATCTTTTAGAATTAGGATTTTCACATTTTCTGGATATGTGCCTAGCAGTGGATATGCTGGTTCATATAGTAACTCTATTTTTAGAGGAGATGGGATAGGGAGGAATAAATTAGGAGTTTGAAATTAACAGATACATACTACTATACAGAAAATAAATGAACAATAAGGACGTACTGTATAGCACTGGTAACTATATTCAGTATCTTGTAATTACCTATAATAGAAAAGAATCTGAAAAAGAATATATATATATATATATATGATTCACTGAATACCTGAAACTAACACAACATTGTAAATCAACTATTCTTCAATTAAAAAAATAACAAGGAAATCAAGAAAAGGAAAGGTTTTCTTACTAAAGAGTTACTCGGACAAGGCAGTCAAGGAAGACCTGAGAGGTTACATCCAGGCTAGCAACCAGTAAAAATCAAGGATATGAACATTCCAGATGTGTTAACATAGTACAGAGCCCTGAGTAGGAAATGATCTTGATGTGTTATAAGGGGAAACAAACAAAAACAGAATAACATAAAACTAGTTCTCATTGAACAAAAGGGAAGATGATAGCAGATCAGTTTGCAGTGGAAGCCCAGAGCCAAACCAAGTCGTGCTTTATAAGTCATCTAAGGTCCAAGAGAAGAATGAGGGAAAATCAGGGAAGAAGTTCTAAGCCTGGGAGATTGGACATGTGACTCAATCCTGACACCAATAGAGTTCACATGTGGTAGTGGGAAGGCTTGGAATAGGGGGCCAAGGGACCAGGAGACATCTGTTGCCAGGGGTATCAGAAGCATGGATGAGCAAGAGGACAGCTCCAAGAACTGAGATCCAGGCACAATGTACCAGCACAACTTATTTCAATGTTTAACAGGATACCGCTCATTGCCTGTGTTCAGAGATATCATCTCCAATCTTTTATTGACTCAGTGTGTGAGGACATGGTTCAACACCAACCTAGGAGAGAGTTCAAGGCCTCATACTTAGAGACCCAACTTTGTTTTCACAGAGTTCCCTAAGCTGGGAAAGACAAGCAGATCCAGAATATAAAAAACATCTGTGGGAATAAGGGTTGTACATCGTTTTGTTTGGGCTTTCTTACTCCACTGTTTTTCAAGTTGCCTAATATGACAATATTTTACTTTTAGTAAGTAAGAATAAAAGATATTCAAAAATCAATCAATAGAGGAAGGCTTTTTCCTTCTTTAACCTGGTTTATTAATTGATTCATAAAAGCCTGGACATTCCATTATAATATAATCAGTGAAATCAAAGTACTAAAACATAAGCAGAGATAGTAACAAATGAGACAATATCACAAACCAAAAGTGCACATACAAAAACAAATGCATTTTGTTCTAAACCACATCATTTTAATGTCCAACTCACTCCCAAGCCTGTTAATAATACATTGCTCTTGCTTTAAAAAGTAAAACAAGCATGTTCATCAGTTTGAAGCCTTACCAACAATCAGCTCCTCTGAAAATTCCAAACAGATCCAGAGATCAAGGAGAATGTATGCATATTAATGATACTAATGACAGTAATTCCATCAGTACGGATATGGCATAAGCCCAGTCACATCAGGCACATCACAGTATACAGCATGGTCAACAAAGCCATCAGTACCTGACAAAACCCATTAATTTGAGAACTGAGCATTACAGAGTCTGCCAAAGCACAGCCACATTTCTCTCTCTTGCATCAGGGACTTCTCAAAATGACATTTCAGAGCTGGAGACACCACTGTTCATGGTTAAATGAATATTCCCCTAAGCATTTGCTTTTCAAGATAGAATTTCCAGGAATGAGATACCACCCACGGCCAGCTGGGTACAGATATAAATAAAGAGAAATTTACCCTTGGCTAAGGGATCCACATTTTTTTTTTTTTTTTAGTGTTTATATAGTTCAAACTTGAAGATTCGTTTGTTTTTATTTTTTTTTCTTTTATCTTGTCCTTTTAGAAGATATTCAGAAATATGTTAAAATGTGAAGGACTTGCCTACATTTGCATTAATTGGTATTTAAAAAAAAATGTTTGCACTAGTTCAGTTGGTGAGTGCTTGATGGTCATTTAGCCTATCTTCAAATGCCAATCTCTTGTGTCCAGGTATATATAGTTCTATATTTCCTAAGAAAATTTTTGTAATATAAAAGGTATCCTGAATTCTTTGAATGCAAAAGTAATTTGTCACAGAAGTAAGTGTATTTTAAAATTTTCAATCATTCTCAAAGAGACTATCATAAAAGGTATTAAATATATCATGACAGAATTGATGACAAAAGATAATAGTAGACTATACATAATATGTATTAATATACACATATAGATGGTGTATCTATGTGTGTGCTTACAAAATCTATTGCCCTTTGAATCAGTATGTAATGGGTAGGATTCAAAGTCATTTTCTTGTTCAAATCAAAATTATCATGATTATTGACCAAAGGCTCCAACATAATACTAAATAATGAAATATGATGAGTGTATAACTAAGTTGTCCCTGCAGTTTTCTATTCAAAAATATTTGCAAGAAGACAGAGGAAGGAAGCAAAGACTGAGCATTAGCGCAGGAAAGAAACATCATCCTTCCTATAGGTGGTGTTAGGCACTTCAGACCCACTGAAATCTTTTTGTCATATTGGAGTTCTTCACATATTTCTTATTGAAAATAACTTGCAAAAATTCCTGCAAAGTGCAAACATTCCTTAGGCACTATGTACATTGGTTGGATGACATTTAAAAGATTACACTGAATCTCACAAGAGCAACATTTTCCTAATTGCTTGCTATTTTTTTCCAAGGTATTTTATGTAATAATAAATACATATTTTATGTAATAATAACTAGAATAAAATCAAAGCAGTAAAACATAGCTTGCTTTCCTTTTCTCTCAAGGCTTTTAAGGTTCTACAGAAATTTTCTGCATCCCTAAATGCACTACCAATCCAAAAAGTATTTATGGAGCATACTGGATCTATAAACTACATTACTAACATTTATCTCTCATCGTATAGCTCAAAATATGATTTCATACACATAATCTAATTTGACCATTATAACTAATATAAGGTTTCAAATAACTGTCAATTTCTTGAAACCTGCAAAAACATAAAGAGAAAAAAATGTGGTTTTTTTTATACACATGTAACATAATTCTCTTGCTACTTTGACTAAACTTCTGTTGGTGTACAACAACTTATCAATAGCACAGAGATTTACAAATGGAAGGAGAGGGCACTGAGTGTTAAATGTTCTATAGAGTAAAGCTTTACTATGTGTCAGCCACCGGGAAGAGATAAAGAATTCTACCTGTGTTTCCATAGACGCAAGGTTACGTGATTGCTATTTAGACTCCTGATACAAATTAAAATAATAAATTGTTGGATAGAAAACATTTTAAGTTTTGTAATTTAAAGGAAACTCTGATTATTTTATTGAATGGCTTATTTTTCAAAATGTCTCTTCAAAAATAATCTGATGGAAGAAACAGATTATAGATAAGGATTAAGCAGACAAAATCACTGTGGACAGTGACTACAGCCATGAAATTAAATGCTCTTAGGAAGAAAAGCTATGACAAACATAGACAGCATATTAAAAAACAGAGACATAATTTTTCTGACATAGTCCATGTAGTCAAAGCTGTACTTTCTCCAGGAGTCACGTGAGAGTTAGACCATAAGAGAGTCATATGAGAGCTGGACCACAAAGAAGGCTGAGAGTCTAAAAATTGGTGCTTTCAAACTGTGGTGTTGAAGAAGACTCTTTAGAGTCCCTTGGACTACAGGGAGATCAAACCAGTCAATCCTAAAGGAAATCAACCCTGAGTATTCATTGGAAGGACTGATGCTAAAGCTGAAGCTCCAATATTTGGCCACTCGATGCAAAGAACCAACTCATGGAAAAGACCCTCATGCTGGGAAAGATTGAGAGCAAGAGGAGAAGGGGATGACAAAGGATGAGATGGATGGATGGCATCACCAATTCAATGGATGTGAATTTGAGCAAACTCCAGGAGACGTGAAGGACAGGGAAGTCTGGCATGCTGGAATACATGGGGTCACAAAGTGTTGGACATGACTGAGTGACTGAAAAAGAACAGGTGATATTTAGCTGTACACTCTAAGGCAAGAGCCAGAAATGCTGCTAAACATCCTACGATGACCATGACATCCTGTACAACCAAGAATTATCTGGTGTAAAATGCCAATAATTCCACAGCTGCGACAACATGGACTAGAACAACCAAACACTTTTGAAAAAGAACAACTTTGGATGGCTCACATTACCTAATACCAGTGTGATATCGGTATACATGTTGTAGAATAGAATGTAAAATCTAATAGTAAAAGCATATATTTATGACAAATTAATCTTTTTAAAAAATGAACTAGGCCTTCTTGATTTATGTTTCACATAATATACAAAATCAATTTTTAAAGTAAAGCATCATATATCAAAATGTAAAATATAAATCTATGAAATTCTAGGGAAAACATAACAAAACGTCTCTGATCTTCATTTAAAGATTTGTTAAACAGGATTAAAAAATGCCACATAAAATAAAAATTGGTAAATAGGACTTCATCAAAATTAAAACCAAAACGAAACACAAACTTGGCCCTTTGAAGACACATAAAAAGCTAAAAGACAGCTACAGACAAGAACAAAGTATGTGTAAACATCTATGTGATAAAGACTTGTGTCCAGAATAAATAAATTAATCTGTGACTCAATGTTGCAAGATAAAAAATATCATAAAAATAGGCAGAATATTTGAACACTTCATGAAAATGATACAAATGCCAAAAAACATATAAAAAGATAGCCATCATCATTATATACTAGGAAAACTCCAACAAAAATTGCACTGTGACTTCTAAACATCTACTAGGATGGCTAACATTGTTTTCTTTCTTTCTTTTTTTTTTTTCAGTGACAGTTCCAAGTTCTGGTGAGGCAAGAAAGTAGAGCAATCTTGAGCTCTCATATGTTGTTAGTGAGACTGTAGTATATAATACAGTCTGTTTTTATAAGAGACTGTGATATAATACAGCCCACTTTGGAAACATTTGGGGTATTATAAAGGTAAATATTTACTTATCAAGATCCAGCAATATCTCTTCTAGATTTTTACTCAAGTAAAATGAAACATTTTCAACATATATTTATTGGTAAATATTGATAGTTGCTTCATATGGAATGGCCCCAAACTGGAAACAATCAACATATCCAACAAATGGTGAATGGATAATATTTGATACATCACATATCAGACTACTGCTGCTGCTGCTAGGTCACTTCAGTCGTGTCCGACTCTGTGTGACCCCAGAGATGGCAGCCCACCAGCCTCCCCCATCCCTGGGATTCTCCAGGCAAGAACGCTGGAGTGGCTTGCCGTTTCCTTCCCCAGTGCATGAAAGTGAAAAGTGAAAGTGAAGTCGCTCAGTGGTATCCAACTCGTAGCAACCCCATGAACTGTATGTAGCCTGCCAGGCTCCTCCATCCATGGGATTTTCCAGGCAAGAGTAATGGTCAGTCATAAAAAGACATAAGCCACTGCTACAAAGAGTAATTGTGATAAATCTCAAAAGCATTTAAGTGAAAGAAGTCAGATTCAGAGGGGTACATAATCATATGATTCAATCGCTATGAAATTCTAAAAAATGCAAATTCATAGTGGCAGAAATTAGACCTGTTTCTCAAGGGCTGGGTATAAGGAGGAGACTGACAACAGGAGAGCCCAAGGAAACTCTTTAGAGTCATGGGGATATTCTGTATCTTGATTGTAGCAGTGGCGACACTGTTTACATTTGCTAAAACCATAGACATACCCCAGAAAGGATAAATTGTATCATGACAATAAACCAGACCAAGAAAGCAAATGAAAACCTAGGCTTTGGTTTTTCTGTAAAAGATAAATTAAAGCTCAAAACTTTTCAGTTTATTCAGTTCACTGTTTTATGGCTTTATGTAGTCAGAAATGACAAATATTTCAACATAAGAAAGTACTTGTTCACAGTCCAAATATAGTACATTACCTACAGAGGACATTGTGGTATGTTTCTTAAACTACATTTTGATAGCTGTAGAAAATAAAAAAGTATAATGGTCAAAAATATTGGGAAATCTTGGTTTAAACAATATCAAATAGACATATTTCCTCCTTCTATTAGAGCCTTTAGTGTGTGAGACATGGAAAACTAAAAGGAATTATAAGAACATCATGTAGCATAAAGAGCATGTTCTAGATAATAGCTAAATTAAACATCCTTTAAGGTTCTCTTCTAATGCCAAGACTCTTTAAGCCTTTTTTGTTTGTTTGTTTACAATATTTTAGACAGTAGACTATAAATAAAAAATCATCAGAAATATAAATTCTTTATAGCAAGGGCTTGCAGCATTCCTAGTGGCAGGGACAATATTCCTATTTCTTTTCTGATCCTTATCATACAGTGAAACACATCAAACATTGACTGATTTGGGTATGAGCAAAAGTTCCATCTGGAGAAGGCGATGGCACCCCACTCCAGTACTCTTGCCTGGAAAATCCCATGGACTGAGGAGCCTGGTAGGCTGCGGTCCATGGGGTCTCGAAGAGTCGGACACGACTGAACGACTTCCCTTTCACTTTTCACTTTCATGCATTGGAGAAGGAAATGGCAACCCACTCCAGTGTTCTTGCCTGGAGAATCCCAGCGACGGGGGAGCCTGGTGGGCTGCCGTCTATGGGGTCACACAGAGTCGGACATGACTGAAGTGACTTAGCAGCAGCAAAAGTCCCATCAATATGGAAACAAACCAAACCATGAAAAATGAAGTTGTAGTGTAAGATTACGTGGTCTAGAATAGGGGTCCCCAACCTCCAGGCTGTGGACTGGTACCTCTTGTCAGATTAACTATGGCCTTAAATTAGAAATAAAGTTCACGATAAATGTATATGTGCTTGAATCATCCCGAAACCACCCTTCCAACCTCTGGTCAGTGGAAAAACTGTTTTCTACTAAATCAATTCTTGGTGCCAACGTTGGGGACCACTGTTCTAGAACACAGTATTCTTAGTATCTTTCCTAAAATATGTTAAACACTTTGCATTTTCCTACCCTTTCTAACTTTGAAATCATTGACATGAATCCTCTTGACTCGGTATGAAGATGCATGGTCTTAGGGAGAAAATGTCATATTCTCTCTCTCTCTCTCAATACCTATGCTGGTATTTACACTCCTGTAGTTTATACATCTTTACTTTCTGGACCCAGAGAGGAGTGGAGGGGATGGCTGCCAGGTAATGAGCTTTAGCAGAGATTGTCTCCAACTTCACTTCCATAAAACAGAGAAATATCCCTTCTGAAACCACAAAAATCTATGAATCCTGATAAATTACCTTTGATATTCAGTATTTAGTAAAACTAAGTAAAACATACAGAGAGAAGCTTTTTCCTCTTTATTATTTGCTCCATTAGAATTGCTGAGAATTTTCTATGATGATTGTTTTCAGCTGGAAAATATAATTGTAAAATGCATCAGCATGTATGACAAGTCACATCCACACACTCAAGCATACAACCATCATTCTGGTCTTTGGGAAAAAATACCATCAATGAATGAATCTTATTGCATCTAAATGTTGTTATGTGACTCCAAATCAGATAGTGAAAAAAAACACTTAAAGGAAAATGGAAATGTTTAAGAAAAATGTCAAGAAGAACCAATATACATTTACATATAAGAACTCAAGACTAGAAAAGACCTCCTCATGCTTTTACTGGATATTAGCACTTCATTTAGTCTCAATATCATTGGCCTTTTGTCTCCTGTAATTCTCTGTTTATTCATACACTCATTCAAAATTTTAAGTGAGTACCTTGATTATGCTAGGCTTCCTTTCCAGGATGAAAAGATACCCCAGTGGCTAAGATAAAGACCCAGCAAAATTCAGTAACAACAACAACACAAAATAAAATGCAAGTATCTATCACCAAATAAAATCTCTATTCACTCTACCCTACTCTCCTTCAGTCTATTATGATTATTACTCTCCGCTATCCACTTGCTGCAAAAGGTTTATCTGACAACAGAACCTGAGGCAAGAAAAGGTTGAAAGTAATGGTCTAGTAGAAAATGGGAAGTGGAAATCAAAGATCAAGTAGAAAGTGAAATGTTGATGATGAAAGAAAAATAAGGATTTGTTGAAGCAGTAATTTGGTATAGGCAAAATTAGAAGGGATCTGATGCAGAGTTGGTGAGAATTTTTTAAAGAAAAGCACAGATAATTAGGATATGGGATAAGTGTGTGCAAGTGAAAATATCATAGATGAATAAATATTTTGTGGGAGTTTTTAGAGGTTCTCTTTGGATTATTTCAATTTTCTTTTTGAAGTGGAAATGAAGACTTCCACTTCTGAGAAAACAGAAGTGCATCCTCCAGTTAATTATAAGTAGACACCTAAGACACTCTATATTAAATAAACATAAGGAGACTCTGAAAGCAGAGATAAGAAACACACTGAGAAGTGACTTCAGGACTCATGGAATGAAATAAGGAAGAGTAACCTGGGTTATTTGTTTGTTTATTTTGCCTTATATATTCTAGACTTGGAGCTGAGGAAGCTGGTGATTCAGAAATGACCATGGGTACAAATGTAAAGCCACAACACAAACTTGTTTGTTCAAGCAAAAGAAGAAAAATGGGGCAGGGGCAGATTACCAAGACAGAAATTTTATATAATAACTGCTCTATTTCAGCCAAATCTAAGGAAAAACCTTTGGTCATACTAATACCGACACTAGTAAAAGCAGAGTAAAAAGTCTAAACTTCCACACTCTTCAGCCTATAACAGGGCACCCCAACCTTTCCACTAAGGTAATGTCAGAAATGGTCATATAGAGAGTTGGGACTTTTATCCAGGCTCCACCCCACCCCATCCCCGACCTGTGTCAATGCAGAGGGAAGTCTGGACTTTCATCCCTCACAAAGCAATAAAGGGGAAAGAGGGGCCTTATTTTTCATGCTTCCTCTGGAGTGATGTCAATGGAAGCCAAATGTGGAGCCAGAACTCTCATCCTTGCCCAGCAGTGATGAGGAACCCCAGTCCCAGGATTCAGTAGAGGCCAATTTAAGAACCTGGGCTTCTATTCTTACCAGGCAGTAATAAGGTAGTGACACTTTCATTCCTGCCAGAGTGATGGCAGGGAAAACCAGCCAAAATATGAGGTTTAAATAAAATCCAGAGTCTCATAACACAACACTCCAAATGGCTAGGTTTCATTTGAAAATCAATTGTTTTACTATAACCAGGAAGATCTCAAACTGAATGAGAATGGGTAATCTAAAAAGACATCATTAAAATGACAAAGATATTAGAATTATTTTCAAAATTTTAAAGCAGCCATCAAAAAAAAGCCCACAACATACTTCAAAAAGCAATTATGAGCATATGTAAAACAAAAAATTAAAAGTTTCAGCAATGGAACTGAAGATATAAAAAAAGAATTAAATAAACATTTTAGGACTAAAAAATACAATAACCAAAATTTTAAAAGACAGTATAGGGGTTCACCAGCAGAATGAAGAGAGAAGAAAGATCAACTCAACTAGAAAGTAGAACAGTAGAAATCACCAAGTTTGAACAACAGAGGGAAAACATCCTAAAAAAAAAGAGAGAGAGAGAAGAAAGGGGAGGGGGGAAATGAGAAACAAGAGAATGTAACAAAAGACCTACATTTATGTCAGAATTCTAGAAGGAGATGAGAATGAGGGCAGAGATGAGAAAGTGTTGAAAAAAATGGATTAAAAATTTTCAGTTTTGTCCAAGACATCATACAGTCAAAGACTCAATAAGCTGAATGAACTAAAAAGGCCAAATACCAAAATGCATCATATTCAGACTTTGAAAACTAAAAACACAGAAAAGTCCTAGGAGCAGCAAGAGAGAAATGGCCCATTACTTACAAAACAGTTGAAATGACAATGGATTTCTCAGCTGAAACCATGGAAATGTCATGAGGGTTTTAAGTATCTTCAGAGAGAATGATAGGAGACCAGGAATAAGTCTTTGAGAAATAAAGGGAAATCAATGACATTATTTAATAAGAGGAAAGTCAAATTTGAGAGTTTCAGGGAGAAAGAGAGTAGAATATCTGAAAGTGCCATCCTACAAGGGCATTTTTGGGAAGAAAAAGAAAACAAACTGCTTGGTCATAATGTTTTGTTGTTAATATAGATGTACTGATAGTTACATAAATTGTTGATATAGGTGGTTAATATTTACTTAGGATTTCTGCACGCGGTTGCAAAGAGTCGGATACAACTGAGCAACTGAACTGAACTACATCTATTATTGTAAATGGTATTTTGCTTCTTTCTCAAAATGCTATTAATCTGCTTTTTCTTTTCATAATATTTTTGTGATAAAAAGTATTATATATCTATGTAGCAGTTTATTCTGCTTATGGAACTAGAAAGTTCTTTATTTCTACATGAGAAATTTCATCTAATTTTTGCTTTATCCAAATGAACTTCCTATAGTTTTAAAACTACTATTGAATCTCTAATTATGTCATCTATTTTATACTTACATTTTAAGTCTTTTTTCATGTCTTATCCTCCAAATTTTCTATTTTATTGGCCTGTTGATATGCTCTATCTTTTAATAGATTTTTTAAGAGTTGTTTCAGGTTCATAGCAGAATTGAGCGCTCACACATACACAGCCTCCCTCGTTATCAACATCCTGTACCAGAGGGGTACATTTGTCACAACTGATGAATCTACATTAAAATATCATTATCATGCAAAGTTCATGTCTACATTAGGGCTCTTTCTTGGTGTAATATAGTCTATGGGTTTTGACACATGTATAATGACATGTATCTACCATTATGGTATCACCCAGAATAACTTTACAGATTGAAATATTCTCAGTGCTATAGCTATTAATCCTTCACCTCTTGCCCAATTTTTGGCAACTGTTGACTTTTTCACCTGTCTCCATAGTTTTGCCTTTTCTAGAATATTATATAGTTAAAAATCATACAGCATGTATGGTCTTTTCACATTGCTTTTCTTAGTGACATAGGTTGACGATTTCTCCATGTTTCTATGGTTTGATAGTTCATTTCCTTTTAAATAATATTTCATTGTCCAGATGTACCAGTTTATTTATCCATTCATCTACCTAAGGATATAAAAACCTGCATGCAGGTTTTTATGTGGACCTAAGTTTTCAATTCATTTTGACAAATACCAAGGAGAATGGTTGCTGGGTAGTATGGTAAGAATACATTAAGTCATTTTGCATTCCCAAAGCAATAAATCAGAGTTCCTGCTGCTCCACTTCCTCACCAGCATTTGGTCTTGTCAGTGTGCTGCATTTTGGCCATTCTAATCAAGGTATGCTTCTGCTGCTGCTGCTGCTAAGTTGCTCCAATCGTGTCCGACTCTGTGCAACCCCATAGACAGCAGCCCACCAGGCTCCCCCGTCCCTGGGATTCTCCAGGCAAGAACACTGGAGTGGGTTGCCATTTCCTTCTCCAATGCGTGAAAGTGAAAAGTGAAAGTGAAGTCGCTCAGCCGTGGCCGACTCTGTGCAACCCCATGGACTGCAGCCTACCAGGCTCCTCCATCCATGGGATTTTCTAGGCAAGAGTACTGGAGTGGGTTGCCATTGCCTTCTTCAAATCAAGGTATAGTGACATCTGTTTTAATTTGCACCTTTCTACTTATATATGATGTTGAGCTCTTTTTCGTATGCTTACTTGCCCTCTCTATATTTTCTTTGTTGAAGTATCCAGGGTTTTTGCCCATTTTAAAATTGAGTTGCTTCTTAATGTGCTTGAGTATAAACTCTAAGTTGATTTTTTTTTCTCTCAGTACTTTGTATTTTTTCACTGCTTTGCTGACGAGACTTCTACTCAAACCAATATTCTTTTTTAGATAACCAGGTGTGATTTGTTGTGTTTTTTTCTCTTTTTCTTTCCCTCAAAGATTTAGGATTGTTTCATTTTAACATCCTGGAGTTAAATTTAGGTGGGGTTTTAGATTATCCTGGTTCTTCAATACTGTGATTCTTCAATATGGAGATACATATTGACTTTTCATTTCTGAAAACATTATTGACCACTCTCTCTTTGACACTTGGTTCTTATTCATTTTATTTTCTTCTTTTAGACCTCTTACTAACTAAATAGTAATCTAAATCTAAACGTTAGATTATTCATGTATAGAAGTGTGCCCTAGACTATGAAAATGCCATTATGAGGAAGTCTGAGACTTCTCTTTGTCTAGTGCTTAAACAGAATCAATTATACTGGCCCTGCTTTTGCATTTCTTATCCTGTAGATTCCTGCATTCTGTAGTTAATCTAATTTCACCCTGTATACATTCATAGGGAAATTGGGGTTTTGACTGATTACCAGTGATACTCCTCAATAGTGGTTCAAACCACTGGATTAAACAGTTTCCTTACTGTTTTAACAGGTAAGTGAGTAGAGTTTTCTTACTCAGTAAGAGCAGAGAACAATCTCAGACTCTGTTCAATGCACAGATCTAGGTTCTAGGCCATTGTTTGAGATGAACCATTTATTTAAAAATAGGCATTAGACCTCTAGCCCGTAGTCTCTATGGTTTCTATCACAGAATTCTAGCGAATCATCATAGAATGGGCTTTTGCATACAATTATATTTAATTTCTCTGTTTATTTTTGGACTTCGGGGAATATTTGATTCTGTCAAATTCACCTCTGTGGATTAAAAAAAAAATTTGTTGTTCTTATAATATTTTCAAGTATTTACTTCTCTGAATTATCATGCATGAAATAACCATGAATTTGATTTTATGGGCTTAATGTCTAAATTTAGATCTCCTAGAGTAAAATTAGAATTTTATGAACAATTTAAAGTCTATGGCAAGAAGCATCTTTCCCAGGAAAGTTGGTCCTATTTATGCAACTTTTACAACAAGAGCATCAATAAAACTGACTCACTGAGGCAAAACTCATACATCAAATTCCCCTGAGCCAGTGACAAAGTAAGACAGGTATGTAGAAACCACTGAATTATAAATGCTATGGTTCAATTCCTAAGCTGTTGACCAAGGAAAGAAAGCCAATGTAATGGCCAGTGATGGCTGGACTGTATTATCTACTGATGACAGGAATGACATTTTCTCATAGGAAAAAAGGCTTTGATAACTCTCTACTTTATTTCAGCACTTGCAGTATCATCTCACAAGTATAGTGATAAACGACCATCTTTCTGATTTTGGGTGGTGGTAAGAAGAAGATATTTTAACCTTAATTTATTTGATGAATCATTAATATCAGAAACATCAAGTTTTCCCTTTCCTAATAAATACTCTCTTCAACAATCCATAAAAGGTCAGCATGCCAAGCCATTAATACTCCCTCAGTTTCTAATCAAATATCATAAAACACAGTGTCTTAATTCACTCAGACATATATATCTCCAGTAATTCCCTTCAATGGTAATAAAAGTTCAATACATGAATCATAAAGATAATTCAAGAGACATGAATTGAAGCACTTTTCAAATGCAATCTGAGACTTGTTTTGGAACATAAGTTTAGATTTATATTCAGATACTTGCTCAAGTAGAAAATATGACTTTTTAAAGATATAATTTTCTTGCCAGCTCTCTCTCTGTCTTAGGATCAAACAGGTTGCCTTTTACATTGTCAAAAGGTTAGTTGGCTATTTGTGATGAAATCTGACACAAAAACTCTTTCCATCTCTTTTCAAAGATGTTATAGAAACTCACCAAATGTCAATACTGCTGACAACTGTGTCCCAGCAGACAATCAAGTAAATTTCTCTTCTCACTGCATTTTAAAATGTGATTTAAAACTCAAGACACTGTGACAAAATAGAAAGTTCAAAAAATATCAGTAATATTAAATGTGTACAATTTATCTTCTAGTGAATACTGAAACCTAACCTTTTGGTTTTATTACAATTTTAAATTCTGGAGAGAATTAACAGATATGACAAATTTAAGATTTCTATAAATTTTTACACAGGTACCCCACAACTACACTGATTATCCCAAACACATTTTTCTGAACCTTCTTTCTATAAAGAGAAATCTAAATTAAATACATTTCTTCAGTTGGGGAAAAAAAATAAATCTTAGATCACCAGAAGGTTGAAATGGTTTTGGAGACATAAATATACTAAAGATAAATTTATGATAATTATGAATTGAAATTTGTAAATTTAAGTCACTGAGAAAAGACAAGTCAAAAAATTATTGTATCTTGAAAATACTTAAAACTCACCATTATAAGGGAATTGCAGTAAAAGTCTTCTAATATATCATTTCCAAAACAGAGCTATATTTTGTCAAATAATACACTCTCTTGACAAATAGACTCAGGAAATATTTACAGCAACACAAAGCTATCACAGAGAGAGAATGAAAGTTTCATGTAGATGGAAAAAGTGGCAGATTTTTAAAGAAAAGCCTGTTCATCAAATGTCCTTTTTACAAACTGTAGAAGATTTGACAGGAAGATGACAAGAAAGCAATGGTTTCATAATCCATAGCATAAAAGGAAAACAGAGGTGAAAACTGGATAAAGGTCTGTTGATGACCAACACTCACCTTTAGCTAAAAATCTTTAATTAGCAGACTTTATGGGTAAGTGTGTAAATTTGAGACACTTAACCCACAAATTAATCATATTTTTTTTCTTTTTTTCAGGACTCTAGTTCAGTTCAGTTCAGTCATTCAGTTGTGTCCAACTCTTTGAGACCCCATGGACTGTAGCACACCAGGCCTCCCTGTCCATCACCAATTCCTGGAGTTTATACAAACTCATGTCCATTGAGAGTGGTGCCATACAACCTTCTCATCCTCTGTTGTCCCCATCTTCTGCCTTCAATCTTTCCCAGCATCAGTGTCTTTTTTTTTTTTTTTTTTTACTTTACAATACTGTATTGGTCATCTTTTCAAATGAGTCAGCTGTTCGCGTCAGGTGGCCAAAGTATTGGAGTTTCAGCTTCAACATCAGTCCTTCCAATGAACACTCAGGACTGATCTCCTTTAGGATGGACTGGTTGGATCTCCTTGCAGTCCAAGGGACTTTCAAGAGTCTTCTCCAATACCACAGTTCAAAAGCATCAATTCTCAGCTTTCTTTATAGTCCAACTCTCACATCCATACTCTCTCATCAGGACCCTAATTATGTAGTAAAAAGCAGAATTCACCACGAACACTTGAATTCACCCATCTCTATACAGGAACATACTCATACCCTCCTTCTTGCCCTCCTCCATTTCCATACCTATTAGGAGGTTTGGGTGTTGAATTTTTACCGATGGCCACAGAAAATTTTCAGCCTGATTTCTGAGCAGGATACAAGGACATTATCTAGGGACTCAATGCTATATTCCACTCCAGTACTCTTGCCTGGAAAATCCCATGGATGGAGGAGCCTGGTAGGCTACAGTCCATGGGGTGGCTATGAGTCAGACACGACTGAATGACTTCAATTTCACTTTTCACTTTCATGCTTTGGAGAAGGCAATGGTATCCCACTCTAGTATTCTTGCCTGGAAAATCCCATGGACAGAGGAGCCTGGTGGGCTGCCAGGGTGGCTACGAGTCAGACACGACTGAGCGACTTCACTTTCAATTTTCACTTTCATGCATTGGAGAAGGAAATGGCAACCCACTCCAGTGTTCTTGCCTGGAGAATCCCAGAGACGGGGGAGCCTGGTGGGCTGCTGTCTATGGGGTCGCACAGAGTCGGACACGACTGAAGTGACTTAGCAGCAGCGGCAGCAATGCTATATTCAAGATGAGAATAGAAGTCAGGATATATGCTGAGAACTGGTAATATTACGACTAGAACATAAAATAAACGTTATCACAAAATTTTATTTTTCCTTGGATTTCATTCACTTTCACTGAACTACTTATGATAAGAATTCAATTAAATATACTGTGTGAAATATATGGGCTAGATGTTAGCCCCCCCCCCAAAAAAAAGAATTTGCTGAAAAGTTTGCAATAATTAGTCAATAAAAATAACTAGGAAAACCGTCATGGCAATGATAACATTCATAGCTGTAACCAAAAAAACAAAATATTTTAATGTTATGTGTTTTATCACTCATAATATCATTTTTATCCAAAGTTTTCTTATATTTATGATTTAAGACTAAGGTCAGGCATCATAACAATTTTAATTTGAAGGACAAAAAGAAGGGAGAGAGAAAACTTCAGAGATTATCTTGTTCACTAAAGACAGTCTGTCATTTTGCTTCCTTTTTAGGGAAACACCCCTGGATCTCTGCAGAAATCAAAAAACAGACTAAAAATAGGACTTCCTAAAAATGTATGCCAGATGTATCTTATCTAGGGCTTTTCTCACCCCAAGGTATTTGCCAACTCCCACTTGACACATCCCAAATATTTTTAGAACTTCAAAGCCTCTTACTTATTGCTTGCACAGCTGGTAGCTAAAAATACACTGTATAATGCTACTTTATTATAAAGTATTATAAAGTATCAAAGATTGTTTTTCCAAGTATCATTTATTTGCAATATGCTTTCATGATTAGAGCTCAGGTGGAAGCAGGATGCCTCAGAATGGAAAGATTAGTTCAAGAAGCTCAAATTCTCTATACATAGGAGTAAAGTCAATGGTATGTGAGTGTGGGATAGACGATTGTATAAATCTAAAGGAAGGTATCAAAATTTAAGGGCAGTCCATAAGATTAAGGAGGCAGATGGGACTTACCGCTAAATTTCCACAAGAATTCTAATGACTGGGCGATCTATCACAGATAGAGCGAAACTAACAGCTTGGAAATGTAAAGATGGTCAATGATCACACTAATGAGGCTTTGGAGGTGACATTAAGGATATAGTCATGGATAAACTGGGGTTCAGGAAGACAAAATATAGGCTTGTGGAAGGCAGACTTACAAATAATTCAGTCATGAGAAGAATTAAGCATGTAGAAGAAAAATTTAAATACATGTTAATTCAAGGACAAGTTTCAGACAAGGTACACTTGCTATTACTGTAAATGAAGAGGTAATGAGGATACGGTTATGAAACTGACAAAGGGGCAAAAGTGGCCAGGACACACACATATTTGAAAGTAAAGTGGTGGTCACTTGGGAAAAAGCTAGAAACCAATTACTGGAAACTGTGTTGGTTACGTCAGAGAGATATCCAGGAGAAGAGAGAGGAAACTGGAGAGAAGGAGTCAGAGAAATTCTGCCATCAACAAATTTGTGTCCTAAGACAAGACCTGTTTAAAGGAAAGGGATAAGGCCAATTTTCTGCTGCCTATAAGATGGAAAATAGAATCTTATGAATTCGCTAATCTCTCTCTGAATGTTTAAATTATGACTCCAAGTGGGCATGATGTCTTTGGCCTTCCACCAAGTGATGCTCTTCCTCATATCTAAAAAACCCTTAGTTTAAATCACAATATTGTTTTCTAGTACAGACACTAACCATTTGTTTCTTTACCAAGATGACTCTGCTTTTCTCAGAAAATCACCTGGTTTTCTGAAGCTTTTAAAAAAACCTTTACTTCTATATTTCTACTTCTAATATATCCAATTTAATCAAAGTTGCTAACTGCCTTTGATGCTACAGAATGAATATTCAATCACGGTTGCTCCAAATGATACTCTTCAATGGGGCAGTTTTGAGAGTTGCCTCTGCCTTGCCATATCTGAATTGTAAGTTCTAAAAATTCTTTAAAAAAATCTGCCAATTTTTGCACTGTTTTTATGATCATGGCACTCTTGGGAACATAGGAACATTTCCAACAAGATCTTGAAGGACCTAGTTCCTCTTCCCTAAATCCCCAGAATATATGAGCTGCCACTCACATTTTAATTCTTTGAGAAGCCCTACACTTGTGTAACAAACTGCAGAGCAGCTGCTTCTTTCCTGGAGAACATCTAGCTCTGAACTGTAATTTAGCAGAACCTAAGACATCAGAATAAAGTAGCATGCTAAAAATTAGATCAGAGACACAAAACATTCAGCAAATATACAAATTCTATATGAATGCAAGTTGGTGTTATTTTAGATTAGTGTTACAGGTAGTAACACTACCTGTAGTAGGAATTAAGAAAAATGCCCAGTAGCTGATGTTATCTATGTTTCAATGTAGATGAGGGGAAAGATGGGTTAGGAAACATTACATAACAACAGTGGGAAGTGATATTACTCCGCTCTCTTGTACCTCCATTTGGGGCTTTGTAGAGAAATCATATGATGTGGACAATTCCTTTGATGTTAAATAAAAGAGAGCAGAATTAAATACATGTGTCAGAGCTTCCCCACACCCTCCTCATTGAAACCACAGATGGTCGCCACTTTTTCCTCAAGCCATGTTTGCATTAGGTTTAGCGGGTCTGCAGCTTGCTGTCTGGAATGAAGTAATGACTTCTAAATTGTCACATATTGACACAGTCTCAGCATTTCCTATTTGCTGCCTGCTGTGGTAACCTGGTCTAACGGATAAGGTTTCTGTTTTAAGATTTTGGCCCAGAAAACCCATTTCTTTCTGGGACCCAACCCCAGTCTACAGGTTGGTCCCTTAGCATCCAGCCCATATTTTCCATCTCTTGCCTCCAATTTGGCTGTGCCTGACAGAAAACATGCCACCGTTGTAAAATTCACCTAGGGTCATAATCTGACCCCTCACTCTGATTTCAGTCCTTTTCGTTTCCAGGGCTCTCTTCTGTTACGCTTTGCCTTGTCTGCTGGACCAGAACTCTTGCCACTGACAATGGACTTCTCTTAACAAATGAATCCCATCCTTTCTATTCTGTGCATTTGATGGCCCAGCTCCACCTGCAGGGGCCAGCTGCCACAGCCAGATTGGTTTCCTCAGCTTCTTTGAGAAGGACATCCAGAGATGACTTTTTTCTCTTTTCTATTATCCTTGTTGTTTTCAATTCCTTGTATTCTTCATATAGAAGCCATCACCAATTGTAATAAAATAGAGGCAATCCAGTATTCAAATGTGTTATTTTCACAATGGTCATTTTCCCCTCAGAAATAACACTTTAGGTATTATGTGATATCTTCAATTTATCATGTACTAACCAAAACATTAAACTAGATTGTAGGTGTAGATCCCTGACTATATCACTAGAGTCTAAATAAACCATTCACTTTTCTTTTTACTCATGACCCTGTGGAGGCTATGCTGTCCTCAGATGCTACTGTTACCCCCACAGCAGCACATAATTAGGAAGGACTAAACCTCTTTGGACATAGATACCATAAGAAACTCAGAGCCACCGAGAACGTGGCTTGTATGTACCTCCAGGCGTATGGCTTGTGTCCAGTGGAAGAGCAGGATGTGGCAGGTTATTAGTCTGTTACAATAGCCATAACAAAATGGCAGAGACTAGGTGATTTAAACAATAGAAATTCATGCTCTTATTGTTCTGGAGGCTAGAAGTTCAAGCACTCTTGGTCCTACCTGAGGTCTTTTTCTTTGCCTTTCATATGGTCATCTTCTCACTATGTCCTCAAATGGTGTTTCTTCTGGAAACATACATTCCTGATGTTCCCCCCATGTACACAAATTTCCTCTTCTTATAAGGACACAAGTGAGGATGGATAAGAGCCTAACTTTAACTTAGACACCTCTTCAAAAACCTTATCTTCAAATAGGGTCACATTCTCAGATGCTGGAAGTTAGAACTTCAACATATGGATTTAGGAAGGACATGACTCAGCCCATAACAGGTAGGAAGCACCAATTTCCTTTGAAGGCCCTAGAATGGTACATATGCTTACCTACATAATGATTGCCAAAAACTTCACTCATGTGAGACTTTGGAACAGTAAATAAAGAATAATTCATTGGCAGATCATTAGGAAATAACACTAAGTGGTGCCTATATTGCTACACACAAGTTTTGGAAAAGGAAGTCGTTTAACCAAACTTACACCCACAACATAATCCTAGGTCAAAAATTTTTTATTACAATTTACTTGAAAGATTTCAATGACTTCTAAACATTTTTTTACCATTATAGGCACCATTAACTGAGATTAAAATTAAAATGAATAAATGTACTTATAAAATCTAAAGTATGCAGGTCAAGAAGCAATAGTTAAACTGGACACAGAACAATGGACTAGATCCAAATTGGGAAAGGAGTATGTCAAGGCTGTATATTGTCACCCTGCTTATTTTACTTACATGCAGGGTAAAGCTTGCAAAATGCCAGGCTGGATAAAGTACAAGCTGGAATCAAGATTACCAAGAGAAATATCAGTAACTTCAGATATGCAGGTTACAACACGCTTATGGCAGAAAGCGAAGAGGAACTAAAGAGCTTTTTGATTAAAGAGAAAGAGGAGACTAAAAAAGCTGGCTTAAAACTCAACTTTAAAAAATGAAGATCATGCATCTGGTTCCATCACTTCAAGGCAAATAGATGGGGAAACAGTGGAAACAGTGGCAGACTTTATTTTATTGGGCTCTGAGAAGGAAATGGCAACCCATTCCAGTGTTCTTGCCTGGAGAATCCCAGGGACGGCAGAGCCTGGTGGGCTGCCATCTATAGGCCACGACTGAAGTGACTTAGCAGCAGTAAAATCACTGCAGATGGTGACTGCAGTCATGAAGCTAAAAGATGCTTGCTCCTTGGAATAAAAGCTATGACCAACATAGACAGCATATTCAAAAGTAGAGACATTACTTTGCCAACAAAGGTCCATCTAGTCAAAGCTATGGTTTTTCCAGTAGTCATGCATGGATGTGAGAGTTGGACCATAGAGAAGCCTGAGCACCAAAGAACTGATGCTTTTGAACTGTGGTGTTGGAGAAGACTCTTGAGAGTCCCTTGGACTGCAAGGAGATCAAACCAGCCAATCCTAAAGGAAATCAATCCTGACTATTCTTTGGAAGGACTGATGCTGAAGCTGAAGCTCCAATACTTTGGCCACCTGATGTGAAGAAATGACTCATTAGAAAAGACCATGATGCTGGGAAAGACCGAAGGCAGGAGGAGAAGGGGACGACAGAGGATGAGAATGTTGTATGGCATCACTGCCTCAACGGGCATGAGCTTGAGCAAGCTCCAGGAGATGGTGAACAACTAGGAAGCCGGGCTTACTACAGTCCATGGGGTCGGAAACAGCTGGACATGACTGAGTGACTGAACAACAAGGGCAGTTTTAGATGCTGTGGGCAGAGGAATGAACAAACCAATGTCATTCCTATCCTCACTGGGACTGCTGTATCACAGAGGAGATTATGAACAAAATGGAAGGTATGTAATACATAGTAAGGAGAAATGTTACTTCTACAAATAAAAATAAAGCTCAGCATGGAATCAGAGTTACAGTAGTGTTATTTCACTTCTGTATAAAATGAGAGGACCACGTGGATGCCTTGTGGAAGAGCTTTTCAGGTGGAGGGTTTAGAGGGTACAAATGTTCAGTTGTTTGCAGAAAACTCAGGAAATCAGGCTGGCTCCAGGTGAGTTAGAGGTAGAGAGGTAAGACAAGATGTGGAAGAGTGTCTTATTTTGATATAACTTACAAGGGGAAAATATGTGCCGAACATGCAATGAATAAATGTTTATGCCTATGTACATTAAGACTACCTATAATTGATGAGAAAGTTACAAATGAAGACATAAGAACATGAAAATCAGATATGGAAATCTAATAAGGTCAAAGAAAGCATGAAAGCATGTTCAAGATATTGTGTAGAGAGATAATTTTAAGTTCAAACAATAAATGAATCTTTCACTGATTAGATTTTTTTAAAGAGGATGAGAAAAAAGGTTAGAAATGACAGTCTAGAATGCCAAGAATACACATAATGGACAATCTCAGAAACAACTGTTTAGGATGTAATTTGTGTTGTTGGAGACAATCCAGCAGTAACCTTTAAATGCACACACATCTTCTGGCTCAGTCATTCAGCTCATAGAAATCTACCCTAAAATCAAAAGTGTACCATCTGGGAAGGTATGTTGAAACATTATTTGTAGTAGCCATGAAAAAACACAACTAGAAGCAATATAAATATGTGTAGCTAGGAGAATGGTTGCATGAATCCAAATATGTTATACTTAGGAAATATTACATAACTATTTTAAGTGATTTTTAAACTGTTTCTATTAACCTGGAAAAATAGCTAAACATAGAAAGCAAACTTAACTGCTATAGCCCTATTTTTGTAAAATAAACTGAAAATATCTCCATTTTATTTCTGTATATTTACATGAGGACAGAGTAAGTTGTGAAAAGATATATATGAATCTAATAATATTCATTGCTTCAGAAGGAAAATGTTAGAATTATTATTATTTTTACTATCATTTTTCAAGTGAGAGAAAGGTATGTATTCAAGCGACATTTTCACTAAATCATACTCTTTCAAGATAGTTGAGTATGTCAAGGCTGTCATACATATTTGTCATACATACATATGTCAAGCTTTCAGCCATATTTTTGTCTCTGCAGCACCACCTAACTAGGTTGAACATTTCAATGAATTGACCATGTGGAACAGGTTGAATCAGTTACCTTGCCTTTGATAAATACAACCTTAGTCTTATAAATTTTAAAAAGAGGTAGGTATGCATTACAAACTTTTTTTTTATTCCAACAGCAAAAAGAGAGAAGACAATTGCTCAGAAGTGACTAGTGTGAGTTTCATTTTAAAAATAAAACTCAACAACAAGCAGATTGTAACATGGATAGGAACTTGATGGTATCTTTATTCATGGATGGGAAATTATTATGAGGCAGTACTATGGCACAGACTTACAAAATAGCATTATAGAATTCTATACGGCCTCTTATGTACAAATAAACTCAGTAATGAACACTCTGAGACATCTTTATTATCAAAGCCAACTCCTGTCATCCACGATACCAAAAGAGAAAATCTGCATCCATCTGATCTTTGCTTTCAGATATCAGTAATGAGATTCTAATTTCCTGAGCCTTATAATTAAGAACAGAAAATGATGACAGACAGGAAAGATATGGGATATAAAATGCTTCCCTGTGAGTTATTTTGTCCTCAGTAAGTTCTTAATCTATTAGCAGAATTGAATATAGTTTAAAATCATATAGCTATATGGCCTTTTTTGATATTCAATTTTTTTCTTTCCAATTATAAAAATGTAAGATGAATAACTTGTATCTGTCTAACTTATTAGAAGGCCATGAATTGAATCTATTTTTTCTCCAAAGAAAATTATAATTGAAAACCAAAGATTAATGCAGCACTTAGTCTTTTAAACTAATCCATTACTATCATGGAAATCAAAATTACATAATAGATGAAATGCTGTCACAACAATGGCTGTAAAGATCACATAGTATCTCCTTTATCAACTATACAATATACTTATCCATGAGGCAAATAAAAAAATTAATGTGTCTGAAATTAGCATTTAGTTCTACGTACTAATTTTTGTAAGATTTGGAATCTTTGGGACATAAATGTTATTTTATAAATATATATTTTAAATATGAATTACGCAGATATCATTTGATGATGAACCAGGTTAGAGAGCAAATGAATTAGATAATTCAATAAGCTTACTTCTAAGTCTATATTTGAGATCTATATAATCCATTTATGGGGAAAATAATTTACTAATATTAGGGTTTATTCTACTAAGATGTATTTATAAAATATTTTTTACTAATGAAGATCTTCAGGTAAATTGGTATAAGCCAAGTTGATTTCAACTGAATTCTTGAATAAGTCTATCCTATATAAAATATGTTATAAATACCATCTTTATATAATTTTCTAAGATTTGTGGTAAGAAACAATATAAATCTTTATTATGTTTCATTGAGGTAAAGGATTACAATTTTTCCTAAAAAATGTGGAGTTACATTATTTTACTGTGTCCTGTTATATGTAAAATCAGGAGTGACTTGATTTTTGCCCACCTGAACACACAAACCATATTTCCTAGAGAATGTTACTAAAACGTTGTTAAAATTATAATTTCCTTTTTGTTAGACCCATAAGAGAAATATCTCCTATATTTTAGTATTTCTAGACAACTGTTCTTTCTTTATCTTGTGGGCAGAGGTAGACAATTGATCCTGTTTCTTAGTCCCATTGTTCCCTAGAGACCCAGGAATCAAATTTAAGGCTCACCTTCAGCAAGACAGCACTTTCACAACATGCATTTGGTTTGTTAACTACAACTTCTAGCATCATTTTAAATGTTGTAATCATATTCCTATCTCCCCTAGATTTCTCCATGGATTTGCTTTTCTCATATAGAGGGCATAGTTTTGCAAACTGCATTAAATACTTAGAACAGTATAAGGATGAATAAGGGCTTCCCAGTTGGTGCTAGTGGTAAAGAACCCGCCTGCCAATGAGGAGACATAAGAGATGCTGGTTTGATGCCTGAGTTAGAAAGATCCCCTGGAGGAGGGCATGGTAACCCTCTCCAATATTCTTGCCTAGAGAATCCAATAGACAGAGGAACCTGGTGGGCTATAGTTCATAGGGTTGCAAAGAATCAGACACGACTGAAGTGACTTAGCACACAAGCACACTGCTGATGCTACTGGTGCTGCTAAGTCGCTTCAGTCGTGTCCGACTGTGTGCGACCCCATAGACAGCAGCCCACCAGGCTCCCCCGTCCCTGGGATTCTCCAGGCAAGAACACTTAAGTGGGTTGCCATTTCCTTCTCCAATGCGCGAAAGTGAAAAGTGAAAGGGAACTCGCTCAGTTGTATCCAACTCTGTGCGATCCCATAGACTGCAGCCTACCAGGCTCTTCCATCCATGGGAGTTTCCAGAGAAGAGTACTGGAGTGGGATGCCATTGCCTTCTCCGAGACCAAAAGCTGGTAATAGTGATTTGGTACATCTAGCTTAAAAGTTACCAGATGAATGTTAGTAACAATGTTATATTAGTAGAAAAAATCTCATCCATGACTCCATCTACAATTAAAAATAAAAACACGAGTTAGTTTCCTTTTAAATGATTATACACTTTTATAGGCAATATTCTATAAATTATAAGACAGTTACTAAGGAGGTGTCCTGACTTACACTGATTTTTAATAGTTCCAAATTTAAAAAAAAAAGATTTTAAAACTTCTGTACTAACTTCAGTACTTAATCTGGTTATATTTTGGTGATAAGACATAATTCCTTCCTTAACTAGACTAGAATTGTATTCACCTAAAATTCTTCTTTCGACATCTGTCAATCTGACTTCATAATATGCAGGCTCAGAGTTTGTAGCCATTTTCTTCTTTGAACTCCTTTGAAAGATAGATCTTCGCCTCTGATGGGTTCTTCACTTAACACAAATACAAATTCAACTATTTTTCTTCTCTACTAATCTGTGTAATGATTAGGAAATAGGAAATCATGTCTGACATTCAGAATCAGGCTTATCTCAGAAATCAGGCTGTTAATCAGAATTATTACACTGTGGATATCTATCATTTTTCCAGTTTTAGTAGAGCTATGATAAAGTGTACCTGGATCATAGATTCTGAGTCATTCAAGGATCAGATCTATGTGACCACAGGAAATAGACTAAACTTTTATTCAATTTGAAAATTTTGGAATCACAGTTACTAAAATAGAGCTACTCATTAGCCAATTATAACAAGGCTTAAGAAAAAAAAAAGGAACTCATTTTCCTTAGCAAAATCTTAAATGTTTTATTAGAGAGTGGTTCTTTTGAAAGGGACCTAATGGATTTTATAATTTCTTACTTTAAGAATATTATCCTTCTCATAAAGAAGATATGGGGTAGGTGTGTGTATGTGTGTGTGTGTAAATGAATACTGCTCAGCCATCAAAAAGAATGAAATAATGCCATTTGTAGCAACATGGATGCAACTAGAGATTATCACACTAAGTGAAGTAAGTCAGAAAGATATAGACAAGTACCACATGATATCACTTACATGTGGAATTTAAAATATAAGACAAGTGAACCTATCTATGAAACACACAGAATCATATAGAAAACAAACTGGTAATTGCCGAGAAAGGTTTGGGGGCAGGGTGGAGTGGGAGATTAGGGTTAGCTAATGTAAGCTCTTATACACAGAATGAATAAATAATAAGGTCCTACTGTACAGCACAGAAAACTATATTCAATATCCTATGATATACTATAATGGAAAAGAATATTAAAAAATCATACATATGTAAAACAGAATCACTTTGCTGTATAGCAGAAATTAATACAACATTGTACATAAACTATACTTCAACTAAAAAACTGAAAAAAAAGAATACTATCCTTCTCAACATATAGGCTATCAGTACTGTTGGTCCAGAGTACAGCACCTTTTTCTGGTTAACAATTGAGCCTGATTTCCATTTTCTCTTGTATCATTAAAGTTCCTTTTCCTCTCTAGTCCAGTAAATGAATCTGTTTCATATTACCCAGTGACTCAGTTCAGTTCAGTCACTCAGTCGTGTCCGACTGCTTGCGACCCCATGAATCGCAGCAAGCCAGGCCTCCCTGTCCATCACCAACTCCCAGAGTTCACTCAAACTCTTGTCCTTCTAATCGGTGATGCCATCCAGCCATCTCATCCTCTGTCATCCCCTTCTCCTCCTGCCCCCAATCCCTCCCAGCATCAGAGTCCTTTCCAATGAGTCAAGTCTTCACATGAAGTGGCCAAAGTACTGGAGTTTCAGCTTCACCATCATTCCCTCCAAAAAAATCCCAGGGCTGATCTCCTTCAGAATGGACTGGTTGGATCTCCTTGCAGTCAAAGGGACTCTCAAGAGTCTTCTCCAACACCACAGTTCAAAGGCATCAATTCTTCGGAGCTCAGCTTTCTTCACGGTCTAACTCTCACATCCATACATGCCCCAATAACTAAACCCCAATTATTAAAAAAAAAAAATTAGTTTCACTACACTTCCTGGTGAGCTCATTTGCCTTAAAACATCAAAAATTTATAAGAATAAGCTCTATCCAAGACTCTCCAAGCACAAAAAGAAGGATCTAGATATGCAGTGTATGATGATACTTCCACAGTTATATTTAAACATGAAGCTCTAAAGTGAAATAAAATGTACTCAGAAATAATAAATAATACCATTCAGGATTAAAAACTGAGCAACTAAATTCCCTCCCAAAATAAAGCATTACTTTAACTAACATTTTCCTAGCCCAAGTCAACTAAAATTTTCATCCCTTCTGTTTGCTTTTTGTTGAATCTCATATATTCTTTTGATGTGTTTCAAATGCTTTTCACCCTGTATGTAAGAAATATAGTCAGAGAATTCACTACAAAAATAGATGTGCATACATACAAGCTCCCTGGGAAACACTCATTTTACTACAGAGGGATCTATATTTTGTCACAAGGCCTTAGGCATTGAAGCCATAGAGCATTTTACTGAAATAAAAATTCATCTTGATTTATGAATGTATACAACCATTCCAGTCCCATCTGAGAAACTACTACATAATGTTTGAGTGGTACAATTAATTACATTCATTTTTTCATATGAAGAGGCATGAATGATACTCTACAATTCATTTTCCATTATGAAATTTTAAATCTTAATATATGATTTTATTATAATATATACATTTTCTGTAAATGTTTACAGTTAATGTAAGATTCTAATGAAATAAGACACGTATTTCAAATCTGCTTAGCAGATAAAGATAATAACTCATGCAAAGAACCATTATGAAGTTTAATGCAACAGACATCCCTTGAGTGAACCAGCGAATGATGCTCCTGAATTTTAACTTATGCTGAGAAATCTAAAATCTCCTAATCATAACTGAATTGAACCCAAATCCAGCAAATTCAATAGCCTATGTAATTCAAATATTGCCAATAATTTGAATATTTTTCATAATTTCTTAAAAACACATGGCAATAAGTTTTCATGTTTCTTTAAAAGAATTTATTGATCTATGATACTAAAACTAGCTGCTTGTCTTTTTTTTTTTTCTTGCATGACATTAGCACTGCTGCTTGTGGTTTATCTTGCTGAGTTTCAAAATGCTCTAAGTGAAAAGAAATTCTATTATCTTTCCATGAGAGATCATTCTCTTTTATTACTCTCATTACTACGGAGGTTTTTGCTGATAATAATGTACACATATTCCTTAATTTATTTTTATTATTTCTAGATAAATCTCAAAATAATAATTTCTTTCTTTAAATGGTACTTTGGTCTCTTTCAGTTATTGACTAATGTTGAATTCTTATTTCCTGATTTATCTATGTATTCTGAACAACTCAATATTCAAAGCTTCTCTGCATTTCCTTCAATTTGTTCACAAATTTCTCCTAACTAACAAATAAATTAAAATGAAAGAAATGGCATCAGGTTTTCAGAGGAATCTTCCAAAATCATGTGGCAAGAAAATACCCGCTCACACCTTTTTGTATTGCATCATCAAAATTGAGTATCTAGCCATCACATTTAGCCTGAAATCTTGGTGCCATTTTTAAGATTTGCAGAAAATACCCTAAATCATTGTTTTACTAAATAAATGACTGAGTGTATATGACGGTTGTATAATGTTCAGCTCAGTTCAGTTCAGTTGCTCAGTCATGTCTGACTCTTTGCAACCCCATGAACCAGAGCACACCAGGCCTCCCTGTCCATCATCATCTCCCAGAGTCCCCCCAAACCCATGTTCATTGAGTCGGTGATGCCCTCCAACCATCTCATCCTCTGTCATCCCCTTCTCCTCCTGCCCTCAATCTTTCCCAGCATCAGGGTCTTTTCAAATGAGTCTGCTCTTTGCATCAAGTGGCCAAAGTATTGGAGTTTCAGCTTCAACATTAGTCATTCCAGTGAATACCCAGGACTGATCTGCTTTAGGATTGACTGGTTGGATCTCCTTGCAGTCCAAGGGACTCTCAAGAGTCTTCTCCAACACCACAGTTCAAAAGCATCAATTCTTCAGTGCTCAGCTTTCTTTATAGTCCAACTCTCACATCCATACATGACTACTGGAAAAACCATAGCCTTGACTAGACGGAAGTTTGTGGACATGGGTGTCACCCTATTCTGAGAACAGAATCTTGGTCTCATGATTCCAAGATACACTTAAAAAGAGCAAGATGTTGAGTCTCTCTTATTACCACTTGAATCAAATACTATACCAGACCAAAATATTGTAGACAACTGTAGAAGATTGATAACAAAAATGTTTAGGTGTATTTCCTGTAGAATCTTTATATATTTTATTTTAGCAGATTCTAATAACAACAATGTCACTATTTCAGTCAATGTATTCAGATTATTTAAATATTCCTTTTTAAAGCACTTTACATATCAGCTAGTTCTGTCAGTTGGAAGGCCTAGCCCTGCATATTTGAACAAATAATCTTTCACTAAAATCACTAAAAACTATAGTATTGAAATTCATAAATACACACATAGCCTTAGTATGAGTGATATTATGCTCCTTCTAAAACCACCGAGCATAATTTTCTTAAATTTCAAGTGGATGTTGGTGATTTGTAATACTATATCTGTCTGAAAGTAGAGTATTCTGTTTTCTAATGTAACAGTAATAAAATCCACAGAGAGATATGACAATCTAACTTGTATATATTAAGTAGGTATTCCTTTAGATTTCTAAATAGTGGGGAAAAGTCAGCAGCACATGATGTTTATGTCTTATTCTATTGAGTCAAATATATAACTGCCACCAATCTTTAATCTTTCTTTGTCAAACTAAGGCTTCCAAGATGCATAGAATCTCCAAAGTAGTTCAGTAGCAACACAATACAGTGGATGGAGCAATTATGGTCAACTGCAACCACTGGCATTGCCTCATTAACAATATCATTATGACAGATTATTAAGTACAAGAATCATAAAATACCTTATAAACATTATTTTACTTAAGAAACTCTCAAGTGTTTATGAGAATTGGTGATTGTCATTCATTCACACTTAATAGATGAGTTCAACTGTTCAAATCTGAGCTGTCTATATCTTAACCTCAGTTGTGACACAATTTTATGACATAAAGAATGTGGGATCCAGTTATACAAATTATAAATAAATAAATGGAAATAAATAAATATATAAACTCTTTAGCCACACATATTCTTCCAGCCAAAGTCAAAAGGGTCTTGGAAGTCAGTGTAGCTCAAGAACTTCTCCCAAATAAGCTTTAATTTTAAATGACTAATATGTTTTTTTTTAATCCAAAGGGACATTTTGCTTTCTTTACAAAATAAGATGGCTATTTATCTTAATGTATACATTCCAAAAATTTTTCATTGGAGCTATTTGAAGTATTTCTGATACCACTAACTAAGTGAACCTCTTGTACTACAGGGCACAAATTCTTTCATAACATTTTTCATATATAGTTTTAAATATATTACAACATAGATGTTATTACATACTCTTACTTTTATGATGAACCTACAGTTTCAGCAAGTGTCTATTTAATTCAAAGAATGAATCTCAACTACCAACATTAATAACTGTTTTCACATCCTGACAATTCTTTCCTGTTTCCAATATAACTGTATTTAAGTATCTTCTAGAATTTTAGAAATCATATTAAGTTCTAGCTATTGAAAATAATTCAGTGTCAATTAGCCTCTTCTTTATGGTTCAATTTCTGTAAGACTAAAATATAAAAGGTAAATATGAAACAAAAAATCTCTTTCTGAAAATTAAATAATTCATAAATAGATACCTAATATAATTTTATTCCACTAATCTTCCTTCTATTTATGAGGGATAGGCCATCTCACCACTAAATACATGATGTATTTGTACATCATGTATGCTCATTTTTAATTTTATGGATAAGGTAGAACAGAATCTCTATTGGGAATTTTGTCCAATAGCATTTCATGCATAACCAGAGAGAGTTTTAATATATCATTGATTCTGTTTGTGACAATGTGCACTTTGGGAATTTAGGATTCATGAACTAACATTGCTAGTCAGAGCAGGTAAAATTATTGGAAATTGTACTATTAAGATAAAAATCAGTGTAGTAGAAATTTCCATTAAAGATAAACAACTTATTTTCCTGTAATTCTTGATTATAATTATCAAAATGGTGCTATCTGAATGTATACATATAGTATATGTACTCCAATTTGTCTTAGTAGATCAATAAATAATAACAGATTGCTAAAAGAAGGTAGAGAAATAATGTGCTATAGGCCAGTCCAGTTTTTAAAAACTGAATGGGGTTAAATTTAAATCTGTATACAACTCAGAAAGAAGGTTCTCAATTGGAAACATTTAAAATTCTAATTTAGAGTAAAGCATTTTTATCACAAGAATGTAATATTGCATATGCTAATAAATCTCTTGATTTATATTTTCTTCTGCAGTTTAATTTGTTTAATAAACAAATACATACCAAAATAAAAATCATATTTAAGTTAAAATATAATTCATTTGTCAACAATGTCTTTTGAAAAATTAAACCCATATATTCAATTTGCAAAGTGCAGTTATCATTTTTATTTATCTATTAACAATTCTCAGATATTTCTATATAATTTGCAATGAAACATAACCATTAAAATATGTATTACTGAACTGTGCAAAGAAAACAAAATTGAACACTTTCTCTTGTGAAAAGGAATAAAAGAAACCTCACTTAAAATAGAATCATGAAGCACTGAAGAGAGAGTTCTCAAGCAAGTATTACACAACTGCAGCTTGCAGACCCCAACAGGAGAAAAGATTTCCTTCTGATCCATAAACCATCTGCCCACCACCTGCAGTCAATAAAGAGCCCCCACAATCGTTCAGTTTCCCCCTTTCTTCTATAAAAGCTGACACCTTTCCTCTGTTCTTAAGACTTGCCAATGGTTCACCATAATTGACTTGTCTTGAGTTGCAATTCTCTGTTATTCCTGAATAAACTCACTTTACTAGTAAAATAATTGGCCTTTTTTTTTCTCAGGTCACTATTGGTCATTATTTGTGTGAAAAATTCTAAAGACTATATTGGTGATTCAGCAGGCAGTTCTTTAATTTATCTCAGACACAGATCAGGTCCTAACTAGGGTCAAAAGATGGGTGCTCCATGTCTGGCACTGGTTATCTGTCACCAGGAAACAAAATCTTTTGAGGCCGCCCTGGCTCAGATGGTAAAGTGTCTGTCTACAATATGGGAGACCCAGGTTCGATCCCTGGGTCGGGAAGATCCCCTGGAGAAAGAAATGGCAATCCACTCCAGTACTATTGCCTGGAAAATCCCATGGGCAGAGGAGCCTGGTAGGCTACAGTCCATGGGGTCGCAAAGAGTCGGACACGACTGAGCGACTTCACTTTGATTCACTTTATTTCTTATGTAATTAGAGGAAGAGTGTTAGCAGGGGTATTAGTTAAAAAGAGAAAGAGAAAACAAAACTAAGGAAAATTGTGAGGATATGCCAGACATGACCCTTCTAGTATGAAAAGCCCTATGAAGTCCTCTATAAGATTTTTGATTTTCCTTTAGTGGAATAAAAGTGAAGCCAAAGTTTGCACAAGAGACGCTTTATTTTCAGCTTCAAATCTAGGTTTAATTTGTTGTTGATGTCCTAAATTTAAAGAGGTAAAAGTGAAGTTGTAGAAAAACAAGCAGAACATCTGTCCACAACCCCACCTGGCATCTAACAATTCCTTAGGCATATTCAATGCGAATCAGTAAGACATTTTCCAAGAATTCACATCTCAGCTACAATCAGTGCTTTGGGTTTAGTTTCCCTTTTTGAAAAGCCTGCAAATTTCCCTTGGCAACTTGGCTCAGTTTGCTCTGTTTACAGCCTGCCACTTTAGCAGCCATAGCCTCTTAGCAATCCTCAGGCATTCACAAAGTAAAGTCAGGCTTCTTGGAAAGCAGGTTATCTTTTACTATTTTTGCCAGAAATTATTACCATTTTAACAGTAAACTAAATTATTTCATCAACAAGTCTGTGTGGATATAGACAAAAAGACAGTAGAGTGCTTAAAAATGTAGATGATACTTAAAAATGCATCAGATTCCAAGCTTCTTTAGAAATTTCTTTAGAAATACTGCTCATGCCATTTATAGAAACTCATAGAAGTAATCAATTTAATACATTTTCCTAAATACATTATGAAAAGTCATGTCCGACTCTTTGAGGCTCCATGGAGCCTGCTAAGCTCCTTTGTCCATGGAAATTCCTAGGCAAGAATAGTGGAGTGGGTAGCCATTCCTTTCTCCAACACATCTTCCTAACCCAAGATCAAACCTCGGTCTCCTGCATTGCAGGCAGATTCTTTACCATCTGAGCCACCAGTGAAACCTAAATATGTTATATCTGTAACTTTTTCATAAAGAGAGGTATATTATTTCAATATTTCATTAATGCTTTACATCCTACACTCACTTCTCAAGGAATCATATAGCACAATGGTATTAAATAAGAATCCATTCAATCAAAGCACCGAGGCAACTCCATCAGATACTGCTGCATGCCTGTGAAGCCACATATTTTGTCTAAATAAAAGAGGATCGCTGCCTTCATTGACCAAAAAACTGCCTATGCTGTTGATACGGCAAACAATCTTATCTAATGTTTTGAAAACATCAAGACCAATCTAACTCCAAAAGTTTATTCTAATAGCTTCTGAGAGAAATGTCTTGAAAATACCAATCTTTCTTTTTTTTTTTTTAATAGTTTTCTTCTGTTCCATCTGCAAGTCCTACACAAGTTGTGATTCATTTTAATAAATGAATCTAGGTTAAAAAAAAAACTAAGCATTTTAAGACTAATAGTTGTAATAATAATATGCACAACATTTAGAATCAATTCAAATACAGTTTTTATTCTTAAAAAAAGCAAAACTCCTGAATCTATGCGATGAAGATAAAAAGAAGTATTGAAAAACTCTCGGTTCTCAATAGACTTACAACTAAATGAAGAAGATTAGACTTTCATGTGAAAAGAAATTGACTAATACAAAGAATGAAGAATTTATTGTTAAATTTGTTTTAAAACCCACAAGGCTTAATGGAGATACATGAACTTTGGTTTTTAAGCTCATTCCATACACAAAAATTAACATGGGATGGTTATATTACAAAACATGAAATTTAAAACCATCAAGCCTCCAAAAGAATACACAAGAGAATATATGTGTGGCCTTTGTGTCAGCAAAGTTCCCTTAAGCAGTACACACAAGGCAGCAACCATAAAAAGATAAACACTGATACACTGTACTTGATCAAAATTTAAAATATCCACTCACCAAGAAACAGCATGAAGAAATTTGAGAACTTCAGAAACTTAAAGGCATGCCACAAGCTGGGGAAATAAATATTTGGTATATATATATACATATATGTATATGTATATATATACACACACACACACACACATATATGTCTGACATAAGATTGTATCCAGAATGTATGAAGAGTTCTGAAAAACCAACAATGAAAAAACAAGCAACCCAATTAAAATAGACTAAAGACTTGAACACACACTTCCCCAGTGAAGGTATACCAATCAATAGAAAGCACATGTAAAAGTATTAAACATAATTAATCATTAGAGAGATACAAATTGCAGGTACAATTAAACCATGCTCTTTTGTAACTATTAATATGGCTAAAATCAAGAAGACGTGCAGCAATAAATGTCGACAAGTATGTGGAGCAACTGGAAGTCTCACACATTTCTGGTGGGAGGGCACATTAGTATAACACCCTGGAGAACTATTTCTGTGGTTTCTTACAAAGTTAACATAGACCAATCATTTTCTAACTGGAAATAACACAAATGTGTAATAGAAAAATGGGTTAGTAAATTTTTGTGTATTCATACAATAGAATATTACTTAGTAATACAGAAGAACAATCTATGAAACAAAGGTTTTTGTTTTCTTTTGTACATAAATTGTACTCAATTAAAAACAATAGCAAAAACAAAAGTTGACCTCAAAGCACTAACAGGTTGTTAAGTGAGTGGACCAGAAGAGAGACACTGTTGGGTGATGCAGTCTTAGAAACATGTGTATTTATTAAGCATGTGTATAAATATTATTAAGCATACACATACACACGCACAGATACATTTGTATTGTGCCTTAAAGAAGAAATAGAATTTGAATGATAAAATAGACAGAAGTGCTTCTTCAAAAGGGTAAAGGAGGTAAGAAATAGATACTGAAAAGCTTACCATGTCAGAAAAGTCAAAGGTGTTTTAGAGGAACAAAATCTGCCACCCCAAATATGTGTTTCTTTGGCATGTAAATTATTTCAAGCTGAGATCAATCAAGACCCCAAAGACTCAGAAAGAACCTTTTACCTTCCTGAGCTCTTGAAAGAATTTAGATAGGGGACCTGTGCCAGGAAGGGCCGCTATTACCAGTTAACTCTAGTATAAAATGAACTGGATGTGGTAGACAGCGGAGAACATAGCAAAATCTGTTTCTTAAAATTCCTTTCTGTGTCCCAGCATTTCCCTACAAAAAATGTTTACTAAGCATTTGTTCTTTTTTATCTTCCTGTGAATCGTCTTCCTTTCTTTGGAAGTCTCAAAGTCCAACCTCCTTCTCCTTAATCCTGGATGACATATACACCTCTTTTTACCTGGTTTTCTTTGAAAACTCTTCTGCTCTGATTCCCCATACATTCATATTTCTATGATACAGTATTTATTATTCTTCTAGATTTGAAACTTCTTAACTCTTATGACACCTGGAAGACCCAAGAATGCAGAAAAAACTTCTGAGGGGATATTGTATGTTTTCAGATTTGACAGGATTACTAGAGGTAGAGAGAGCCTAATCTCAGTTTGCAGAACTTTCCTTTTGATTCTTCAATCACACTTGCTTTGGACCTAGTCTTCACAAATTGAGGTAATGTGAGGATTATAAAACAGTTTGCTTAAGGTAGAGAGCAGGTGAGATATACACTCAGCTGAATAAAAAGAAGGAAAGTATAAGGGGCTTCCCTGGTGGGCTCAGATGATAAAGAATCTGCCTGTAATTCAGGAGACCTGGGTTTGATCCACGGGTTGGGAAGATTCCTTGGAGAAGGGAATGGCAACCCCTGCCAGCCTTCTTGTCTGCAGAATTCGATGGACAGAGGAGACTGGTGGGCTACAGTCCATAGGGTCGCAAAGAGTCAGACATGACTGAATGACTAGTACACACACACACACACACACACACACACACAAAGATTCACAACTTGATCTCTTAGATTATAAAGCAGATCCAAGAGCAGTTTCTCCACCTTGAATGAGAATCTAGTATTTACCAGCCACTGAGTAAGTCCTTTGGATAATTAATTTTCAAGGTTTTTAAGAGATTATAGGGTTGAGTGTTTAAATCTTTATTAAAGTGAGTATGGCAGTTCATGGGGCCAAGCAAAGCATTGCTTTAATATACAGAAAACACAATCAGATTTCTCAATGAACTATTAGAAATATGATATTCCAAAGAAGCTTCTACTTCACCTTGATGCAATTTAAATTGAGGGATCTTTGCTTCAAATTCTCTGAAACATGAAGAATTTATTCAGTTTATCAATGCTGTCTGAAATTACTTTCAGAAACAGAGACCAGTTTTAGTGACCTAGTTTATTTTTTAAAAATTCACAATGGTGAGAAATAGACCTGATGTGCAGGGTATGCCTGCTGTGTTCTAAGATAGCCTAAGGCAGTCTCCACAGTCTATCTGTATCCACCAACTCAGTCTTTCCCCTGGTTATGTTTTTTAATCTACTGGAGACTTTAAAAAAATAATCGGTATAATGTATCTCATGACAATGTAATATGTTATTTTACATTCCAAGTTAGAAACACACATTATAAATTCCAAAATTGTCCACATTGACAGTGGCAATTGTTTACATGAAGTTATTTAATAATAGAAACATAAAATATGTGGAGAAAACCAAATTCACATGTGGGCATGCCAGCAATTAGGGCACTTAAGCAATCTTGCAATATCAACAGGTCAGGAAGTAAACAGCAATCAAATCAAACTGATTGCTAGAAAGTAGGAAAAAAGCTCTGTAAATGAAATTCAAGTGAAGGGAACTTACTAGGCTGCATAACAAATATCAATCAAACTAAATTGATTGCTAGGGAATAAGAGCAAGGCAATCAAGCAAACTCCAAGCCTGCGCAATGAAAAATCTGTAACTTCTTAACAATAAATATTAACTCTTTTTTCTCATCTATTTTCACTGAAAGGTAATTTTTTTGCAGTCAGGATACTTGTCATATTAAATCTTTGAATTTCTCCTGCAGGGGTATATATATATACATATATATATATGTATATATATATATCAATAAATACTTCAAAATGATAAAATGTTATGCTTTATCTGGTCCAATCTTATAATTTTTAAGATAAATAAATTAAATGTTCAGAGACAAGCAGAAATGCTATTTATCAAAGTGTAACAGTGGCAGATGGAGAATGGGACAGATTCCCCATTCCCAAACCAGTGTTGTGCTCATCATATCATGCTACCTTGAATGACAGTGAACACATCTTTATAAATAATCACATGACAGTCATAGTAAATGAAATGCTGCCCTTCTCAAAAATCTTCTATAAAATAAACTGGAGGAGGGAAGGACTGGCAAATATAAGTGAGCATAAAAAAAAATTTTTTTTCAACGTGTATATTATAAGAAGTCTTAGCACAAGGAAAGCTACTCAATATTCTGTAATAAGCTATAAGAAAAGATAATCTGAGAAATTACATATATATAAAAACTGAGTTACTTTGCTATACACCTGAAATTAACAAACTATAAATTTATTATAACCCATGATTTTCTAAAAAGAAAAAAATGCCTTAAAGATTCTCTTGAATTCTAACATGCATGCTAAGTTGCTTCAGTCGTGTCTGACTGCTGTGACCCTATGGACTGCAGCCTTCCAGGCTCCTCTGTCCATGGGATTCTCCAGGAAATACTGGAGAACACTGGACTGAGTTACCATGCCCTCCTCAAGGGAATCTTCCCAACCCAGTCACTGAATCAGTGCCTGTTACCTCTAACCTGCATTCGCAGGTGGGTTCTTTACCACTAGCATCACCTAGGAAGCCCTGAGTTCAAACAGATATTCTTTGAAAATGATAAATGACTACATGAACATTGGTAGAAGTGTTTTTAATTCATTTCAAACACATTTTCAGCAATGTTTATTTAGATAATAAAAGATATGCTTGCCAAAGTTTAATATGATTGTTTAGCCATCTGTGACAGAAAAGCTGTGATTTCTTTTCAAATTATAACATAAAGGCATTGATTATTTTTCTTAAAATAAGTATAATTCATAAGAAAAGCCAGACCCCAAACACTGTATCTTTGTTACCCTCTCAAAGCGTGCATTCAGTAAATATTATTAACCAAGGAATCTTACCAAGATTGTTTGTTCCTAAGCTTCTAATTCAGAGTCAGACAGTTTTTGCATATCAGTTCAGTTCAGTGGCTCAGCGGTATCCAACTCTTTGTGGCCTCATGGACTGCAATGCTCCAGGCTTCCCTGTCCATCACCAACTTCTGGAGCTTACTCAAACTCATGCCCATTGAGTCAGTGATGCCATCCAAACATCTCATCCTCTCATCCCTTCTCCTCCTACCTTCAGTCTTTCCCAGCATCAGGATCTTTTCCAAAGAGTTAGTTCTTTGCATCAGGTGGCCAAAGTATTAGAGCTTCAGCATCAGTCCTTCCAATGAATATTCAGGACTGATTTCCTTTAGGATAGACTGGTTTGAACTCCTTGCAGTCCAAGGGACTCTCAAGAGTCTTCTCAAACACCACAGTTCAAAAGCATCAATTCTTTGGCGCTCAGCTTTCTTTATGGTTCAACTCTCACATCCATACATGACTACTGGAAAAACCATGGCTTTGACTAGATGGACCTTTGTTGGCAAAGTAATGTCTCTGCTTTTTAATATACTGTCTAGGCTGGTCATAGCTTTTCTACCAAGGAGAAGGTTCTTCTAATTTCATGGCTGAAGTCACCATCTACAGTGATTTTGGAGCCCAATAAAATAAAGTCTGTCACTTTATTTCAGAGTCAGACAGCTTTTGCATATTCTCCCAGCCAATTTAGTCATATAGGCAATGCAGTTTAAAAAATAAAAATAAATTTAAACTAGCTATTTAATTGAACAGCTTACTTTTTCTTGAATGAAGTCAGTTAACATGGATTTATTTGATAGGTGATTAAAATTTACCTTTTTAGTGAATGCATGTCTTTGTCAGGGGAGAATTGAAAGCTAAAATTCAGGCACATGGAATCTGGCTTTGGGTTCTGTAAGAAAGTGGTACTGGTACTGATTTAAGGCATGGACTCTGGAGCCATAGTGCCTGGTTTTAAATGCTGTCTCCACCACTTACAAGGTTAATGGCCTTACAGCTCTGGGCTAATTAATTAATCTGTTTGAGCCTCAACTTCATCACGTATAACATGGACATTAATAATAGTAACTCATTAAAGGATTAAATTATTTCTTGGTATATCATAATGCTATACTAGTGCTGCTGCTGCTGCTAAGTCACTTCAGTCGTGTCCGACTCTGTACAACCCCACAGACGGTAGCCTACCAGGCTCCTGTCCCTGGGATTTTCTAGAGAAGAACACTGGAGTGGGTTGCCATTTCCTTCTCCGATACTAGTGCTAGCTTTTGTTGTTATTATTATTATTATTATAGTAGCATTATTTTATTAATATGCAAAAATGATTCTTTTACAATCACAAACTAGTATTCCACATTGGGAACAGAAAATTCACATTGATTTGTTTTAAAAGACAGTAAACATTGTTTTAGAATTTACTGCTTTTTTTGTTGTTGTTGATTTGACTGAAACTCAAAACTAAATACATACCTGTATTTAAAATGAATGTACCCACACTCTCATGCACTACAATATATTTTCCTTCACAAGACAGAGTATTTAAATAAACTTACTTTCAGAACTGATGATGTTTAAAGCAGAAAATAGAAAGGAAATAATTTTTTCCTTTAGAATTTTTATGTAAGCTCTTGAAAAACATTCATCATCCTTCCCTTAATGGACTGACCACATTAAATTCTACCCAAAATCAAAATACCTCTATTTAATGCAATTTACTGAAGGAAGACAAATGGTATTTTTATTGATTAATACCTACTCATTTCTACTCTAACCATGTAAATTATTTTCATCCATAATCAGTAGCCTTTCTCCAAATTATTTACCATTTCTTCTTTTTATTGCATTTATAAAATTAAATTTAAAAATTAAAACATATAGGAGACTGAGAAAAGGAGTTATAGCACTGTGGTATTCATTTGAATACTTTGGGAAGACTCTACAAAGGTTAAATTGCTGAGCAAAACTAGTCAAAATATATGTGGGTTAGGCAATTATGATATCTTTGAAAATTATAAAAACTTACAGCTATATCTCAAGATTGCTTCTCAAAGACTTTATAGCCCACTCTAGTTTAAAGAAACCAAAACTGAATATTTTATACAGTATATGAGCATACGACTTAGTCATGAAAGTCTGTATGGACCTTGCAAACACAAGAGAAAGATCTTAGATCTAAATAAAAAGAATGATGAATGTAGAAATACTTATCCAGTTATGATTAGTGTTAAAATATATAAGCTATTCATATACCTTTGTTTAATAGCCCCTGCTTTGGGTGTGTTGGCTCATTAACTAAATGATTTTGTGTTCTGATCACATTTTATGAAGCTTCTCCAGAATTGCAGGAGAACATAAGCTTAAAAACAATATTGTCATCATTAGTAAAATATTAAACTAAGATTATTCTAGATAGATAGGCAAGTTAAGTTTACCAGAATAAAAAATTTCTCTATTCATTATAATTACATTATCAATACTAGAAAAACTTTATGAATTCAAAGTCTGAATTTTTACAGCTTAACTCATTTTAATAAATGAGTGCTGAGTAGTCAATTTATTTAAGGCATGTAGCTTCCAAATTTATCCCTTGAAATCTAATCCAGAATAGCTCTGTCTCCGTTCTAACACATTGGTATAACCATTTGAACACCAACAAATATCTAGATGAATGAGAGTAGAGAAAAATAATTACCACAATAATTGCAGACCTCTTAATCTGTTTGAGCCTCAACTTCATCATCTATAATATGGATGTTAATAAGAGTAACTCATTGAAGGTTTAAATTAATTATTGGTATACAGTAATGCTACACTTCCAAGGAGTAAGCGTCTTTTAATTTCATGGCTGCAATCACCATCTGTAGTGATTTTGGAGCCCCAAAAATAAAGTCTGGCACTGCTTCCACTGTTTCCCTATCTATTTCCCATGAAGAGATGGGACCAGATGCCATGATCTTTGTTTTCTGAATGTTGAGCTTTAAGCCAACTTTTTCACTCTCCTCTTTCACTTTCATCAAGAGGCTCTTTAGTTCCTCTTCACTTTCTGCCATAAGGGTAGTGTCATCTGCATATCTGAGGTGACTGATATTTCTCCCGGCAATCTTGATTCCAGCTTGTGCTTCTTCCAGCCCAGCATTTCTCATGATGTACTCTGCATATAAGTTAAATAAGCAGGGTGACAATATACAGCCTTGATGTACTCTTTTTCCTAGTTGGAACCAATCTGTTGTTCCATGTTCAGTTCTAACTGTTGCTTCCTGACCTGCATATAGGTTTCTCAAGAGGCAGGTCAGGTGCTCTGGTATTCCCATCTCTTTCAGAATTTTCCACAGTTTCTTGTGATCCACACAGTCAAAGGCTTTGGCATAGTCAATAAAGCAGAAATAGATGTTTTTCTGGAACTCTCTTGCTTTTTCCATGATCCAGCGGATGTTGGCAATTTGATCTGTGGTTCCTCTGCCTTTTCTAAAACCAGCCTGAATATCTGGAAGTTCACAGTTCACGTATTGCTGAAGCCTGGCTTGGAGAATTTTGAGCATTACTTTACTAGCATGTGAGATGAGTGCAATTGTGTGGTAGTTTGAGCATTCTTTGGTATTGCCTTTCTTTAGGATTGGAAATGAAAACTGACCTTTTCCATTCCTGTGGCCACTGCTGAGTTTTCCAAATTTGCTGGCATACTGAATACAGCACTTTCACACCATCATCTTTCAGGATTTGAAATAGCTCAACTGGAATTCCATCACCTCCACTAGCTTTGTTCATAATGATGCTTTCTAAGGCCCACTTGACTTCACATTCCAGGATGTCTGGCTCTTGGTGAGTGATCACACCATCGTGATTATCTTGGTCATGAAGATCTTTTTTGTACAGTTCTTCTGTGTATTCTTGCCACCTCTTCTTAATATCTTCTGCTTCTCTTAGGTCCATACCATTTCTGTCCTTTATCAAGTCCATCTTTGCAAAAGACACTTACTCCTTGGAAGGAAAGTTATGACCAACCTAGATGGCATATTCAAAAGCAGAGACATTACTTTGCCAACAAAGGTCCATCTACTCAAGGCTATGGTTTTTCCAGTAGTCATGTATGGATGTGAAAGTTGGACTGTGAAGAAAGCTGAGCACCAAAAAATTGATGCCTTTGAACTGTGGTGTTGGAGAAGACTCTTGAGAGTCCCTTGGACTGCAAGGAGATCCAACCAGGCCATTCTAAAGGAGATCAGCCCTGGGTGTTCTTTGGAAGGAATGATTCTGAAGCTGAAACTCCAGTACTTTGGCCACCTCATGTGAAGAGTTGACTCATTGGAAAAGACTCTGATGCTGGGAGGGATTGGGGGCAGGAGGAGAAGGGGACAACAGAGGATGAGATGGCTGGATGGCACCACCGACTCGATGGACATGAATTTGGGTGAACTCTGGGAGTTGGTGATGGACAGGGAGGCCTGGCGTGCTGCGATTCCTGGGGTCACAAAGAGTCGGACACGACTGAGTGATTGAACTGAACTGAATGCTATACTAGTGCTAGCTTAATCCTAAAGTCAATGAGAAGGGAATGTAAATATCAAAGTTGTTTTTTGTATTTCTAATTTCCAGGCTTGATTCATGCTGTTAATGTTATACATTTTATGGAATGAAGAACAAATACTAATTCCACGATTTGGTGAATTCTATAGAAACTGATTATTAAAAACTTTCAGTAATTATCTGAGATAAGAAATGATTTGTTAATATGCTGAATGGAAAATAACTTTTTAAGCCTTGGTTTGTACAACTTCACTTCAGGCAAGTAAATAGGATTAATGCACTTGGTCCTTAATGATTATTTCTTTGATTTTAGATTGAAATGTTAACATTGAAACATATTGAAAATGAAAAGTGAAAGTGAAGAGCCCTTCAGTAGTGTTCAACTCTTTGTGACCCCATGGACTGCAGCCCACCAGGCTCCTCCATCCATGGGATTTTCCAGGCAAGAATACTGGAGTGGATTGCCATTTCCTTCTCCAGGAGATCTTCCCAACCCAGGTTTGAATCTGGGTGTGCCGCATTGTAGGCCGATGCTTTACCATCTGAGCCACCAGGAAAGTCTGTGAAACATATTGAAAAGGGATAAAAATGTTGAACTTGATTCTAATAAATTATGTTAACAGAGAGCTCATTCATAAATTTCCATTTTATTTCTGTTGAAGAAAAAACTCATTGATTCAGTATGATTATACTTTAGCGTACCAAGATAACCAAGATACAGGTGGAATAGGCCACTAACAACTTGAAAAAAGGAAAAGATAACATAGGATACATTTGACAAATTGACATAAGAGGTAACAAACCTCTATAAACATAATTAAAGTTACTATTTTGAGCCACCTTATAGAATAGTTATTTTAAACATATATTTTACCTTTGCTTGCCTTGAACATAAACAAAAAGTAGAACAAATTTATATGACGTTATACCCACAGGTCAATCTGATAATACAGCTAATCACTTGTACTTAAAATTATTACCATTAACTTAAAAAGAAGAAAAGAAATATCTGATGGTCATCTAAAGCACAAAAGACATTGCATAAATACTTTTATATAGTATTGCAATTACTATTTCTTATGTCTGTCTCAGCCTAGAAAGGGAGTATATTACTCAAGTCTCATTAAGAGGGGGATTTTTCTTGTTTTCCTCTCCAACATTTAACACAATGCCTGGTGCACACCAGGTGCTTAACAAATGCTCTTGAAATGACTAAATATAAATGAAATTTATTATCAAAAAGTTCATAAATGAAAATAAAAAAAATTCTCCATTTGTAATAGTCTTTTAATTTCAAACTATTAGTATTCTGGCTTATATAAATTTCCAAAAAGATTTTGTTCTATATTCATTTTTAAAGGCAGTACAATCTAACAGAAATGCAATACCCATATCTTTATTCATTTCAATTTATATATATATGGATAAATATATTAAAGTTTATGAATGATTCATCATATGTAATGATTTTTAACCCACGAATCAAACAAAATGATCTAAATAAAAATGTACACAACTAAACTAAAGATGTCCTTTTCATTATAGGGGACTGGAATGCAAAAGTAGGAAGAAACACTTGGAGTAACAGGCAAATTTCGCCTTGGAATATGGAATGAAGCAGGGCAAAGACTAATAAGAGTTTTGCCAAGATAATGCACTGGTCATAGCAAACACCCTCTTCCAACAATACAAGAGAAGACTCTACACATGGACATCACCAGATGGTCAACACCAAAATCAGATTGATTATATTCTTTGCAGCCAAAGAAGGAGAAACTCTATACAGTCAGCAAAAATAAGACCAGGAGCTAACTGTGGCTCAGATCATGAACTCCTTATTGCCAAATTCAGACTTAAACTGAAGAAAGTAGGGAAAACCACTAGACCATTCAGGTATGACCTAAATCAAATCCCTTATGATTATACAGTGGAAGTGAGAAATAGATTTAAGGGACTAGATCTGATAGATAGAGTGCCTGATGAACTATGGACAGAGGTTCGTGACATTGTACGGGAGACAGGGATCAAGACCATCCCCATGGAAAAGAAATGCAAAAAAGCAAAATGGCTGTCTGAGGAGGCCTTACAAATAGCTGTGAAAAGAAGAGAGGCGAAAAGCAAAGGAGAAAAGGAAAAATATAAGCATCTGAATGCAGAGTTCCAGAGAATAGCAAGAAGAGATAAGAAAGCCTACTTCAGTGATCAATGTAAAGAAATAGAGGAAAAGAACAGAATGGGAAAGACTAGAGATTTCTTCAAGAAAATTAGAGATACCAAGGGAACATTTCATGCAAAGATGAGCTTGATAAAGGACAGAAGTGGTATGGACCTAACAGAAGCAGAAGATATTAAGAAGAGGTGGCAAGAATACACAGAAGAATTGTACAAAAAAGATCATGACCAAGATAATCACAATGGTGTGATCACCCACTTAGAGCCAGACATCCTGGAATGTGAAGTCAAGTGGGCCTTAGAAAGCATCACTACAAACAAAGCTAGTGGAGGTGATGGAATTCCAGTTGAGCTATTTCAAATCCTGAAAGATAATGCTGTGAAAGTGCTGCACTCAATATCCCAGCAAGTTTGGAAAACTCAGCAGTGGCCACAGGACTGGAAAAGGTCAGTTTTCATTCCAATTCCAAAGAAAGGCAATGCTAAGGAATGCTCAAACTACTGCACAATTGCACTCATCTCACATGCTAGTAAACTAATGCTCAAAATTCTCCAAGCCAGGCTTCAGCAATATGTGAACCATGAACTCCCTGATGTTCAAGCTGGTTTTAGAAAAGTCAGAGGAACCAGAGATCAAATTGCCAACATCCGCTGGATCATGGAAAAAGCAAGAGTTCCAGAAAAACATCTATTCTGCTTTATTGACGATGCCAAAGCCTTTGACTGTGTGGATCACAATAAACTCTGGAAAATTCTGAAAGAGATGGGAATACCAGAGCACCTGATCTGCCTCTTGAGAAACCTCTATGCAGGTCAGGAAGCAACAGTTAGAACTGGACATGGAACAACAGACTGGTTCCAAATAGGAAAAGGAGTATGTCAAGGCTGTATATTGTCACCCTACTTATTTGATTTATATGCAGAGTACATCATGAGAAATGCTGGGCTGGGGGAAGCACAAGCTGGAATCAAGATTGCAGGGAGAAATATCAATCACCTCAGATATGCAGATGACACCACCCTTATGGCAGAAAGTGAAGAGGAACTAAAAAGCCTCTTGATGAAAGTGAAAGAAGAGAGTAAAAATGTTGGCTTAGAGCTCAACATTCAGAAAATGAAAATCATGGCATCTGCTCCCATCTCTTCATGGGAAATAGATGGGGAAACAGTGGAAACAGTGTCAGACTTTATTTTGGGGGGCTCCAAAATCACTACAGATGGTGATTGCAGCCATGAAATTAAAAGACGCTTACTCCTTAGTTGAAAAGTTATGACCAACCTAGATAGCATATTGAAAAGCAGAGACATAACTCTGCCAACAAAGGTCCATCTAGTCAAGGCTATGGTTTTTCCAGTGGTCATGTATTGATGTGAGAGTTGGACTGTGAAGAAGGCTGAGTGCCGAAGAATTGATGCTTTTGAACTGTGGTGTTGGAGAAGACTCTTGAGAGTCCCTTGGACTGCAAGGAGATCCAACCAGTCCATTCTGAAGGAGATCACCCTGGGATTTCTTTGGAAGGAATGGTTCTGAAGCTGAAACTCCAGTACTTTGGCCACCTCATGCAAAGAGTTGACTCATTGGAAAAGATTTTGATGCTGGGAGGATTGGGGGCAGGAGGAGATGGGGACAACAGAGGATGAGATGGCTGGACGGCATCACTGACTCGATGGACATGAGTTTGAGTGAACTCCGGGAGTTGGTGATGGACAGGGAGGCCTGGCGTGCTGCAATTCATGGGGTTGCAAAGAGTCGGACACGACTGAGCGACTGAACTGAACTGAACTGACTGAAACTAAGGTAAACTAAAAGTCAGGAAAGTTGACTAGACACCTGAATATATATTATTCTGTAAGTTTCAAAAACATTATGGATCATCTTGCACATTCTATTCAGTTATTTCCAAACACATGGTTTTTAATATCAGTAAAAGTACTTGACTTATAGTCAAGCTTTTAAAGTATCATTCTAAGTATTGGAAGTTGACACATTCACGGTGATTTGGCAGATATAAATGTTTGTAACATACAGATCATCCCTGTATGTTCAAAGAAATCATGAAAATAAAGAAAAGTAGAATGCCATGCTCATTCTTTTACTTATCCCATTTATCCACTAATAATTTATGGAACTCCTACTGTGTGCCAGACCTGTTCTAGATGCTAGCCATATAGCCTTGGACAAAACAGCAGACAGTAAGGTATATAACATGTCAGAAGATGTTAAATGCTATGGAAAACAAACGAAGCAAAGCAGTTTTCTATTTACATTACTTGTTCAGGGATGGCCTCATGGAGCACATACAGGAAGGAGATGAGAACATTAGCCATGAGGACACATAGGGGCATGAATTTCAAAAGACAAAAGAAACAGCAAAGAGGCAGGAGTCGGTCTAGTGTATTTCAGAAACTCCAAGAAGGCCAGAGTGGCAGAAACAAAATGAAGGGAGAAAACAGAAAATTAGTTCAGAGGCAAGGGCCTGACTGAATCAGTCCTGGCAACATTATAAGAATGTGCACATTAACACTCAATGAAATGGAAACCACTGAGGAGGAGCAGTAGGATTTGACGTTTCCTTGTAGATAATAATCTGCTTCCCCGTGAATAGACCGTATGGTAAAATAAACAGCAGAGAAAAGAGCTCACACATCAGAGTTGTTATCACCTTTCAAGAATTTTTCTGTGTTACCATTACCTGTAATTAGCTGTCACATGAAGTTTTTCTTGTATCAGATCTCTATATGATGCTATATAATATTAATATTTCCTATTTTAGAATTTAGATTATACATATTTCATATATATAAAATACATATTTCATTATTGGAATAGAATATTTTAATGGATTAATTGTACTTATTTAAATTTATCTCAATGATACAATACCCCCCTCACCAAATCTCCCCGTTCTGCATCATTTTCTTCTTACTTTTACTTTCTCCCATGAGAGTTCTACCTTCTTCTGTTCTGCTACTTACTTCACCTTTGAGCTTTCATGTAGGAATTTGATTTATTTCTTTACTCTGAGGAGTAAGTGATTGGTATGATCTAATGTTTCACCTTCCAGAATGATTTTTTTTTCCCCATTTTGTTAAACCAGGGACAAAATCTATTCGTGACATAAGAAAAGACAGATGCAGCAGACTGGGATGAATGTTTGGTTGAGAAGTAGGAATGAAGGAAACATGAGGTCATAACTCTATGAAGGAACTTTTTCTATATCCTTCTGCCAACCTGAGATATCTTTGCTTTCTCCATATACATCCTCAGAGTTACATAGTATTAAGCTGAACAGAAGTAGCCTGGCTCTGCATGTCCCTACAGTCAGGAGGACAAATCCTGTGCAGGCAGCTAGTTTTGCATTTTTCAAAAATTTATAAAATTGTATTGTTGCCAGACTGTCACTTCATATATAGAAGCAACACACTTTTACAGCTCAGGAAAGAAAGAGTTAAAACAGTTGTTTTTATTCAGTCACTATGTCCAACTCTTTGCAACCCCATGGACTGCAGCACACCAGGCTTCTCTGTCCTTCACTAATTCCCGGTTTTTAAAATGATAACCATTAGTAATTAAGAGAAAATGTACTGTCTGCCTTCATTTAGTTATAAATTTTAATGAAGTTTTAACTAACTTTCAGAAAGACACTCAATTGGGCTTAAAATAAGTAGTCAAGGTTGAGTACATTATTGAAACAACTGCTGGGCAGCCATGTTATCTAAGTAACATTTAACTAGAACACTCTATGCCCACACATATCTGAATGAGTTCCATTTTTAGATTAAAAAAGCAGTAATTTGAGTCCATTTTAACATGCCAACAAAGATTAAGCAAAATCTCCTCAAAAGAAAGGGGGGCTCACATTTATGAGGCCATGACATGCCAAGTGATTTATGTCTGTACAGAATCTCTGCATGAAAGGTACATGCTGAGTATTTTTAATCTCTGTTTATAAAAGACCACTGTAGTTTATAACTGGTTAACTTAAGGCTACACAACTAGACTAGTTCCAGGTCTATCACTAACATCTGGATACTTTCCCCTGCACCTCAATGGGAGTCAATTTGCACAAGAGCGTCTAGAATTCTATGCACATTGTGAATAGGCTTTATATAGATACTACTTTTAAGTTTTTTTAACTTTTAAATTTTAAATCAAATACCCTATGTTTTCTGTCCTTCCATGTCTCAACTTTCAGCCTCTTTTTTGTTTTCATCTATATCCTCCAAAATTCTACAACCTAGGTTTCAACAGTACACAAATCAAGAACTTCCAGATGTTCAACTGGATTTAGAAAAGGCAGAGGAACCAGAGATCAAATTGCCAACATCCACTGGATCATAGAAAAAGCAAGAGAATTCCAGAAAAGCATCTACTTCTGCTTCATTGACTATGCTAAAACATTTGACTGTGTAGATCACAAAAAAACGTGGAAAATTTGTAAAGATATAGGAATACCATATCACCATAACTGCTTCCTGAAAAATCTGTATGGAGGTCAAGAAGCAACAATTAGAACCAGAAATGGAAAAACAGCCTGGTTCCAAATTGAGAAAAGGAATAGTACAAGGCTGTATATTGTCACCTTGCTTATTTAACTTATATGCAGAGTACATCAGGCAAAATGCTGGAGTGGATGAAGCACAAGCTGGAATACAAATTGCATGGAAAAATATCAATAACCTCAGATATGCAGATGACACCACCCTTACCACTGACCGAGGGACCTGAGATTGAGTAAGTCCGGGAGTTGGTGGTGGACAGGGAGGCCTGGCATGCTGCAGTTTGTGGGGTCACAAAGAGTCAGACATGACTGAGAAACTGAACTGAACTAAACTATGGAAGAAAGAAAAAGGAACTAAAGAACCTCTTGATGAAAGTAAAAGAGGAGAGTGAAAAAGCTGGCTTAAAACTCAACATTAAAAAAACTAAGATCATAGCATCCGGTCCCATCACTTCATAGAAAAATGGTTGGGGAAATGATGGAAAATGTGACAGACTACTTTCTTGGGCTAAAAATCACTGCAGATGGTGACTTCAGCCATGAAATTAAAAGATGCTTGCTCCGTGGAAGAAAAGCTATGACCAATTTAGAATATTAAAAACCAGGACATTACTTACCAACAAAGATTCATCTAGTTAAAGCTATGGTTTTTCCCATAGTCATGTACAGATATGAGAATTGGACCATAAAGAAAGCTGAGTGCCAAAGAATTGAAGCTTTTGAACTGTTGTGCTGGAAAAGACTCTTGAGTCCCTTGGACTGCAAGGAGATCAAACAAGTCAATCTTAAAGGAAATCAGTCCTGAATGTTTACTGGAAGGACTGATGTGGAAGCTGGAGCTCTAATACTTTGACCACCTGATGCAAAAAACTGACTCATTGGAAAAGACCCAGTTGCTGGGAAAATTGAAGGCAGGAGGAAAAGGGAATGACAGAGGATGAGATGGTTGGATAGCATTACCTACTCAACGGACATGAGTTTGAGTAAGCTCCAGGAGTTGGTGATGGATAGGGAAGCCTAGCATACTGCAGTCCATGGGGTTGCAAAGAGTTGGACATGTCTGAGTGACTGAATTGAGCTGAATTCTGCTCCTAGCTTCCTATAAGTCTCTCCTTTTTCTTCCTTATCCAAAATTTCTCTTTTCCCTTTCTCATTCTTTCTACAGGTAAGGCAGAACTTGAGTATGACAGTCTAGGTTTCAGCAAGCAGAGTACCCAAATGCTTTTTAATAGATGAACTGGTTTTACTAATGGAGGCAAGAATTTCTACGAGGTACATGAAACCCAGATGACCTCTTCTGATTTCTTTTCTTTCCACTCCTTTGATCTGTTATTTCCCCCAGTGGTGCTAGTGGTAAAGAACATGCTTGCTGATGCAGGAGACATAAGAGATGCAGGGTACAATCCCTGGGTTGGGACAATCCCTTGGAGGAGAAAATGGAAACCCTGTTCAGTATTTTTGCCTGGAGAATCCCATGGACAGAGGAGCCTGGTGGGCAACAGTCCATACGATCTCAAAGATTTGGACAAGACTGAAGAGACTTAGAACGCATCCATGCATGTCTTGGCATTCTCACAGACATTATATTGCCTTGCTTTGATTGCTGTTTTTAAAAACATTTTCAATTCTTTACTGATAAACAAAGATAACTCTTATTTTTCAGATAGATGTGCATAGCAGTTAAAATATACTAATTCCTAAACAGGAGTAAAACAAAAAAAAAAAAATCATTGCTAGCAAGCACCTACAAATGAAGAGAAAAGTTATCAGATTTCTTGATCAGTCTATCAGTCAGTTCATTCACTCAGTAGTATCTGACTCTGCAACCCAGTGGACTACAGCACTCCTGGTTTCCTTGTCCATAACTAACTCCGGGAGTCTACTCAAACTCATGTCCATCATGTTGGTGATGCCATCCAACCATCTCATCATCTCTCATCCCCTTCTCCTCCTGCCTTCAATCTTTCCCAGCATCAGGGTCTTTTCCAATGAGTAGGTTCTTCACATCAAGTGACCGAAATATTGGGTTTTTAGCTTCAGCATCAGTCCTTTCAATGCATATTCAGGACTGATTCCCTTTAGGATGGACTGGTTGGATCTCCTTGCAGTCCAAGGGACTCTCAAGAGTCTTCTCCAACACCACAGTTCAAAGGCATCAATTCTTCAGCACTCAGCTTTCTTTATAGTCCAACTCTCACATCTATACATTTCTACTGGAAAAACCATAGCTTTGACTAGATGGACCTTTGTCAGCAAAGTAATGTCTCTGCTTTTTAATATGCTGTCTAGATTGGTCATAGCTTTTCTTCCCAGGAGCAAGCATCTTTTTTTTTTTAATTTTTATTTTTACTTTATTTTACTTTACAATACTGTCACCATCTGCAGTGATTTTAGAGCCCCCCAAAATAAAGTCTGTCACTGTATGCACTGTTTCCCCATCTATTTGCCATGAAATAATGGGACCAGATACCATGATCTTAGTTTTCTGAATGCTGAGCTTTAAGCCAAGTTTTCACTCTCCTTATTCACTTTCATCAAGAGGCTCTTTAGTTCCTCTTTGCTTTCTCCCTCAAAGGTGGTGTCATCTGCATATCTGAGGTTATTGATATTTCTCCCGGCAATCTTGATTCTAGCTTGTACTTCATCCAGCCCAGCATTTCTCATGATGTACTCTGCATATAAGTTAAATAAGCAGAGTTACAATATACATCCTTGATGTACTCCTTTCCAGATTTGGAACTAGCCTGTTGTTCCATGTCCAGTTCTAACTGTTGATTCTTGACCTGCACACAGATTTCTCAGGAGGCAGGTCAAGTGGTCTGGTATTCCCATCTCTTTCAGAATTTTCCACAGTTTGTTGTGATCCACACAGTTAAAGGCTTTGGCATAGTCAATAAAGCAGAAATAGATATTTTTCTGGAACTTGCTTGCTTTTCTGATGATCTAGTTGATGTTGGCAATTTGATCTCTGGTTCATCTGCCATTTCTAAATATAGCTTGAACATCTGGAAATTCACAGTTCATATACTGTTGAAGCCTAGCTTGGAGAATATTGAGCATTACTTTGCTAGCATGTGAGATGAATGCAACTGTGCAGTAGTTTGAACATTCTTTGGCATTGCCTTTCTTTGGGATTGGAATGAAAACTGACCTTTTCTGGTCCTGTGTCCACTGCTGAGTTTTCCAGATTTGCTGGCATATTCATTGCAGCACTTTCACAGCATCATCTTTTAGGATTTGAAATAGCTCCATTGGAATTCCATCACCTCCTCTAGCTTTTTTCGTAGTGATGTTTCCTAAAGCTTACTTGACTTTGCATTCCAGGATGTCTGGCTCTAGGTGAGTGATCACACCATTGTGGTTATCTGGATCATGAAGATCTTTTTTGTACAGTTCTTCTGTGTGTTCTTGCCACCTATTCTTAATATCTTCTGCTTCTGTTAGGTCCATACCATTTCTGTCCTTTATTGTGCCAATTTTTGCACCAGTCCTTGGTATCTCTAATTTTCTTGAAGATATCTAGTCTTTCCCATTCTATTGTTTTCCTCTATTTGTTTGCATTGATCACTGGGGAAGGCTTTCTTATCTCTCCTTGCTATTCTTTTGAACTCTCCATTCAAATGGGTGCATCTTTCCTTTTCTCCTTTGCCTTTAGTTTCTCTTCTTTTTTCAGCTATTTGTAAGGCCTCATCAGACATTTTGCCTTTTTGCATTTCTGTTTCTTGGGACTGGTCTTGATCCCTGCCTCCTGTATAATGTCATGAACCTCTGTCCATAGTTCTTCAGGCACTCTGTCTATCAGATCTAATCCCTTGATTCTATTTGTCACTTCTACTGTAAAATTGTAAGGGATTTGATTTAGGTCATACCTGAATGGTCTAGTGGTTTTCCCTACTTTCTTCAACCGAAACCAAATTTCTTGATGGCAAAGAATTTCTTTCTGTCAATCTAATTGAAATCAGTTTGGGAATATGAAAGTTATAGCAACTATTAAAATGTGCAAAATCAATCAATTTGAACAGAAATGAATGGTTTCATAATGGAATTGAGAATGATTAACACATATACTAATTTTTTTTTTTTTTTTTTACTGAATATATAGGTATTCACTGAACCTGGTTGTAAATGAAAGACAAAAAACCAATTTACATAGTAAACAGGTAGAGTATCATTTGATTGTTTCCAATTTAAATATCATTTTATTTTTTCCAATTTTCTTAAACACACACACACACACACACACACACACACATATTCTAAAAGGGAGGCATCAACTGGTTTCTAATTGGTTTCTTTAAAAACTAAATGGCAATATACAGTATTTTTACTACAATGCATTATAATGTACTCTGTGTGTTTTTTTAAATTACAGTACATCACATACTAGAAGTTCACAAAATCCATTTAGTGGCTCATAGGAAATATTTTTAATGATTTAAGCTGGTATATTTTCCAAATTGTAGTTAAATTATAATAAATGCTTTTATAGTAATTTGACTTTATTTTATTGTACATTCAGGTTAAACACTACCTGAAGTAATTTTAATTACATAATATATAATATGTATGTAGGTAGATATATGTATGATTTTAAATATAAAATGTATTTTTAAAATTTTATTGAAGTGCAGTTGATTTGCAATATGTTAATTTTTGCTGTATATCAAAATTGTTTAGTTATATATATATATTCTTTTTCTCAGACTTATCATTACCAAGATGAGGGTGAGGAAGGGAAGGATTGGTAGCTTAGGATTCGCAGATGGAAACTAGTACATATAGGATGGATAAAAATTAAAGTCCTACTGTGTAGCACAGGGAACCATATTCAATATCATGTGATAAACCATAATGGAAAAGAACAAAATATATTATTACTAGATATCTCAGATTTAAAAAATTGGATAGTTTTATATTTTGTACACTAAATAGGTAGCAAATTTTATATAATTGTTATGGAATTATACTCAATGATTCTTTTGTAGTTTGTCCAAATATCACCACATTATTGTTCAGTCACTAAGTTGTGTTCGAGTCTTTGTGACCCCACAGACTGCAGCACTCCAGGCTCCTCTGTCCCTCACTATCTTCTGGAGTTTGCTCAAATTCCACTGACTCAGTTCACTGAATAAGTGATGTTATCTAACCATCTCATCCTCTGCCTCCCCCTTCTCTCTTTTGTCTTTAGTCATTCCCAGCATCAAGATCTTTTCCAATGAGTCAGCTGTTCACGGGTGGCCAAAGTATTGAAGCTTCAGGTTCAGCATCAGTACTTCCAATGAATATTCAGGACTGATTTCCTTTAGGATTGACTGGTTTGATCCTTGCAGCCCAAAGAACCTCTTAAGAGTCTTCTCTAGCGCCACAATTTGAAAGCATCAATTCTTTGGCACTCAGACTTATTTATTGTCCAACTCTCACATCCATACACGACAACTGGAAAAACCATAGTGTTGAATATACAGACCTTTGTCAGCAAGTGATGTCGCTGCTTTTTAATATGCTGCTAGATTTGTCATAGCTTTCCTACCAAAGAGCAAGCATCCTTTAATTTCAACCCTGCAGTCACTGTCTGTAATGATTTTGGAGCCCAAGAAAAGAAAATCTGTCACTGCTTCCACTTTTTCCCCTTCACCACATTATAGATACTCTCAAATTTTGTGGATTAAACCAACATATGAGAGTGATAGGACTAAAAAAATTAAAAATAAAAGGGACTGAAATACGTTCTTAATCTAACATGTATAAGGATGCGTCTGGTAGAGGTTACCTGTGATCATCCATGTTAACTACTAGTATCTTTTATTTTTGTATTTTGTTGGCAGAAATATACAGAACTGAGCCAATAAAATTAGACACATTTCAGAGGTGTTTGCAAGAAAGAGGGAAGAACTTCTGAAAAGGACAGTAATTAGGATTCTGCAGAGAAGGCCTGTATTGAGCCTTGAGTTTCTGCACGACTTGGCATGTCATTTTTCCTGCAAAGTGGTGGTGACTATAGCGAATAAACCAGGTGCTCATAGATCCACATCGACAGCACTGTCCTTGTCCAGACACCCGTGTCAAGAAATCCCTGCTAAAGACAGCAAGGCTCACTCCTGAGGTGTTTTCTGTCTGCTGGCTTGTGCCGCTAGTGACGGTGGCCACAATCTGTCACTCATCCTGCTTCCTGCCGCTACTGGAGAGTAGCCAACCTGCCCAGAGGGTATGATACAATGAGTGAAAATAATTTTTCTATACCTGATAAGCTTCACCATGTCCATTTCAGATTGCCACTAAGCGCTCAGATTTTTTCTACCTGTTCATCTCCAAAAATATTAATCCATGTCTGCACTCAATAAATACTAACACATTTCTTGAAGGTCTAAAATGTCCAGTCTATGTAAAAAGGACATAAACATGAGCTCAGAATGCCAGCATGGTATGTTAAGACATGGTCTTAAGACACTGCACTAGGGAAAATCAAATGAGGCTTCACTGGAGTGTGTGAGGTGGGAGGCAGGGTGACTATTTTAATAATATGTGAGCAACATTAAGCCAAAGTGATGAGACAAAGTGACAGGCAGAGGCACAAAAGGTGTACAATGGCCCAATAAAATAAAATTCCCCAATGTCCACACTATTTGCCCTATTTTCCAGGCATATTTATTGAACTGACCTGAAGCTCAACATTCAGAAAACTAAGATCATGGCATCTGGTCCCATCACTTCATGGGAAATAGATGGGGAAACAGTGGAAAGAGTGTCAGACTTTATTTTTCTGGGCTCCAAAATCACTGCAGATGGTGATTACAGCCATGAAATTAAAAGACACTTATTCCTTGGAAGGAAAGTTATGACCAACCTAGATAGCATATTCAAAAGCAGAGACATTACTTTGCCAACAAAGGTCTGTCTAGTCAAGGCTATGGTTTTTCCAGTAGTCATGTATGGGATGTAAGAGTTGGACTGTGAAAAAAGCTGAGGGCCAAAGAATTGATGCTTTTGAACTGTGGTGTTGGAGAAGACTCTTGAGAGTCCCTTGGACTGCAAGGAGATCCAACCAGTCCATTCTAAAGGAGATCAGTCCTGGGTGTTCTTTGAAAGGAATGATGCTAAAGATGAAATTCCAGTACTTTGACCACCTCATGCGAAGAGCTGACTCATTTGAAAAGACCCTGATGCTGGGAAAGATTGAGGGCAGGAGGAGAAGGGGACAACAGAGGATGAGATGGCTGGATGGCATCACCGACTCAATGGACGTGAGTTTGAGTGAACTCCGCGAGTTGGTGATGGACAGGAAGGCCTGGCGTGCTGCGATTCATGGGGTTTCAAAGAGTCGGACACGACTGAGCGACTGAACTGAACTGAATACCATTATGTTTTTCATTGCTGCCCTGGCTTTTCATATATATTCCTTAAATAAGACAAAAGTGTCAAAACTACATATTCTTCACATTTTTATTTGCATTTTTGTTAGGCATTCTAGCCTATCTATCACGATTTGAATTCAGGTTTGATATTCAGCATGTGACATCCAGCTAGCTCTCCAACTTCCAATTTTTGTTCTTACTGCAGCCAGCCATTCAGCCATTTTTCTGTTGATGAATACTATCATCTGAAGATCAGAAAGCCACTGAGATATATAAACTATAATTTGTAGCTATTTAATTTTCCTTTTATTTGTTCCTCACTTAAAATTTCTGGTGGAGAGGGAATTACAGGAAGCTTATATTTAAAATATAGATTTGGCTTATCAGAATTTTTCACTTTAACAGTAATAATTTCTGGTCTAATTCCTGTGGACAATGAAAATACGAATACTGATATTTAGCCATTTATTGCCCCAACTAAGACCTCAACATGGAATGACAATAACATACTGTTTTTAAAATTTTTAGTACACATTCATTAATCTTAGCATGAGTGACTATAAATCTTTATTATATAAGTAAGTAATATTTAAGTAACACATTTTATAGGAAAAGTTTTCTCTGAGATATTTAGAGTTTATAATGAGACATAAATGTTTCATAAGAGAATAAAGCTCAATTCATTAGAGCCACATTTACTCTGAGAATCTATCTGATTTTAACTTATTTTTAATGTATTAATTTGGAGTAATTTCCTTCTCACTGAAGACAATCATGAGACAATATTTGTTTAAATTCTATATATTGTTACTTGGGTGAATAAATAATTCCACACGGAAGGCATTTTGAGTTACTTCCTAGACTACTTTCTATTGTATAGTAAATATATTCAATGTGTATCTGTGTTTACTCACTGACTATCTTGCTGCCCTATTGCATAAATCAAAAGAAACTCAAATGATTACACATAGAGTGTCTGCCAGCTAATATTGTTGCTCTAAAACCAATTTTTAAAATTTATTAATATTATATTGTTGAAATTTCAAAAGAAATTGAAACTCTCAACATACAATGTTAAGCATAGTTTTAGAAAACAAGCTCATTATTTCATTGCACTATTTATTTATGAAGTTTAAATTTTGAAAAACATCAGTTTCTTAACGCTTTATGTCATATAAACTGCAGTGTTTCAAACTGAATTCATTTAAATCTATATATGAATGTTATGTCAATTAAAACACATAAATATGTACACTAGCAATATAGAAAGGACTTAGTTTTTTTCTCCTTTTGAAAAATGGGTTTCTATAGAATGCACATATCTTGAAACAATGGTTTTTATGTATATAGAAGATTTGGGTAACTATGGATGGTAGTAGTGCTGGGATTTCAGCCTGGAAAGTTAAGTTGTAGCCCATTTCTACTTAACTTCATATCAAAATTTGTTGAATTATATTGAAACCGATCCTATACACAATGAAATTTAAAAAAAATTATGCAAAAGAGCAAATAATCCATTATGTTTGTTTGAAGGGAAAAGTGAAAGTAGTGGGCAGACTAGAAAGGAGAGAGTCTTGAGGTAAGAAGATTAATTAGAAGCTGAGGAAGTCTCAGGTAAAAGGTGATATAGGTTTGAATGAAGATTAGAGCATTGAATATGAACAGGGGAGGTCAGCTTTGAGAGAGGTCAGAGCTATGCCATCCAGTAACAAAGAGAAATAGCATGACCAGTGAAATACAGTTGAAGAAATTATGTCATCTGAATGTTTAAATATGGAGACATATTTTAAGTTCAAGCCAATTTTTCTTATTATGAGAGGTTACATAAGGTGACTAGGTATTCATTGTCAGAAAGTGTTGATAGGATCATTTCCTTGACGTATTTTAGCTGTTCTTTTTCAATATCTCTTAGTGTACTAAGAGTGTAGGAAAAAATCTAAATATCACACATGAAAAACACAGACTTTTTTGGATTAAAACTATTAATGCTTTAAGGACAAAATATTAACCTTTTCTTCTCATACTGCTCAGATAACAGAAACTATGCCACTATGAATCAAGAAGATGTCTGAAGTAAAGAAAGGACCCCACAATGGAACTTACTATAAGTTGCTGAGTTGTTGAGTGAGGACATGTGTCTGAGTTGTTGACTTGGTGTCAGAACTGGAACAAAAGAGTTGTGTTTGATTGGTTCTGGGAAGGATGATGGTTAAGAATGCATGCATTTCTAGGAAACAGCACCTGAACATGATAACATAAACCAAGAGAGTCACAACCGTATAGCAGAAACCCATGGGTACCTGCTCCCTGTGCTGGGACCTGAACCAGGGGAGACATCACTGCAGAGTAAACAAAGCCCCCAGGCTTCTCTTTATCAGCAACTCTTTTATCAGTGTAAAGCTTCATCTAGCCCTTGGAAGCAGAGAAGACAATGGCACTCCATTCCAGTACTCTTGCCTGGAAAATCCTATGGACAGAGGAGCCTGGTAGGCTGCAGTCCATGGGGTCGCTAAGAGTTGGATACAACTGAAACTTCACTTTCACTTTTCACTTTCATGCATTGGAGAAGGAAATGGCAACCCACTCCGGTGTTCTTGCCTGGAGAATCCCAGGGATGGGGGAGCCTGGTGGGCTGCCGTCTATGGGGTCACACGGAGTCAGACATGACTGAAGTGACTTAGCAGCAGCAGCAGCAGCCCTTGGAAGAAAAAGTGACTTTCTTTGAATGGAATCAGTTTCTGGAATTCTTTAACAATTTCTAAGGGAAGGTTAAGCCTAAAGAGGGAGATCTTGGAAAATACAGGTAATCACAGGAGGATAAGCTTCTAGACTGTGTGGGAGGGAAGAGGGGAAGACAGTTGACCATATAAATGAGATGCAATACCCATAACTGGGTTCCAAGTGATACATTTTTCATGTAAACAACTAGATTTTCAGAATGTGTGTACAACAGAAAGGAAAGTCACCGGTGACAAGTTTTGTAGCTGGAGGTTGGAAGAGAAAATCAGGTGTAAAATATAAGGTAGATGATGAAGCTATAAGAATCCAGAGACTATATAGGAGGTGGGGCAGGTTTGAGAGTTTGGATAATAAATTAAATTATGCATGTATTTGGTTATAAAGGACTCCAGACTATATAGATAAATATGAAGATGTGTTACTAAATACTAGACTATTTCCTTTACTTCCTATGACAAAACTGTAGATTAAGTACTGTTATTCTACTGTTTTGTTGATGAAGAATCCTAGGCAAAATGGAGTTATGATTCTTTCTGGAGATGTTGAATAACTCTGCCCTGGAAATAATAAAATGGAATTCCAACTGAGTCAGCTTAGCCCCAGGGCCTCTGCACTATGCTGGTGATGGAAGGGCTGAAAGAGTATAAAGTTCAGAGGAAGAAGAACACACGTTCAAATCTCAACTTTGTGAAGAGAAGCTGAACACATTCCTTAATTTGCTAAAATTAAATCTTCATCTATAAATTGAAAATCTGAGTCCCAATTTAGAGAATTCTGGTAGGATTTCATAACACAATGTCTTTGTTCCCTATTGTCACTATAGCAAATTACCAGAAACTCAGTGCTATAAAACAGCAAAAATAAAGTTCCTTAAATTTTTGGACAGCAGAAGCTCCACAGCAGTGTCATTAGGGCTGTGCTCCTTCTGGAAGCTTGAGAAGAGAATCTATGATCTTGTCTTTTCCAGTGTGTAGAAGCTGCTTATATATCTACATTATGGACATTTCCTCAATCTTTGAACCACAGTCACCTGAACCTCTGATTCCATTGCCACATCTCTTTTTCTTGACTCATCCTTCACCCTTCTTATGAGGACTCAGGTGATTACAGTGGACCCCCCGCAGAATCCAAGATGATAACCTTGTTTTAAGATTTTACATTTGATTTTATCTTCAAATTCCTTATGCCATATAAGACCATTTATTCACATGTTCTGAGAACTAGCACCTAGATATCTTTCATTATCCAGCCTACCACAATGTATGTACAGTGGCTGGCAGAACATAGTAATCATAAAATTAATACTAAAATAGCAATAAAATAAGTTTATTGAACATCTCTCTTGATTATCAATTCTCTAAGCAGAGCCTTCAACAGAAATTGGAAAGCATTCAACTTGTGATTGAGCTCATAATAGGCATAAATAAAGTGCAGCTATTATTATCACTTTGGACATTATTATTCACTTTTTTAAAGAGAATTAATATGCATAATTCTCAGAGCACAGTCTTTTAAATGCCCAGCCAAATAAATTTCTCACTTTGGAAAGATGACCTTTCTAACTTTCCTCTTATAAAACTACTGGGCACATCACATAATTGCAGTTTCATACTCCAACTTCAAATCAGAATCAATTATAGCTATAGCATTCCAATTAAATTCATTGGCCAGTTGAGTACATACTGCCTTCCAGAAAAACCTGAGTAGCCTAGCCCTTAGAATATCTTTCATCATCTTTGTACCACTAATCATCAGGTAATCATTACTTTTTTAAAGCTGTAAAATATACATACAAAATAGTTTGTGAAGTATACATGAATATTAAGAACAATAAAAATATAAATATCACCTACATAATAAAATATTAGTCCCCCATGTGTCTCATTCCTCTCACTTTTCCTGCTTGAGACAAACACTATCTTGAATTTTGCTTTCAATCTTCTTGGATTTTCTGTGGTGTTTTAATAAGCTTTTTATTTCAGAAAAATTTAAGTGTACAGGAAAGGTGTATGAAACTACAGAGTTCCCATATATCCCATACCAAAATTTCCATATTATTAGCATCTTAGATTAGCATCATCTATTTGACAAAACTAATGAAGCAATCTTATAATTATTATAAACTGAACCCCAGACTTCATTTGGATTCCCTCAGCTGTCTTTCTCATGGTTGGACTAGGGTAGTGGGTTGGAGGAGAAAGAGCACAGTGATAAGCATTATCTCAGCACGTTGTGTTAAGGGTACATTCTGTCAACATGATGTGTCATTAATGATATTAAGCTTCATCCCCCGAGGCAGTCCTTGTCAAGTTTCCCCATTGTACTTAACTCTCTCTACCCTCTACCCTTTAAATATTCTACTCTTTGGAATGAAATTGCAGGAGTGGAGAATTATGATCTACCTTTTAATAGAATTATTTCTACGTTTATTATTTGGCATTCTTCTACAATTTGTCTATTCTCCCCATTTACTTATTCAGTCATTTTTTTTCCTATCACCACAGATTCTAGACAGTCATTCTATACTTCAGATTATACTCCAATATAGTTTATTTTGTTGCTCAAGTTGTTTCAGTGTTGATCACTGGGAGCTTTTGCAGTTGGTCCCTTTATCCTTTTGATGTACTCGATTGTTTTATTTATGAAGCACTTCCTTATTTTCTAGCACTACCAGATGCTCTAGGCTCAGCTTGATTATTTCCCATCAGCCCTAGAATCAGTCATTTCTTCATGGAGCTCTGGTGTTATTAGAGAGTGATATTAGAAACCAAGATCTTGGTGCTGGATATGCTCTTTAGCTTTTAAGTCCTCTCAGAGGACAGAGCTAGGAACTTAGGTCTGTATACTAACCCATGCATATATTAACACATATCTATAAATATTTATCTGTGTATATATCTGTGTCTTTATTAAGCTAAACACCAAGTTATATGGATGCCTCCAACTCTAATCCATACCACAAAGTTCATTCTAGCCTTCCCTCTTTCTTATCTGTAACTTTCCACTTCAGTGAGAAACCTGGCTCCCACCACCTGCCATCCATTTACAAGTTCAATCTTTATATATAATGGTTTGAGAATTAAACTTCTTTGGAAACAAGTTTATCAACTAGAGTACAGTATCTATCTACAGTTCCTTTTATCATAAGGCTTAAATCTCCAATAGTTTCCTAAATTACACCAATTAAAAGTAAAACAAAGCTCAACAAATCTTAACCCTCATTTCAATGAGATTGTTTTACACATGTTTTAATACAGTTATATACATTCATAGAGAAGACTCTATACATGGACATCACCAGATGGTCAACACCGAAATCAGATTGATTACATTATTTGCAGTCAAAGATGGAGAAGCTCTATACAGTCAGCAACAAGACTGGGGGCTAACTGTGGCTCAGATCATGAACTCCTTATTGCCAAATTCAGAGTGAAATTGAAGAAAGTAGGGAAAACCACTAGACCATTCAGGTATGACCTAAATCAAATCCCTTATGATTATACAGTGGAAGTGAGAAATAGATTTAAGGGCCTAGATCTGACAGATAGAGTGCATGATGACCTATGGACGGAGGTTCATGACATTGTACAGGAGACAGGGATCAAGACCATCCCCATGGAAAAGAAATGCAAAAAGCAAAATGGCTGTCTGGAGAAGCCTTACTAATAGCTGTGAAAAGAAGAGAAGTGAAAAGCAAAGGAGAAAAGGAAAGATATAAGCATCTGAATGCAGAGTTCCAAAGAACAGCAAGGAAAGATAAGAAAGACTTCCTCAGTGATCAATGCAAAGAAATAGAGGAAAACAACAGAATGGGAAAGACTAGAGATCTCTTCAAGAAAATTAGAGATACCAAGGGAACATCTCATGCAAAGATGGGCTCGACAAAGGACAGAAATGGTATGGACCTAACAGAAGAAGATCTTAAGAAGAGGTGGCAAGAATACACAGGAACTGTACAAAAAAGATCTTCATGACCAAGATAATCATGATGGTGTGATCACTCACCAAGAGCCAGACATCCTGGAATGTGAAGTGAAGTGGGCCTTAGAAAGCATCACTATGAACAAAGCTAGTGCAGGTGATGGAATTCCAGTGGAGCTATTTCAAATCCTGAAGGATGATGCTGTGAAAGTGCTGCACTTAATATGCCAGCAAATTTGGAAAATTCAGCAGTGGCCACAGAACTGGAAAAGGTCAGTTTTCATTCCAATCCCAAAGAATGGTAATGCCAAAGAATGCTCAAACTACTGCACAATTGCACTCATCTCACATGCTAGTAAAGTAATGCTCAAAATTCTCCAAGCCAGGCTTCAGCAATACGTGAACCATAAACTTCCAGATGTTCAACCTGGTTTTAGAAAAGGCAGAAGAACCAGAGATCAAATTGCCAACATCTGCTGGATCATGGAAAAAGCAAGAGAGTTCCAGAAAAACATCTATTTCTGCTTTATTGACTATGCCAAAGCCTTTGACTGTGTGGATCACAAGAAACTGTGGAAAATTCTGAGAGAGATGGGAATACCAGACCACCTGACCTGCCTCTTGAGAATTCTGTATGCAAGCCAGGAAGCAACAGTTAGAACTGGACATGGAACAACAGACTGGTTCCAAATAGGAAAAGGAGTGTGTCAAGGCTGCATATTGTCACCCTGCTTATTTAACCTCTATGCAGAGTACATCGTGAGAAACGCTGGGCTGGAAGAAACACAAGCTGGAATCAAGATTGCCAGAAGAAATATCAATAACCTCAGATATGCAGATGACACCACCCTTATGGCAGAAAGTGAACTAAAAAGAGAAACTAAAAAGCCTCTTGATGAAAGTGAAAGAGGACAGTGAAAAAGTTGGCTTAAAGCTCAACATTCAGAAAACGAAGATCATGGCATCTGGTCCCATCACTTCATGGGAAATAGATGGGGAAACAGTGGAAACAGTGTCAGACTTTATTTGGGGGGGGCTCCAAAATCACTGCAGATGGTGACTGCAGCCATGAAATTACAAGACGCTTACTCCTTGGAAGAAAAGTTATGACCAACCTAGATAGTATATTCAAAAGCAGAGACATTACTTTGCCGACTAAGATCTATCTAGTCAAGGCTATGGTTTTTCCTGTGGTCATATATAGATGTGGAAGTTGGACTGTGAAGAAGGCTGAGCACCGAAGAATTGATGCTTTTGAACTGTGGTTTTGGAGAAGACTCTTGAGAGTCCCTTGGACTGCAAGGATATCCAACCAGTCCATCCTAAAGGAGATCAGTCCTGGATGCTCATTGGAAGGACTGATGTTGAGGCTGAAACTCCAATACTTTGGTCACCTCATGCGAAGACCTGACTCATTGGAAAAGACTCTGATTCTGGGAGGGATTGAGAGCAGGAGGAGAAGGGGACGACAGAGGATGAGATGGCTGGATGGCATCACTGACTGGATAGACATGAGCTTGGTTAAACTCCAGGAGTTGGTGATGGACAGGGAGGCCTGGCATGCTGCGATTCATGGGGTCGCAAAGAATCAGACACGACTGAGCAACTGAAGTGAACTGAACTGAAGTTTCACTGCCATTTATTTTATTGTAGACTTTAAAAAAAAAATTATTCTCATTGGGATCCACTGGGCTTCTCATAAAGGCAAAATATCATCATTCATTATTTCTGGAAATTCTGAATTATTAATTATTTCAGTATTCACTTTTTTGTTTAGTCTCCCTCTAAAATAGTATCTATTTCTCCTGTAAGTCTCTTAAACTTCATATCTTCTGTCTCTTTGTCTCTTTGTCCCTGGCAAGACACATTAGTAGGGGTACATCAAAGAGAATAGTTTTTTTTTTTTAATTATATATTTATTGTCACTTCTAGGTTTAAACTTGCTTAGATTTAGAATTTTCATCAGAAATTTTTAGAAAAAAATTTTTATACTTCTCTGATTGTTTTCCTTTTCAGAGTAATTTTTAACTAGTTTATTTGCAGAGGAGTTTGCCCCTTGTGGAGTTTTAATGGTGGCTTCAGATTTGGCCTATTTGTTGCATTCCAAGTTTTGCTTCATATGCCTCTAGAACTTTGGTCATTACATTCAGAATCTAGGTCAAAAGTTCTGAAATATACCTCCAGGATAAATGCCAATTCTAGTGATTGCTTACCATATGAATTACTTTTTATTATAGTTTCGGTCCTCTGAAGAATATAGTTACTTTCTCACCATCTAAGCCAAGAATTTTACAGGGTATTTAAAATATGTCATCTATCACTTGGGGGTATGCTTATCTGAAGTGGATTAATTTTGAAATGATTAACCCATTATTATGTGAAACTCTTTAATATAATAAATATTAAATAATAATATTTTAAATAATTTTAAAATGAGATGTATATATTTGCTAAATACAAATTGTGTCTATTTCTAGCTTTTAAAAAACAGTATATAAACTATGCAATCATTAAAATACATCCAAAATATCAAAAGCCATACAGTAGAATATAATTTAACATACTAGGAATTGACACAAAGAATACCTATTAAAATAGAATGTTCAACTTGAAAGAACCCAACTTAAAAGTGTGGCCACCAAAGGATAATAGACATAAAGAAACATGACAAGAAAAAATACTCAGACACATCTGCTTCTTGGCCTTTAGCCTGAAAAGCCATGTGTCACATGGATCTTTATGTGATAAGATACTTTCAACAACCTGACAGATGATAGCTTCCAATTGCCTTATAAAATGGCAGGAACAGTAATTACATGACTATTTCTAATTTTTATTCTCAGTGTCCATAATAATTTTCAAAATCAGCATGCATTACAGGCTTTGTTATAGGGAGTTAAAGTGGGCAAGGGATAGAACAATCTCATGCTTTGCTTTAAAATAGCAAAACAGCATAGAGAAGCAGATAAATGTACTATTAGCATGTCCCTGAAATAAATAGCATTTATATCTATTTATCTATTTAACTACTATCTGTCTACCAACCCACCTGTTCTACAAACAGACCTTTTAGAGATATTAAAAAACAATTTCAGTTTGAATATTATTTCTCAATTATAGATCTAAATGACTTATATGTAAAACCCTTTAGCAATCTGATGTTATGAATGTCACAATTTTAACTGGAAAAGCATGGGGAAAACATCACATAACACTTTTTTGTAAATTTATGTGTAAAGGGTTTTTTTTTTTTTGTCCCTTCTACTTTCACTTTCTAATTTAAGGCTTTAATAAATCAGACACTTGTTCTTATGAGACTCTTTAAAAACCTCCATAGGGTCTTTGTACTTGTAGTTCTCACAAAGAAAATTTCAGCTAAAGAACTATGGTAAATTGCCAAATTTTTGAGCTTTCCTGATAGCTCAATTGGTAAAGAATCCATTTGTAATGCAGGAGTTCAGTTGCTCAGTCGCTCAGTCATGTCTGACTCTTTGCAACCCCATGAACTGCAGCACGCCAGGCCTCCCTGTCCATCACCAACTCGAGGAGTTCACTCAGACTCACGTCCATCGAGTCAGTGATGCCATCCAGCCATCTCATCCTCTGTCGTCCCATTCTCCTCCTGCCCTCAATCCCTGCCAGCATCAGTCTTTTCCAATGAGTCAACTCTTCGCATGAGGTGGCCAAAGTACTGGAGTTTCAGCTTTAGCATCATTCCTTCCAAAGAAATCCCAGGGCTGATCTCCTTCAGAATGGATTGGTTGGATCTCCTTGCAGTCCAATGGGCTCTCAAGAGTCTTCTCCAACACCACAGTTCAAAAGCATCAATTCTTCGGTGCTCAGCCTTCTTCACAGTCCAACTCTCACATCCATACATGACCACAGGAAAAACCATAGCCTTGACTAGACGGACCTTAGTCGGCAAATTAATGTCTCTGCTTTTGAATATGCTATCTAGGTTGGTCATAACTTTTCTTCCAAGGAGTAAGCGTGTTTTAATTTCATGGCTGCAGTCACCATCTGCAGTGATTTTGGAGCCCCCCAAAATAAAGTCTGACACTGTTTCCACTGTTTCCCCATCTATTTCCCATGAAGTAATGGGACTGGATGCCATGATCTTCGTTTTCTGAATGTTGAGTGAGAAGACCTGCTGGAGAAGGGATAGGCTACCCACTCCAGTATTCTTGGGCTTCCCTTGTGGCTCAGCTGGTAAAGGATCTGCCCGCAATGTGGGAAACCTCAGTTGGAACTCTGGGCTGGGAAGATCCTCTAGAGAAGGGCTGGCTATTCACTCCAGTATTCTGGCCTGGAGAACTCCTTGGCCTGTATAGTCCATGGGGTTGCAAAGAGTTGGACACGACTGAGCGATTTTCACTTCACTTCACCAATTTTGTACTAAATAATTGAAATATATAACACATTCCCATATTATTATAAGTTAATGTCTATTACTTGATTAAGAATCCCTGCAAAATACAAAAGTTTATTTTCTCAACTAATTAGACTTATTGTTAATATAATGTACAAAAATGAAAGGCAGTTATGTGGTTAACATTTTACCTGCAAATTTTATTAATTACAAAATACATAATTTAATCAGTTATAAAGATAATGAAAACACTATTTACTATCATACAAACCAATAATTTTAACATTTTAATTTAAAATTAAGAAAATAATGCTGAAAATTTGAGATTAAAGTAATTATTTGTAAACAGTACTTTTGCACCCATGGGAAAGTGTTATTGTGAATTTTCTAAAATTACTCCTAATTAAAATAACCTATTGTCTCTGTAAAGTTTTTTTTTAAGTTTATAGTAATAATTTCCAATGAATAATTTTCATTGTATTTTAAGTAGCATTTTCCTCCTCTCTTCAATTAAAGACATGGTCAAGGATCAATAGCCAATCTGTCTATGATACTACAATTCAAAAGAGAAATAGTGCAGTGTGGCCAATACAATAAAATTGCTTTCATTACAAAATGTTCAAATATCAGCAGCAACAGAAAAATATGTCAATTTTCCATATGGCATATATGACTGGCAATCAATTTTTAAATAATATTTCTATCTAAAATGAAATGTTTCAGCTGATATTTGCTTCTAGTTTCTAGCACTGACCATCCTTCAGAGCTAAATTACAGATACAGTGTATATGAATATAGAAAACAAAGAATAAAATTATTATTAAAGTATGATTCACTGGGAAGACTATAGTGAGATGAAATGGGAAGAGGGTGTAAGTGAGGTGAATATGGATCCATGCTTTTCTTTTTGCAAAGACACACACAGAGCTTACTTTAATACATTTTAAACATAAACTTGCTGTGATAACATTATGATCAATATTCACAGCTAAGATTTGTGGAACACTCAGATTTCTTAAGGAGTGACATAATAATAGTGCTATCTACTAATGGTAAGAACATCAGGGGATTCCAAGGAATAAATAATATTCCAAGAAACCCAGAAGTGGGACCTGGAGCTGGTACAGACTACGCTCATCTATGGACAAGAAGATATTAGGATAAGACAGACTTAAAATCTGGTACATGTGATTTTTTTTTTTTTTTTAGTTTCAGTGTCTAAGTAGGTAATGAAATGGCAATTGTAAGGTGAGTTCAAATATTTTGTCTGGTATCATATTTATATATTGTGAGAATAATCATTTATAAAACAAGCAAATGATTTTGAGATAAACACGTAGGTTTAAAGGCTGATTAACCATAGGGTACTATGAATAGTTTAATCACTTAATTATATGATATGTGACTTACATTATACTTGAGAATACTTCCCACTTTGTGACACATAATTAAAGAAGTTCATTCTCCAGTGAGCTCAGAAAAGCAGGAGCTCCCAATGCTACCTGACTTGGGTAAGCAGTAACAAAAGGAGGTAGAGACACTGCTGCTGCTGCTAAGTCACTTCAGTTGTGTCCGACTCTGTGCGACCCCATAGGCGGCAGCCCACCAGGCTCCCCCACCCCCGGGATTCTCCAGGCAAGAACACTGGAGCGGGTTGCCATTTCCTTCTCCAATGCATGAAAGTGAAAAGTGAAAGTGAAGTCACTCAGTCGTGTCCAACTCTTAGCGACCCGGTGGACTGCAGCCTACCAGGCTCCTTCATCCATGGGATTTTCCAGGCAAGAGTACTGGAGTGGGGTGCCATTGCCTTCTCCAGTAGAGACACTAGATATAGGTTTATAATTTACCTCAGTTCTGCAATACAGAGGGAATCAGTTTCCTTGTGGGAACAGGTGCCAGGAATTTTATTAAATCATGGCTTACTGTTTTATAACAAGTTATAATGTTAGTATAATAGTGATCGTGGAAGATGATTCTATGAAGTTCAATGTCAAGCTAAAAGGAAGATTTCGCTCAGTAGTGTCCGACTCTTTGAGATGCCATGGACTGTAGCCTAGCAGGCTTCTCAGTCCATGGGATTTTCCAGGGAAGAATATTGGAGTGGGTTGCCATTTCCTTCTCCAAAAGGAAGATTAAAATATATATTACAAGGCTTAATACAAATGGCAGAGGAAGGGTTGTGTAGAAAGAGACAACTAAGTAAATAAAACCCAATATAGTAAGTGCTATAAAGTAGCAGTTAATATGCTCTGGATCTTAAGGAAAGCTAAAGTTGGGAGGTGCTGTTTGTAGGTAATAAGTGACAGCAAGAACAGACAGAAATGGCAGAAATAGTAGCCCAGAGATGTACCAGTGAATCAATAATACATTCTAGAATCAACTGACACTTTACTGTGGCTACAGATTAAGTTGTGTGCAGGGGAAAAGAAAAGGTAAATTAAGATGTAAACAAAGTGGAATCTATGCATATGAGATTTTCAAGTCCATATTAAGAAATTTGGACTCCATATTTACAGGTAAATGATGGATATTTATAAGCAAAGAAGTAAAACATATATTACAACATATTATTGTCATATATTACAATCTGTGCCTGCATGGGTCAGAGATCATGTGGGGAGTGATTTAGCAGCAAAATGGGGAGTGGGAAGTTAGAAGACTGAGAAGCAGAAGGTGAAGAGGAATTACCTACATACGGGAAACGGAAGAGAACTCTCACTTATTGAGCAATACTTCTGTGTAGGAGCTGTGCTAGGCTTCAAGTGAATATATGTTTTTTGACTTGTGCTGCAAACCTATGTAAGCAGATATAATATCCATCTTACAGATCAGTTTAAATTTCATGGACTAGAACACAGAGCCGTACCCAAGCCATACCCATACTCAACTACTGACAGTTAACACAATTAATTTAAGTGACTTATTCTACTAAAATTGACTTTTGTTGGGCAAACTCTCTTTCACTGAGTTTAAAAGTTATGGTTTGCAGGATAGAATTTAGGAAACATAAAGAGAAAGCTAAACATTGATAGGTGAGGAAAGCATAGCATGGTAAGAGGAAGAAGAATACAAATTAAAGTGGGGAAAGAAGAGCAGTTGACACTAAAAGCAATGTCAATGGAAAGACTATGGTGGCCTCAAACTGTAAAAACCAGACTATTTAATAATCGCCCAAGCAAATGTGCATCTTCTGTGAGAAGGTTAGGGGCAGTTCATATAAAGGAGTCATATTCCTTTTCTGAATTTACTTGAAACAGAAACTAAGAGTCTTGGAGAGACAAGGAGTTAAGTTCTAGTCAGAGGAGACTGGGAGGAATTTATGATTGTTAAGAACTCTCTGAGATATTAGAAGGAGTGGGGGATCCCCACTGGGTGTAATTCAAACCAAAATGCATTCAACTATCAATAGCAAAGTCGCTCAGTCGTGTCCGACTCTTTGCGACCCAATGGACAGTAGCCAACCAGGCTCCTCCGTCCATGGGATTTTCCAGGCAAGAATACTGGAATGGGTTGCCATTTCCTTCTCCAGGGGATCTTCCCAACCCAGGGATTGAACCCTGGTCTCCTGCATTGTAGGCAGATGCTTTACCATCTGAGCCACCAGGGAAGTCAATGGAGAGGGCAATTATCATTAATAACTGGCTTTTCATAGGGAAGATGATAGCAAATACCTGGGTTAATTTACCAAGTAGCCCTGAGAACCAAGTATCTGTAAGCAAGTAGGGCCTCTAATACCCACACCTACTTACATTTACAAATCTCCTTTCCCTCTTAACAGAGAAACACCAAGAGAAATACCATCCCTGACCCCTTCTACCTCCACCAAAAAATCCCCCAGATTTTAGCTATCATTTTGGAATAAATGCATGCTATAATTGCTTTATTTGTATTAACAGCTTATAATAGATTTTCTATTGTTCTGGATTAACTCATCTGCTAAATTTTTTAAATACTTTATGTAAAATTTAAGATATGCCTGTATTTGTTGCTAATGGACAATTAACAAAGTACCTCAGTTTCCTAAAAAATATACAGCTACAAGACCATTGCATTTAGACTCCCATTGAACAACTTTTCTTCAGTAATAAATTTTCAGAGCAAAAGGTTAACTTGTAAATTCAATAAAGAACATTTTACTTTCTTAGTGACCTGAGTGCTAATATAATGAATAAAGCATCATTTTATTGCACACAACATATGGGGATTAATTTCCAATTTCATTACAATGTTTCATCAGGTGTAAACAGGCCTTTATGTCTTACAGATTTAACTGTGAAAAAATAATTTAGATATTCTGGTAAGTAATCTAAAGGAAGGTTATGAAAATTTCAAATCTAATTTCTGAAAGAGGCACACAAGAGATATAATTCCTAATAGACTTATTCTTTTCAATGGATTGCCTATATCTAGTATGCTATAAAATTGTCCATAGTCACTTCTCGCACTTCTGCATTTTTAATATTGTCTGACTTAGGAAAGATAGAGTATTCAAAGGAGAAAATCAAAATCTCTAATAGGAAATGGTATAAAGTTGTACTAAATTATCTTATGTGCTCCTCTGTCTTTTTAACCAGACTTTAGCAATGTTGTATTGTTCAGCCAAAATCAGATCAATACCTAACCGAAACAGCAGCAGCCACAGAGAAAAACCTGTATTGTTTTAAGAGAAAAGATGAATTAGCATAGTGAACACAAGCTAGTGATCTCATTTAGAGATTTGGATTCTAAACTATGAACAGTTCAATACCCTGCTGAAGAAAAACAAAAGACAATTTTTATCCAAAATAGAATATTCTCACCCTGAGAAAGATGGCAGGTAATGTAATGTGATCTCCAACTATCTGCACTTTGACAGTAGCATCCTGAATACATAAACTTTGGATTTCACTCAAAAATTAGAATAATCAAATATGGGTGACTAAAAATCAAACATTGCATTTGAAGACGAGATACAATTATATATGCATTAAAGTGCTTTCTTTTTTCCATTGGTTGATGAGAGGATTTAGTTTGGTAATGTATTCAGGACCACTTGGAGCTCAAAGTGGAAAAGCATTAAGAGAAAATTATTATTAGTATCCTTCTCAGAAGGAAATGTGTGCACCGTGATTCAATGGATAAAACTAATATACATAATTGTAGACCGCCAGTTCGGCAACTTCCACTCAATAGCAGAAGCGTTATGATGAAAATTCATTTCACAAAATAAGAAGTATCTATAGAAAACTGTTAATTATAAAAGATTTTCTCACAAGCTTTAATATTTTGTAGACAAAAGAATAAGAAAGAATGTTAATTTGCAATGCAATTTACTAGGTGAATGATATTGGGCAAGTAGGTTATCAAACCTAAGCCCTATTTCTTCATCTTTCATATGGAATGAAACATAAATGGCTATTTCAAATATTAAAATTCTATAACATGCCAAGCTCTTTGTTTTGAATGTATAATAATTCCTCAACACTCAGATAGGAAACCACTAGAGGGAAATCAAGGCCAAAGGCCATAAAGATGTATATAGTATTGTAGGTCTTTTTTTAATTTAAAGAGGAAAAAAAACTTAAGGTTATTTTTTAAAGTGCAAGAATAACTCAGTCAGGTATGTTAATAAATAAGGTGCATGTACTTCACATTTGAAAGTTCCATATATTTAGGAAACTGAATAATGTTTCATATTTAAAATATATGATATAAATAAAGCATATTTATGTAAAACCCATTATATTTCTGTAATATTCTGCATTGTTAATATTCATCAGGATGTTGTATTTTGCTTTATTTTTCAAAAGAGGTAAAGGGTATGAAGAACATTCAGAAAAAAAAAAAAAGAAATGATTTTGGGTATAAAATAGTACCTTAAGGGAATGGTTGAAATAGCTGGTATTATTTAGTTTGAGATAAAATGGCTAACAAAGGGGAAGATTTGACGTCTATCTTCATTAGGATATGAATTGAACTGGATGACTTACTGAAATCCACTTTCCTTGTTTGGTAATATATAATGCTACTTTCTTCTAAGGTAAATATATACCGATGTAGATACAGATATAGTTCAATAGGTGAAGTGACAACAAACATTAAGAACACTGAATATTCCTTACACACACACACACACACACACACATACATTCAGTATTTCTCAAAGCTGAGACTCAGAATCATACATATCAAATCACCCAGTAATTGTTGAAAATGCAGATTCCTGAGTACTTCCCAGGACCTACTGAATCAAAATCTTTGGTGATGGGATTTGAGAATCTACAGACGTAATAAGCACACAAGATGATATATAAGTTCACTGGAATTGGGGAACCACTGATTTAGAAGAAAATGCTTAGTTCTGTACATTTTTCAGTTGACTTGTCAAGGTCACCATGGCAGTCACCTCCATGTAAGCTAGCCTGGAAAGGGAAAAGATTTTTAACCAAGTGTGTTGAAGATTTATGAGCTAAGGCTGATAATTGCCTTGCATTCACATTCTATTGGCTACAATTCAGTTAAACGACCACACCTTACATAAGGGTATCCTGGAAATCTAATCCAGTTGTATGCACACGAAAAGGAAACAGGAAGTCTCTGACTAAACCTAACTCCACGGAGGCAGTGGAAAAAGATTCCTTTTTGTTGTTTCTCAAAGTGGGGTAGATGCAATCTCTGCAGTTTCCTAGACAGCACCCTGACTGGATTAGAATCTGGGCATTGTGGCCTAGAAATAATCATTTTAAACAACTTTCTCATGATATTCTTAGACATAGTGAAATTTGAGAATGATTCCTAGATATTTTTTCTCCCTTTCTCTCTACCATGTTTTCCTTAAAGAGTAATTAAAAAAATTTTTTTCACCTGATTTTCTAGAAGAAGCAGCCATTTAAAAAATATTTTGAGGACATATTTTAATGAAGAATTGTATCAGTATTAATTTTTGAATCGAAGACCATCTGCCTATAGACAATCATGAGCTGATACTAATCACTGAAGCTTTTGTTGTTTCCTCCAACAGAGTCTTGCTCCATACTAAAGGGAGAAAGGATTCAGAGCTATGGTTTTTACTGAAACAAACAAAAATTTAACTTCTGCATCAGCTATTTTATTTTTTTAAAAAGAAATGTTAATGTTCTCCTTTCAGGGATTATTTTTTAAAATCATTTTAAGTTGAAGTACTCCATAGTTTTTTGTTTACTAGGCTATTTACGTTACATTTGGTAAGCAGCTACTAGTCACTCAAGATCCCTGAAACCCAAGATGCACACAGTAATGTGGTAATTTCAATTACCTCTTGTCAAGACCAATATCTTCAAAAATGACCAGAATAAATATATAGTGGGAAATTGCAAGTCTATGATGATAATTTTAGAAAAGGAAATGCACAAGTCTACTGATTTCTTTTTTTTTTTTATTTTTCTCCTACTGTGAAATGCCCTATAATTGCATTCTCCAAACAAAAAGATGAGTTAAAAAGGAAAGTATTTATAAGCTAAACCATTTTAATATGTTCTGTCAATAACCAATAAATATTCTGAAACATGTTCAGATGTTTTAGACTTTCTTTGTGAAAGTTGGAAGACTGGCTAAACCTAAATTCTAACAAATACTGATAGAGAAGCTGCCTTATGCCAGGTATCTAGCAGAGAAAATATATGAAACTGCAGTTCCCACAGGCCCAAACAGTCAATATATTCTCATGATGCATTTGTAATTACAGAATGAAATCTTCATTTAGACATAGGTTTTTTACTGTTCAAAAAATATTATTTGTATGACAAAAGGCTGTTGTATGAAAAATAGCTTATTCTAATTTCTCTTTATGTGTCATTTATTCCTTTCTACAAACAGCCTATACTCCATTACAAATCATTCCATGACTGTTGTTATAATTTAAAATATCTCTATGATACGTTAGTGATTATAAAGATATTCCTTTATACTTAAAGCACCATTTGAAAAATGGAAAGATCCTTATACTCATTTTATGACAAGAGAAAATATTTATGAGATACCCTTAGTTCCACGGTGAAATAATGGTTGTACAAGTCTTTAATGAAATATTGTGAATCTGTTTCTACTAATCTCCTTAACTAAATGTTTTGATGTTAAAGGAAATTTCAATTAAAATAATCCTCACTGACCATTAAATTAATGGTGGAAATAGTAGAACACAGGTATTAATAAATGTAAGGATCACAAAAGAAGCAAAATTTCTATTTATCATAAAAAAAATGAATAACTTTCCATCTAAGATTCCTTATCACATTTAACCAAAATATAATTATGACACTCTTTCTTCAATTCAGTTCAGTCTCTCAGTCATGTCTGACTCTTTGTGACCCCATGAACCACAGCACGCCAGGCCTCCCTGAACATCACCAACTCCCAGAGTCTACCCAAACTCATGTCCATTGAGTTGGTGATGCCATCCAACCATCTCATCCTCTGTCACTCCCTTCTCCTCCTGCCCTCAATCTTTCCCGGCATCAGGGTCTTTTCCAATGAGTCAGCTCTTCACATCAGGTGGCTGGAGTATTGGAGTTTCAGCTTCAACATCAGTCTTTCCAACGAACATCCAGGACTGATCCCATTTAGGTTGGACTGGTTGGATCTCCTTGCAGTCCAAGGGACTCTCAAGAGTTTTCTCCAAAACCACAGTTCAAAAGCATCAATTCTTTGGTGATCAGCTTTCTTTATAGTCCAACTCTTACATCCATAAATGACTACTGGAAAAACCATAGCCTTGACTAGATGGGCCTTTGTTGACAAAGTAATGCCCCTGCTTTTTAATATGCTCTCTAGGTTGGTCATAACTTTCCTTCCAAGGAATATGCATCTATTAATTTCATGGCTGCAATCACCATCTATGATTTTGGAGACCAAAAATATAAATTATCTCACTGTTTCCCTATCTATTCATCATGAAATTATGGTATCGGAGCCCATGATCTTCGTTTTCTGAATGTTGAGATTTAAGCCAATTTTTTCACTCTCTTTATTCAATTTAATCAAGAGGCTCTTTAGTTCTTCTTCACTTTCTGCCATAAGGGTGGTGTCATCTGCATATCTGAGGTGATTGATATTTCTCCCAGAAATCTTGATTCCAGCTTGTGCTTCTTCCAGCCCAGCGTTTCTCATGATGTTATCTGCATAGAAGTTAAATAAGCAGAGTGATATACAGCCTTGACGTACTCCTTTTCCTATTTGGAACCAGTCTGTTGTTCCATCAAAGTTCTAACTGTTGCTTCCTGACCTGCATACTGGTTTTTTAAGAGCCAGGTCTGGTGGTCTGGTATTCCCACCTTTCAGAATTTTCCACAGTTTATTGTGATCCACACAGTCAAAGGCTTTGGCATAGTCAATAAAGCAGAAATAGATGTTTTTCTGGAACTCTCTTGCTTTTTACATGATCCAGTGGATGTTGGCAATTTGATCTCTGGTTCCTCTGCCTTTTCAAAAACCAGCTTGAACATCAGGAAGTTCACAGTTCATGTACTGCTGAAGCCTGGCTTGGAGAATTTTGCGCATTACTTTACTAGCGTGTGAGATGAGTGCAACCGTGTAGTAGTTTGAACATTCTTTGGGACTCCCTTTCTTTGGGATTGGAATGAACACTGACCTTTTCCAGTCCTGTGGCCACTGCTGAATTTTCCAAATTTGCTGGCATATTCAGTGCAACACTTTCACAGCATCATCTTTCAGGATTTGAAACAGCTCAACTGGAATTCTATCACCTCTGCTATCTTTGTTCATAGTGATGCTTCTAAGACCCACTTGACTTCGCATACCAGGATGTCTGGCTCTAGGTGAGTGTCACACCATCATGATTATCTGGGTCATGAAGATCTTTTTTGTACAGTTCTTCTATGTTTTCTTGCCATCTCTTCTTGATATCTTCTGCTTCTTTTAGGTCCATAACATTTCTGTCCTTTATTGAGCCCATCTCTGCATAAAATATTCCTGTGGTATCTCTCATTTTCTTGAAGAGATCTCTAGTCTTTCCCATTCTGTTGTTTTCCTCTATTTCTTTGCATTGATTGCTGAGGAAGGCTTCTTATCTCTCCTTGCTATCTTTGGAACTCTGCATTCAGATGCTTATGTCTTTCCTTTTCTCCTTTGCTTTTCACTTCTCTTCTTTTCACAGCTGTTTGTAAGGCCTCCCCAGACAGCCATTTTGCTTTTTTGTATTTCTTTTCCATGGGGATGGTCTTGATCCCTGTCTCCTGTACAATGTCACGAACCTCCATCCAGAGTTCATCAGGCACTCTATCTATCAGATCTAGGCCCTTAAATCAATTTCTCACTTCTACTGTACAATCATATGGGATTTGATTTAGGTCATACCTGAATAGTCTAGTGGTTTTCCCTACTTTCTTCAATTTGAGTCTGAATTTGGCAATAAGGAGTTCATGATCTGAGCCACAGACACTCTTTAATTTGCCCCATATATATATCCCTCATAGCTCAGCTGGTATAGAATCCACCTGCAATGCAGGAGACCCTGGTTTGATTCCTGGGGTGGGAAGATCCTCTGGAGAATGGACAAGCAACCCACTACAGTCTTCTTGGCCTTCCCTGTGGTTCAGCTGGTAAAGAATCCGCCTGCAATGTGGGAAACCTGGGCTCCATCCCTGGGTTGGGAATATCCACTGGAGAAAGGAAAGGCTACCCACTGCAATATTCTGGCCTGAAGAATTCCAAGGACATGGAGTTGCAAAGAGTCAGACACATGGTTGCTTAGTCGCATCCGACTCTTTGAGACCCTATGGACTGTAGCCCACTAGGCTCCTGTATCCATGGGATTTTCCAAGCAAGAATATTGGAGTGAGTTGCCATTTCCTTCTCAGGGGATCTTCCCAACCCAGGGATTGAACTCAGGTCTCTCACATTGTGGGCAGACTCTTTACTGTCTGAGCCATTAGGGAATCCCATTATGTACATATAAAAGCTGCTTCTACCTAGTGTCTGCTCAGGTTGTTCTACCACACTTGGTCTAATAGGGTGCATAATATTTTAACTTTGAAAAGGTAAAAACAAAACATTAAATTTATAAGAAATACAATTAAAAACAAAGCAAACTTTTAAAAGTCTGAAATACTGTTACCAAATGATGTTCTCCTTATTTACAAGTGTTTTTCTATATCAACAAAAAATGACAACCCAAAGGATTATAATTAAATATGGCCTTTTAGGAAAAATATACAAACTAGACAACCAATATAGAAATAAATGCTTAACCTCACTCAAAATTACTTTCAAACAAAACAAACTAGTTATCTAATGTATTTTCAAAGACTAAAATATCTCTAATATTTAGGTCTGTCTAGGATATCAAATGTGATATAATCTTAAACTGTCAGATGGAGTAAAACTTTGTACAATAATCTTGAGAGACAATTAACATCTATCAAAAGTTTAAATCTATCTTCAAATATATAATTTCACTCTACAACATACTTTTGCATTTAAGGAAAAGAATCTCACTAGTTTCTAGTCTTCCTTTTCCTTTTTTTTTGCTTGTTTTTCTTTTTCTTTCCTTATTATTCTGGAGATGTTTTCAAGTAGCTTTCTCAAAATGGGTATGTGCAAGAGGTTTTTAGTTATCTAAAAGCATCTTTCTTCATTCTTCCAAGGGAACAAAAAGCTGTCACTCAGTACACTTAAGGCTGAGGTTATGTTCTTAAGTAGAACCAGAAACTGCAAAAGAGGAAAGACAGAGCCTTCCTAACGGTATTGCCTCAAACTAAGCAAATATTAAACCTTCTATTAGAAAACCCTTGTATTTTATTACACTACAAAGAGTGTCTCCATTCACAAGAGTTGCCTGTATTCATTGTCTCCAGTTTCTAACAATTTCCTCAACTTACTATAATTTGTCTTCAACTCTACTTTGCTTCCTCAAAACAACTTTAAGAAAACCAATGATCTCCCTTGTATTAAATCCAATGAACATTATTATGAAATGCTTTAAATTCTCAGCATAATCAGTAGACATAAAATTCAGTCTCTCATTGGAATTTTTTCATGCCTTTTCTAGGGAAACATCATATTTGTTGGTATTCTGAATTGGCCTCTTTGGGAGCTAACTCCACAAGGCTTAGTCACAGAATTCTTATTCATTATATACACCTATTCATTAGTCAGTAGAGTTTAACCCTGGCTGTGTTTTAGGCTTAACTCAGAAGACATGAATAGTGGTATTTCCACAGTATTATGCCCAGAAAATTTTGTATATATAGTTGCTCAGTTGTTAAATCATGTCTGACTCTTTGCAACGCCATGGACTGCAGCATGCCAGGCTTCCCAGTCCTTTCCTATCTTCTGGAGTTTGCTGAAACTCATGTCCATTGAGTCAGTAATGCCATCCAACCATCTCATCCTCTGTTGCCCCCGTCTCCTCCTGCTGTGTGTGTGTGTGTGTGTAGGCTTCCCTGGAGGTTTAATGGTAAAGAACCTGCTTGCCAATGCAGGAGACACAGGAGGCTCAGGTTCAATCGCTAGGTCAGGAAGATTCCCCTGGAGCAGGAAATGGCAACCCACTCCATTATTATTGCCTGGGAAATCCCATGGACAGAGGAGCCTGGCAGGCTTACAGTCCATAGGGTACAAAGAGGTGGACCTGACTTAGTGACTAAATAACAGTGACAATACATATGAGAGGGTAACAGGCGGGAAGGCTAGGGGTCTCCAAATGGAGGAAACAGGCTGCAAGTGTCAGACATTCTCTCTCTCTTAAGCAACAGGAGAAAACAAACTACCAAGTGTCAGAATTGTTTTCCCCTTCTCTATACAAATTTAAAAGGAGGTTTCTTTTCAAATTCTGTGTTGCCATGATGACACCTGGTTCCACCTGAACTTAAAACTTCTCTCAAATCTTGAGCTAACCAATGCTTTTTCTTATGGAAATATTTTTCAATATTTCCAATGTTTTTCTTAAGCTATGTTAATGAACTGTGTATTTACCCTAGACTCTGTCTTCACATCAGTTCCCCTAAGACTCAGAACCAACTTGACAAACCAGTATGTTTTACTCATGCAAATGTTCTCTTAAGCTATGTTAATGAGACTATGTCTTTGCTTGGAAATCAGCCTTTCTTCAAGATTCATGTCAATTGTTTTCTGTTCTGGGACAACTCACCTTGTGCCAATATTATCTCAAAATGCATGTTGTGGGTGAGGGGCCTGGTGCCAGTCTCTGAGTTTTGAGACATTTCCTTTCTCTAACTAGCAGTGTGCTGGCATGCGGCAGTCCATGGGATCGCAGAGTTGGACACAACTTAGCAACTGAACTGAACTGAACTGAGTAGCTATATAACATCCAGCTAAAGACTAGCAGTGGGGCACTCTTTCTGCCCCCTTCTGATGTCTATGTCAGAAGCTTTCTCAATCTCTTTTATATTTTAATAAAACTTTATTACACAAAAGCTCTGAGTGATAAAGCCTCATCACTGGTCCTGGATTGAATTCCTCTCCTCTGGAGACCAAGAATCTCAGCGTCTTTGACAGCTCAGCAACAAACTTTCATCTATATGTGTGTATATGTCCTTTCCCAAAGAGTCTTAGACACTGTTTAACTACTTATCACCTATGAAATTTTAATATCATTATATACTTTATATACCATGATACCATTATTGCCATTACCATTAATACTATTATATACTGTATATTTGTACTATGTGCCTCTTGGTGCTTGTGCATAAACATGTGAAATATTTGTCACCATTCAAGAAATAAGTTTCACCCCTTTGGAGATGATATTACCTTCACTGAGACTACATGGATAATACAGTCCATGGGCGCTTTAAATTGTACATGTCCAGAACAAATGTGATTGTTTCACCTCAAACACAATTCCACCAAGGATTTTTATATAAGTAAATGGAACTAACATGTAATCAGCTATAACAGCCAGACACTTAGAAGGCATCTTTGCAATCCCCTGCTCCTAGCTAAATCCCCGTGCCAAGTCTCTCAATATTTTCTAATTCATTTCATGAATATCTCAGTCACCTGCCAACGTTTTTACATCTCCCTTTCCACCATCCTAATAGATTCTTGCCTTCATAGAGCAAACAGGGTAACCTTTGGCCTCGATGACTTGAAGCATGAAGATGATTGGTAGCTTTCCTAGTGGCTCAGATGGTAAAGACTCTGCCTGCAATGCAGATTCGATCCCTGGGTCAAGAAGATCCCCTGGAAAAAGGAATGGCAACCCACTCCAGTGTGCTTGCTTGGAGAATTCCATTGACAGAGGAGTCTGGCAGGCTACAGACCATAGAGTCACAAAGAGTCGGACATGAAGAAAGTGACTAACACACACACACACACACACACACAGAGGATAGGTATTTTGGCATAGTTGCATATATTAAGATATGAAGAAAGGAAATTAAGTGGTATATTTAGGAGATGTACAAACAAAAGATTAATTTGAAGAATTATTTACATCACTAATCTTAGAGACTTTTAAGTACTTTCTAGCTCTTATCAGTCAATATCCACATAGAATTTCATCAGTGATTTGATTTTGTTTCAATATTAGATTTTCCCGAATGTCCTCTATTGTCCCCTGCCCACACACACACAGACATGCCTATGATGGCTTAGGGGATAATAATTGTTAACAAAGGCACAGACAGTGGAATAATAATCTCTGATTCATTTGAATTCAAGAAGCCTAGACTCATTTGGGGTCAGGAATGTATTGAGAATGAGTAGTGAAATAAGATTCAGCTAAATTAGATGCAACCCTATTATAGAGGGTTTGGAAAGAGAAGTGTAGATCTAATGTGACAGGAAAGAGTCAGTCAAGAGACCTGTTCAGAGAAAGCTGGGATCTGGAAGTTCTGCAAACACTGGATAGAGTGGGAAAGCCTTGAGTTAAAGATGTTGTTAGCGAAGCTAAGCCTGTCTGTCCTGGAAACCTGGAAAAGAAGAGAAAAAGATGGACTTGTGGAAAATAAGGGGAAATCATTTTCATCAGCCAACATGCAAATCAGTTCTTTCTAGTAGGAATTATCACACAGCATGGTAGAGAGATCATAGATTTTAAAACACCAGTTCAATTTCTCCTAGATCCACTATTTGTCACCTAGATAACCCAGTATTTGACTCTGCCTATTTAAACTCTACGAATCTTAATTCAATGTGTTTACCTATTTTCTAGTGTTTCAATAAAAAAAGATGGCATGCAAAATTCCTAGTTGAGTCTCCATAAAACACTTAAGAAATGCTGCTTTGGTTTAAAAAAAATTATATTTTACTATGGAGATTGTTCACCATGGAAACCTATTATTACATTTTATAAACCAAAAAAAAATCTCCTACATATTATTATTTATTTTACTTAGCTTTAATTTTTAGTTCTCAATTAGGCAGGGTATTCTCAGATGGTAATTTTGAAATTTGTAACTGAAAAAAAAATCCTACAAGTAGCATCATATTGTCTAATTAAGTTTAAATATATATTTTATATGTTATTTTATATGTTTGTATTTTCTTCAGGTTCAATATGGTATAATTTTTCTCTTATATATCATTCATGAATTTTATATTACATTTTAACTGCTATTGATGAATTAAAAAATTTAAAAAGCATACAGTTGTCCCATGGGATCTGTGGGGGATCAGCTACAATCCCATGGACTGTAGCTCCACCAGGCTCCTCTGTCCATGGGATTCCCCAGGCAAGAATACTTGATGGCTTGCCATTCCCTTCTCCAGGGGATCTTCCCAACTGAGGGTTTGAACCCAGGTCCCTGCCATTGCAGGCAGATTCTTTACCATCTAAGCCACCAAGGAAGGCCCCAGGAATCTCTAGGGATACCCAAATTCACAGATGCTCAAATCCTTTATAAATAATGGTGTAATACAGTCAGACCTCCCTCTGTATCTGTGAACATGAAAGCCATGGATAGACTGTGTTTCCTTTACTGTCTTTAAGATTTTTATGTTGCCTTCTTTTACTAAGATAAATTGTGATTTTACTTCTCTAGTAGTATTCTTGCCTGAGAAATCCCATGGGCAGAGGAGCCTGGTGGACTACAGTTCGTGGGGTTGCAAAGAGTTGGACATGACTGAGTGACTAACACTTTCACTTTCATAATAACAATAAGTTATTCCCTTTTCCCTCCAGTTGCACTGGACCAAGGCACCTTCTCATCCACCTGCCATAGGCTTCAGTTAAGATTTCTTTGTATTTGCATAGCTAATTAGAGTTCACAGAGATGGTTCATATTACCATACTTGATCTTTTTCAATCACCTCAGTAGAATGAAAAAATAGTATGTTTTATTTTCTAGATACCTTTACCTCACTGCAGGAACCAATTCCATATTAAGTTGTTTATACCTCAATGATTTCCAGGTTTATTTTAAAAATTCATTTATATCATTCCCCTGACCTTGTAGAATTGATCGAGAATTACCAGTCCTTTCATAAGATATATTTTGAAATTAATATGGAATTAACATAGTGAGAAGCAAATACTATTAAATTATTATCTTATTACTGAATCTTATTAAAAGTTAATATCCTTCCTTACAGAAAACATGTTAGATATTAATATCTAATTAACATCAGTAATAAACACACAGAAAAAAGTCCTAAAAGTAAACAAAGTAAAAACCCTCCTCACAGTATCCTACTTTACAGCAAATGATTCAGTAATGTGTCACCTATATATGTAATGCTTTCTTTTGTTAGGTGTAACTGTTTATATTAGAAAGATAAAAATGGTTCTTAAGCACTTGAATTTTCAACAAATTTTTAACATATTGAACAACAACAAAAAATGACTCCTTTTGACCTCTTTTCCAATATCTTTCAGTGCTACAGTGTATAGAAAACTAAACAATACATTTTCAAGACTACCTTGCAGCTAGATCTCTGAAAGTTCTCATAATCACTTGTAAGATTTTAACTTGAATTTCAATTAAGGTTGGGAGTGGAGGAAATGACTTTGATGCATCCATTTTCAGCTGATATAGTTCTAAAAAGATGACAAGGCAGTTTCCTTATCTCTGAATCTCAGTCTCAGTAAAAGAAGGCAATATAAAAATCTTAAGACCAATAGGAAGTGTCCATTTTCCAGCTGCCTAACTTTATATTAGCGGGATTATTGGAGAGACTGTTTTATACTGAGATTATGGTACCCAATCTAGTGTCTGGTCATTCAGCTCTTCCAAATACTTTATAATTGTGCATTTCCCTACTTTTAAATGATTTTCTCTTAGGATTGGTTTCAATTATCTATATGTGAGTAAACTCTACTTGATGCATTCTTAAATCTTGGAGACAAATAATTAGCAAGAAAAGACTTGTTACCATGTGAATTATCTCTTCTCCTAAGAAAGACATAGGGGGTTTGCCTTCCCTACAACACCCCTCCAGTCTCCATATCAATAATACCTTCAGACCTATCCTTGGATAAAACATGCACTTCAGAAGCCCTTTATCCTTAAACATCTCACCTCTCATTCTTTAATACCAAAAAATATGTTTCAGTTCAGTTCAGTCACTCAGTCGTGTCTGACTCTTTGCGACCCCATGAACTGCAGCACGCCAGGCCTCCCTGTCCATCACCAACTCTCGGAGTTCACTCAAACTCACGTCCATCGAGTTGGTGATGACATCCAGCCATCTCATCCTCTGTCGTCCCCTTCTCCTCCTGCCCCCGATCCTCCCAGCATCAGGGTCTTTTCCAATGAGCCAACTCTTCACATGAGGTGGCCAAAGTACTGGAGTTTCAGCTTCAGCATCATTTCTTCCAACAAACACCCAGGACTGATCTCCTTTACAATGGACTGGTTGGATCTCCTTGCAGTCCAAGGGACTCTCAAGAGTCTTCTCCAACACCACAGTTCAAAAGCATCAATTCTTCGGTGCTCAGCTTTCTTCACAGTCCAACTCTCACATTCACACATGACTACTGGAAAAACAATAGCCTTGACTAGATGAACCTTTGTTGGCAAAGAGAGGCTAAAACCTTACATTGCCAAAATGAGAACTTAAAAAACAAATTTTGGTAAAGTACATATTTGGTTTAAATACTACTTTTGTTTTTGGCTTATGATTAGACAATGAAAAATGATTGTCAACATCAGTTTTCCTTGCTTTATGGGTTGTTGAAGGAAAGAGGAGGTTTTCTAACACCTGAAGGAAGAGGAGGTGATGAGAGATGGGGAATCTTGAAAGCTGTCAGAAAGACCAAAAAAGGGATGATTAATTAATTTTTGGTTTTGCCCACAGTAAAAACTGTTGACTTTAACAGTAGTAGGTTATAGCTGTGAGTGCAAAGACTGAAAGGTGGGTCCCAGGATAGTTTTACCTAATGGGGAAAAAAAGAAACTTTTAAGGAAGTGCCTTAAAAATAAAATCATTTACAGCTGAGGCTGATGCCAGACCTATTCTCCAAGAAATTATGATGAAAAGTTTTTACAAATACTTAAAAGCTAGTGTATCTTAATCTGCTTTTGCCTCATAATTCTGATTAAGAATTATTTTATTACTAGATATCTTCTAAGAGGAAAATATGTGATTTTTACAAATGTATTGCTTCTCTAATATGTGTGAGCGTTGTATTTAAAGAAGGAAAACAGGCTAAATACACACACACACACACACACATATATATATATATATCAAAACATCTTCAGTAGGTAATTCTTCTCACCCTACTAAAAAATGATTATGTTGTACTTGTGACATAACTAGACTTAAATCATTAAAATGAGATTTCCTTCTTTTTTTCTCCCACAAGGAACTGACATCTAAGAAAGCTTTTGAGCTGTTTCAAACTAACATTTCAAAGCTACTTTGCTGGTTGAAATCTAGATATGGCTTAGCAGATTCAACCACTAAGTTCAAAAATAGTTCTAAATTTGGCCCAATATGTTTTCCTGTCTTTAGATATGCTGTAAAGTATCTGAGATTAATGGGAAATATGAATAAAAGGTCCTGACAACATCAATAAAGGCTGTCAGCCAACTGCAGCTGGCAATGATTGGCCATGATGTGAGTCAAATAAACTGTCTGTGGCAAAGAGCTGACGGGTGAAATAGCATTCAGAATGTGTATATGGGTGTATGTGCCTGAATGGTTAAAATCGACTTCTCCAACCCTCCTATTCTGGTCACTGCATATTTTATAAGAGTGATCACAGAGGAGGTAAAAAGAATTTTTCTGACTTGTAAAACTAAGGAATAATAATTAATTGGGGTAATAGTAATGAGCAAGTAACTTCCCTTGTAACTCAGCTGGTAAACAATCTAACTGCAATGCAGGAGACCCCAGTTGGATTCCGGGGTTGGGAAGATCCCCTGCAGAAGGGATAGGCTACCCACTCCAGTATTCTTGGGCTTCCTTGGTTGCTTAGACAGTGAAGAATCCACCTGAAATGTGGAAGACCTGAATTTGATCCTTGGGTTGGGAAAATTCCCCAGAGGGGGGCATGGCAACCCACTCCAGTATTATTGCCTGAAGAACCTCCATAGACTGAGGAGCCTACCGTCTGTGGGGTTGCAAAGAATCAGACATAACTGAGTGACTAAGCACAGCACAGCACAGTAATGAGTAAATAACAGATTTCGATATGTTCAAAATGTATTTATTCTCTTCGACCATCAGATTCTCACTCTTTAGTAATGGATATGCATGGCAAGTTGGTTCATGTGCTGACCAATGGGCAGTGAAGGGGACTGGAGAATTTTACAACAATGTCCAGATAAGTGAAGGAAGGAGGAAGAGGCAAGTGTGGTCAGACTGTCAATAAACCACTAATCAAGGCAAATCACTACCTCAGTGTTCCAACACATCTTGGAACAGCAGTATGCATTATTAAGATAAATAAATAATATATACTTATATATACATACATAGTAGGTTTATGAATATTATGTTACACTGTATGTGTTATATGTGTATACATCTATAATACAGGTTATTATACAAACAAAAATTACATATTAGTACAACTAGTAGTTAACCCTGAAGGCTGCCATGTCAGAGAACTTTTCAGACTCTAACTCCTGTGGTGTGGCTTGGCATAAGTTATTTAACTTCTCTATATTTCAATTTCATTGACTGTAAAGTGAATTTCCTAATAGTAACTGTCGTATGTGATTGTTCTGAGGATTAAATGAGATGCTATTCCCTGGGCACATAGAAAACCTCCATAAAAGTTTTCTTATGGCTATTGTCATTATTACATTATATTGGACAAATTACTAGGGAATTGCATGATTTCAGGTTAGTAAGTTTGTTCTTAATTATGTCAATGCTTTTCCTTTCCTTAGTATCTCCTTACCTGTTGTTCTTTTTTCTAGGTCTTCTGTACTCATTATTCAACTAATGATGGTTTGCTGTGTGTTTATCACCACTGGGCAAGGTGCACACTTCTGGTTGTGCTCATTTCAGAGTGCACTCCATAACAGTCCACCCACAGAAACACTCAATGGATTCTTATAAACAGAGTGAGCATGCTTGACTTTCTTCATAGCTAGGGCCATAATTAGAAATCAACCTTTTTGGTACAAAGTTATAATGTCAAGATAGATTTTTAAAGGGAATGCAAAGTTAAACCTGGTAATTCAGTAATCCATTGATGTATAACAAGCCACCCAACTTTTATGAATTAAAGCAATGATTTGTTATTTCTGTTGGTTTATTTAACTCAGTTGAGTGGTTATTCTGTTCCAGCTGGAAGTGCTTGGCACTACACACTTGCGTGCATTTAACTTGGCTGCAGGACTGGGTTAAAATGTACAGAAGGGCTTTACTTATATATCTGGGGCCTCAGTTTTCCTTCACATGGCCTGTTTTCCTTCATGTGGCCTCTCTTCCTCCACATTTGATTGTCCTGACAGTATGGTGGTATCACAGTAGATATATCACATATATTACAGTCAAATGCCCACAAAGTGAAAATGAAAGCTTTTAATCTTCTTACAGTCACTTTTTCCACATTTTGTTGACCAAAACAAGTCAACAACTCAGCTTATATTTAAGGGAATGTGAAATTGACACTACCTTTTCGAAAAGCAATTAATGCAGGAAGGGAAATAAATGATCAGGCCCATTTTAAAGACTATCGTAGATAATCATTACTCTAAGATTTCTAGAATATTATTTTTAATCATTTCAACTAAAGACTGAATTAAATACTTTATTAGTGGTCAGGTGAAAATATATTTACTGTTCTTCGTTCCCGCAGATTAAAAGTAGATAGGACAAAAGATCTACATTGTTCACCAAAATTTTTGGACCATTTAGCCCAACTAGTACAACTATTTTTAACCATTTATTAACTGCCCATTATGGACCAGACGTTGAACCTAACAATTGATATATAAATATGAATGAAAAAAGTGAGATAATTCAATCTTAGGAGACTGCATAAAACATACCATATTAGACCAAAGCAATAAATATGATTTGAGTAAGGGCAGGATACCAGAATTACTAAGAGAGGCACAACACTCAGACTGAGCTGAGGAAAGGGTCAGCAAAGGTCTCCTGGCAAATATGCCATCTGGACTGAGTCACAAAGAGAGAAAGAAGCAGAAAAGTTCATTCAAGGTAGAGGGGACCACAGGATCAAAAGAGTGAAGCCATGTGAGACGACAGGGGACACAGAGATTTGAAGAGCGCTGGGGCCTGACCCTTGAGTGTGTCAAGTATAATTCACAGAGAAGCTAGACATAAGTTTGGGCAAAAAAGAGAGAAAAAGAGGGTAGAAACTGAAGAAGAATTTAGGGTCCCAGCAGTTTGTCTCATTTTTGTTGTTGCTTTTTAGATTGACTTACATGTTCTTATGGGCTGAGAAGAAGGAGCCTAGGAGAAAGCGAGGTTTGACGATTTCATTAATCAGTGCTTTTGCACCTTCTCAGAGTCTCTCATCTTCACTTGTATCTCAGACCCTTGGCCATTTGCTCCATCACAGCTGTCACAGCAACAACAGACCCACGATGCACTCACTGTCTGAGACAAATGTCAGAGGTCTGGTTCTTCCCATTGAATCTCAGGTGTAATACAAGCATGGGATCTAGCTTCCCCAGAGACCACTGGAGGCCAGGTCGTCCAGGGGTGTTAATAGCAGGACATTGCCTAATGGGGAACGAGAGAAAAGGCAATGCCAACAGATAAATTCCCCCTGTACTCCCTCTGTTGAATATTCCCTCAGGGGTGGATTTTCTGTACAGCCCATCTGATACCTCATATAGCCAAACATCTACTTGGTCTCCTTGGGATCCAACTGTAATATCATAGCTCTCATTCTGCCTGCCTCATTGCCCACTTCCAGGCTCTGAGATTGCTCATCTCAATAAGTACACTAGCACTTAAGTCTCACCTCAGATTCTGTTTTCCAGGAAACTTTAACCAATGTGAAAATAGAGTGGATGGCAGACATAAGGCATACATTCATTGTCTCATTCATTGCAAAACACAAATGTATTGAATGCTAATTAACTTATTATGCTAAGCATTGAAGCCATGAAAAATATTTAAATGAATCAGAAAGAATCCTTTCCTTCAAGACACCGAGAGAAAAAAGAGAGGTATAAAAAAATGAGTACAAGAAAGTACCCTTCCATTTAAGGACAAAATATGAATGGAGTAGATGGAATTTATGAAGGGGGAGCAGGTCTATTTAGGGTGATTGTAGTTGTGTCGCTATCTGGTGGGGATGGCTAGGAGGTAAGAGGTAGGCACACAAAATTTCCACAAAGGAGGTAACTGCTGAGCCAAGTTTTAAAATGTGATTCAGTACAGGAAGCCTCAGAGATAAATGAAATGGAACCCACCTTTCAGACAGCTGCAGTCTAGAGAAAGAGACAGTTCAATTTGAATTAAATCTACTCTGTCTCTTTTTCCAACTGCCAAACCTGATTCTGCCTCCAAACATGTGCACTGGTCTTTGTCTTTGTTTGGAAATTCTGTAGCCTAATCCCAGTATCTCTACTCATGTCAAAAACTACTGCACAATTGCACTCATCTCACACGCTAGTAAAGTGATGCTTAAAATTCTCCAAGCCAGGCTTCAGCAATACATGAACTGTGAACTTCCAGATGTTCAAGCTGGTTTTAGAAAAGGCAGAGGAACCAGAGGTCAAATTGCCAACATCCACTGGATCATGGATAAAGCAAGAGAGTTCCAGAAAAACATCTATTTTTGCTTTATTGACTATGCCAAACCCTTAGACTGTGTGGATCACAAGAAACTGTGGAAAATTCTGCAAGAGATAGGAATATCAGAGCACCTGACCTGCCTCTTGAGAAACCTATATGCAGGTCAGGAAGCAACAGTTAGAACTGAACATGGAACAACAGATTGGTTCCAACCAGGAAAAAGAGTACGTCAAGGCTGTATATTATCACCCTGCTTATTTAACTTATATGCAGAGTACATCATGAGAAATGCTGGACTGGAAGAAAACACAAGCTGGAATCAAGATTGCAGGGAGAAATATCAGTCACCTCAGATATACAGATGACACTACCCTTATGGCAGAAAGTGAAGAGGAACTAAAGAGCCTCTTGATGAAAGTGAAAGAGGAGAGTGAAAAAGTTGGCTTAAAGCTCAACATTCAGAAAACAAAGATCATGGCATCTGGTCCCATCACTTCATGGCAAATAGATGGGGAAACAGTGGAAACAGTGTCAGACTTTATTTTTCTGTGCTCCAAAATCACTGCAGATGGTGATTGCAGCCATGAAATTAAAAGACACTTGCTCCTTGGAAGAAAAGTTATGACCAGCCTAAACTGCATATTAAAAAGCAGAAACATTACTCTGACAACAAAAGTCCATCTAGTCAAAGCTATGATTTTTCCAGTAGTCATGTATTGATGTGAGAGTTCTTTATAGTAAAGACAGCTAAGCTAAGTGCTAAAGAATTGATGCTTTTGAACTATGGTGTTGAAGAAGACTCTTGAGAGTCCCTTAGTCTGCAAGGAGATCCAACCAGTCCATCCTAAAGGAGATCAGTCCTGGGTGTTCACTGGAAGGACTGATGTTGAAGCTGAAATGCCAATACTTTGGCCACCTGATGTGAAGAGCTGATTCATTGGAAAAGACCCTGATGCTGGGAAAGATTGAGGGCAGGAGGAGAAGGGGATGACAGAGGATGAGATGGTTGGATGGCATCATCGATTCAATGGATATGGGTTTGGGTGGACTCCAGGAATTGGTGATAAATAGGGAGGCCTGGTGTGCTGCGGTTCATGGGGTCGCAAAGAGTCAGTCATTACTGAGCAACTGAACTGAACTGTTCAGTTCAGTTCAGTTCAGTCACTCAGTTGTGTCCGACTCTTTGCGACCCCATGAGTCCCAGCACCCCAGGCCTCCCTGTCCATCACCAACTCCCGGAGTTCACTCAGATTCACGTCCATCGAGTCAGTAATGCCATCCAGCCATCTCATCCTCTGTCGTCCCCTTCTCCTCCTGCCCCCAATCCCTCCCAGCATCAAAGTCTTTTCCAATGAGTCCACTCTTCGCATGAACTGAACTGTACTGAACTCATATCACTTTCTACCAAATCACTTGGCATTATTTTATTTATAGCAACTAGGACTATGTAAACCTGTTTTAAAATAAGTTCAATGTAAAAGACAGCATGTCCATTTTTCTCTTCAATATAATTCCATATATAATATAATTCCATATAATTCCATAATTCCTATATACTTCTCTTCAATATAACATATATTTCTCTTCATATAATTCCACAGTGTTTAGTAAATACTGTAAATATTTGCTAATGAGTGAATCAAATTATTTTTAAAATACAAAAAATGTACAAACTGAGATTAAAGCTATGTATGGCCACAGCAAAGTCTAGAAAGATATCCAGTCTTTTCTGAAAGACAAGGAAAGGGTTCTCTAAGGCAGGGTTTTTTTGAGCTGATAACAGGATATGTAAGCATTAAGAGAGTAAGGGATGAGATGGGGAGGGAGGTAGTAGGTGGGGTTCAGGATGGGGAACACATGTATACCCATGGCTGATTCAGGTGAATGTATGGCAAAAAACACCACAATATTGTAAAGTAATTAGCCTCCAATTTAAAAAAAGGAAAGATAGGTGGGAAGCGGAAGGGCAGAGTATCAGAGCATTGCAGGGAGAGGGAATAACATGTGAACAGCCCTGAGACAGGAAGCAGTAAAATGTATTCCTATACCTGAAAGTTGGTCAGTTTCACTGAGACATTGTGAACAAGGGAAAGGTTGTAGTGTCGCAGAAACCAGTACTTGGGAAACCAAGCACCACACTCAGAGAGTTGGAGAACTCAGGTTTATTTCACCAGTGGGCCCATAGGAGTTAACACTCCAAGCTCTGAGCCCCAAACAAAGGGATTACAGAGTTTTTATGGACAGACTGTGGTGGGCAACAATAGCTGTTAATAGGCTGGTTTAAACTAAGGGGTTTTGTGATCAGGAATGGCAGTCAAGATGGGGAGGGGGATGCCTGGCCTGGACAGGCATGATTAAGCAGATTTGCAGGGGCTGGATGATTGCAAAGAGCAGGACAAGGGTAAGCGAGATAAACTCTAGTTCCTAGTATTGCAAGTCCCCACTTTCTGAGACTACATGACCTATTTGCTCTAGACTTTGCAAGGGGCAAGCTGAGTTACAGAGGCAGAAGGAGAAGGAGATTATATAAAATTTTAATTTTTCCTCTTCAGTATGAGAAGAGGCTGGAAGGAGAGGCAAGGATTAAACCACTGAAGGGCCTTGTAGCATATTAGAGGCTTTGATCCCATAAGGCCAATGATGGATGTTATGAAGGGGAGTGAAAATCTGATTTGTCATTCAAAAAGATTCTTGTGACTACAATAAAATGTAGGGTGAAAGGAAAGACCACTGCATTCATTCAGGTGTGAGCTGGTGGATTCGCAGTGTGAGATAAAGGTGAGGGCAAAGGGAAAAGCAGTGCAGAGTAGTGAATGATCTAATTAAGAGTCAAGGATGACAGGATGAAAAAAAAAATCACAATATAAATACCCAAGAATCAACAGCAACACGATCCAGTTTTATAGTTTGCACTTACTGAATACAAGAGGGAGGTCAGTTTATAAAATGAACTCAGGATAAGAGGATAAACATCATAAAATGATAAACATAATAAAAATTTTTTTGATTGAGAAATTATTCTTTTATCCTAGTCAAAGCCACACAAACATAACATGGTGATGATGCATTTCAGGAAAGTAACACAAGCTTTGTAACATTTCGTAGACTGAATTTTTCAATTTCAAATTTGAATAATAAGAAATAATACAACAAATAATCTATGAAGGGATGGTTTTAAGACCCATGGTGCAAATTATCACTCAGAACATTCTATGACTTTCATTTCTGCATATTTATAGTGATAGCTACAATTCATAACATTGTTTTCTGTGTATTTGGGCTTAATTTTCCCATCTATCCTCTTGTGTTTTCCACCACTATTCTTATGTCTGTTGTTCACCTTGTCATGAATAATTAGATGCTCTCTAATCGGTGGAAAGACTGCATTATTGACTCAGTGGTGAGCTCCCTAAGGCCCTTTCATCTTTGTAGTCTTTGCATTCTCAGTACCAGACATGGTGCTTTAAATCTTTGAATAACTTTTTTAAAAAATTTATCAAGATCTAAAAGGATTTGGTAACCCTAAAGTAAATTTTGAATGATCAAAGAATGCTTAAAATATTGGCTGCATAATTTTATATATTATATGTCTTTTTATCCACTTATTTGAAAGCACATAATTCAGTCTAAATGTTACATTAAATAGAATATTTGATTTTTTTAAAACATTCCACACCCAAACAATGCCAGATAGTAGTTTGATATAGAAGCAATGTTGTCAGTGTCTGAGTGAAGTTGGCTTATGTGAGATGAGGAAGTGATTGCTAGTTGCCCTTACTCTCATCTCTCCTTCCCTACTCACCAATGACTCCCCTAAAACACACTGCTGAGTCTCTTTCTTGTTCACACGATTCTAGATATTTTCTATTGATAAATACCCAAAAGGATATTATGGTGGTCACTGGGGCACTTTGCTGTTGTTCTTCCTTTTCCAAACTGGATATAAAGTATACACTAGATTTTGATGAGAATAAAATTAGATCTTTTATTTGAAAGTATACTGAAAATGTAAAGAATGAATACAGATTTAAAATATAAAAAGGATTCTTAATGCAGTGAACATTTGGCTAGAGACTGTGGGTATCAAAGATTTTAGGGACCAGGGTAGAAAACTTGACAGGCAAACCTAGGAGATCAGTAATACCCAAGCAAAGAAAAATATAAATAGCTTCCTACTTCTGCTAAGCATAAAGTCCCAAATCCTCAGTATCATATACTAAATGTCATGCAATTAGATTTGCACCAGTTTCCAGCCTCATGCATTTCCATCAGTTCACCATCAGCAGTATCTTCTGCTTTTGTTAGGTCCATACAATTTCTATCCTTTATTGAGTCCATCTTTGCATGAAATGTTTCCTTGGTATCTCTAATTTTTGTGAAGAGATCTCTAGTCTTTCCCATTCTATTTTTTTCCTCTATTTATTTGCACTGATCACTGAGGAAGGCTTTCTTATCTCTCCTTGCTATTCTTTGGAACTCTGCATTCAGATGGGTATATCTTTCATTTTCTCCTTTGCTTTTCACTTCTCTTCTTTTCACAGCTGTTTGTAAGGTCTCCTCAGACAGCCATTTTGCTTTTTTGCATTTCTTTTTCTTGGGGCTGGTTTTGATCCCTGTCTCCTGTACAATGTCACAAACCTCCGTCCATAGTTCATCAGGCACTCTGTCTATCAGATCTACTCCCTTAAATCTATTTCTCACTTCCACTGTATAATCATAAGGGATTTGATTTAGGTCATACCTGAGTGGTCTAGTGGTTTTCCCTACTTTCTTCAATTTAAGTCTGAATTTGGTAATAAGGAGTTCATGATCTGAGCCACAGTCTGTTCCCGTTCTTGTTTTTGCTGACTGCGTATAGCTTCTCCATCTTTGGCTGCAAAGAATACAATCAATCTGATTTCACTGTTGACCATCTGGTGATCTCCATGTGTAGAGTCTTCTCTTGTGTTGTTGGAAGAGGGTGTTTGTGATGACCAGTGCATTCTCTTGGCAAAACTTTATTAGCCTTTGCCCTGCTTCATTCTGTACTCCAAGGCCAAATGTGCCTGTTACTCCAGGTGTTTCTTGACTTCCTAGTTTTGCATTCCAGTCCCCTATAATGAAAAGGGCATCTCTTTTGGGTGTTAGTTCTAGGTCTTGTAGGTCTTCAAAGAACCGTTTCACTTCAGCTTTTTCAGCATTACTGGTCAGGGCATAGACTTGGATTACCATGATTTTGAATGGTTTGCCTTGGAAATAAACAGAGATGATTCTGTCGTTTTTGAGACTGCATCCAAGTACTGCATTTTGGACTCCTTTGTTGACTAGGATGGCTACTCCATTTCTTCGAAGGGATTCTTACCCACAGTAGTAGATATAATGGTCATCTGAGTTAAATTCACCCATTCCAGTCCTTTTTAGTTCGCTGATTCCTAAATTGTCAATGTTCACTCATCATCTCCTGTTTGACCACTTCCAATTTGCCTTGATTCATGGACCTAACACTTCAGGTTCCTATGCAATATTGTTTTTTACAGTATCAGCCCTTGCTTCTATCACCAGTCACATCCACAACTGGGTGGTGGTGTTTTTTGCTTTGGCTCCGTCTCTTCATTCTTTCTGAAGTTATTTCTCCACTGATCTCCAGTAGCATATTGGGCATCTACCGACCTGGGAAATTCATCTTTCAGTGTCCTATCTTTTTGGTTTTTCATACTGGTCATGGGGTTCTCAAGGCAAGAATACTGAAGTGGTTTGCCATTCCCTTCTCCTATGCTCTTCCATAAGTGAAAGTGAAAGTGAAGTCACTCAGTCATGTCCGACTCTTAGCGACCCCATGGACTGCAGCCTACAATGATCCTCCATCCATGGGATTTTCCAGGCCAGAGTACTGGAGTGGAAAAAAAAATCTTGCACGTCCACTGTTTTAAACAAATTAAATATTCTGATTTCTGTATAGTTCACATTAGTTAATGAATTGATTTTATATGAATCAAGCTTTTTTTTCTCATTTTTTTTGCCATTGCCTTCTCCAACATCAGCTATGAAAGCTAAATTAAATGTCATTTACAGACATTTTTTATAATACCTAGAACTATGTACAGACTACAGCAACTCCTTCCAGCCTGACATTTCAAGGTTACACTTACTAACACGTGCTTCACAATACCCCTAGTTCTGGCATTAAAACAAAGAAATCAGAAGTAATAACACTATTTTTCAGATTTTGCTTTCAGAAACTTTAACACTGCTTCTGTTCCTGCCTTCTGGATTTCGACTAATATGCAGCGTCTGACTTAAATATCTTTCCTTAGCAGAAAAATTCTCTCTCTAATGTATTACTCTCTCCCTTCTGAAGCCTTCTGGTCCCAGATTTTTTATTTGATTCTATGGCATTCTTAATCCACTCACACTATAGAAATGTTAAGAGAACTAATACAGATCTTTTAGTAGCAGTCTGGTATTTAACTAGTGCTTTAAATAACTGTTCATGTTAAAGGTTTCCCTGGTGGCTCAGCGGTAAAGAATCCACCTGCAGTGTAGAAGATGCAGGAGACACGGGTTTGATCCCTGGGTCAGAAGATCCCTTGGAGGCGGGCATGACAACAGACCCCAATATCTTGCCTGGGGAATCCCATGGACAAAGGAGCCTGGCAGGCTATTGTTTATAGGATCCCAAAGAGTGGGACACAACTGAATGACTGAGCATGCATGCAAACTCATGTTAAAAGTCTATATTTTTAAGGGACAGGGTTTCTCCTGTGGTAGACTGAGATCCCCATGGGGACAGATTATGTCTCAATCATCTTTATGTTCCCTGGCACTTAAAACAATGTTTGCAACTCTATGGTAGATTAATATATAATTGTTGAAAAAAGAATAAAACTGAAAATAAGGAAATAAGTTAGACTCACATTGTAAAACAAGGCAATCAGCAATCTGGACAGGAATTTCTTGTGATAAACTAGTCTGATTCTGTGATAGACTTTGCTCAATTTTATTTTTGCCAGGACTAAATAGCTTACTTTGAATATGGAATAAAAAACATAAAGTGTTACTGAAAGGAATATAACATTATCAAAATTCTGCTGCTAAATTGGTATTTGAAGATGCCATTTAAAGACAAGAAAAAAATCTTGCAGGTCCACTGTTTTAAACAAATTAAATATTCTGATTTCTGTATAGTTCACATTAGTTAATGAATTGATTTTATATGAATCAAGCTTTTTTTTCTCATTCTCTTTTCATGTTTCTTTTGTTAACATAATTCTTTGCAAAAGCAATCCAGTTATTTCAGGCATAGGCCTATAAATGTGAACCTTAAATTCTTATAACTCAATATCCTACTAAGTTCAGATGAATTTGGGGTAACTTGATTTGTTCCAATTAAAAAGATTATTTATTTCTGAACATGCAAAATTAAAAATTTACTGAAGCCAAAGATATCTAAAAAAACTTTAACTACCCAACAAGGTATGCACAAAAATATTCAATAAATTATACTTTAATTTGCTTTTAATATAAACAACAAATATATCACCTGAAGTACTTCAGAGGAAGTACAAAGTAAATATATCCCAACATCAAGCAAACAAAATTTAAAATATTATGTTTAATTGCACATGTATAAATGTAATAAGCTTAATGCTATACAAATAGGAAAAGGAGTATATCAAGGCTGTATATTGTCACCCTGCTTATTTAATTTATATGCAGAGTACATCATGAGAAATGCTGGGCTGGATGAAGCACAAGCTGGAATCAAGATTGCCGGGAGAAATATCAATAACCTCAGATATGCAGATAATACCACCCTTTTGGCAGAAAGTGAAGAACTAAAGAGCATCTTGATGAAAGTAAGAGAGGAGAGTGAAAAAGTTGGCTTAAAGCTCAACATTCAGAAAACTAAATTCATGGCATCCAGGCCCATCACGTCATGGCAAATAGGGAAACAGTGGAAACAGTGGCTGCCTTTATTTTTCTGGGCTCCAAAATCACTGCAGATGGTGATTGCAGCCATGAAATTAAAAGATGCTTACTCCTTGGAAGGAAAGTTATGACCAACCTAGATAGCATATTCAAAAGCAGAGACATTACTTTGCCAACAAATTTCAGTCTAGTCCAGGCTACGGTTTTTCCAGTGGTCATGTATGGATGTGAGAGTTGGACTATAAAGAAAGCTGAGTGCCGAAGAATTGATGCTTTTGAACTGTGGTGTTGGAGAAGACGCTTGCAAGTCCCTTGGACTGCAAGGAGATCCAGCCAGTCCATCCTAAAGGAGATCAGTCCTGGGTGTTCATTGGAAGGACTGATATTGAAGCTGAAACACCAATACTTTGGCCACCTGATGAGAAAAGCTGACTCACTGGAAAAGACCCTGTTGCTGGGAAAGATTGAGGGCAGGAGAAGGGGACGACAGAGGATGAGATGGTTGGATGGCATCACCGACTTGATGAACATGGGTCTGGGTGGACTCCGGGAGTTAGTGATGGACAGGGAGGCCTGGCGGCCTGTGGTTCATGGGGTCACAAAGAGTCACACACTACTGAGTGACCGAACTGAACTGAACTGAACTGAAAACTTTATTTACATATATGTGTATGGATACTTATGCAAATATTCCCTTGAGATCTTAGTTACACATAGTTGCTTGTGGAAAATATTTTTACTTTAGGGGTCTGATGATTAACAAACTATTTTTCAAATCATCAGACTGAAATAATAATATCTAAATCAAAATACATTATTTATGCCTCTGTAAATTTTGATCCCTAGAGAGTTTTCAAATTAGTAGGAAAGAGCATCAAAGAGTGTATTTATTCTTATTACCCAAATAAAATTTTGCTCGGTCAAGTCCAATCATAAAAACAAACTTAATTAACTATAATTCTGCAATGCTTGATTGTATCACCAGTTAGAATAAAGTTACACTCTTTTATTAACATATGGCTTATATTAACATTTGCAAAACACATGAAAAAATGGCCTGATTCAATTTTTGTGTTTAATTCATAGATTTTAAGTCATTCCATTGAGTTGGTTTGTAAATACTTACTAGTAAAACATCCCCCTGTACAACCTATACAGAAACATAATCCCCCCCAAAACACAAAGCTCTTGATACTAACATTTTTACATTTTCCTTCATCTTATTGATGAAGAGTGTTGCCTGAAAAATCAACCCAACAAAGTCTACCTGCTCACTGGACAAAGAGGCCCAGTGTTAAGCAAAATGTATACTTCATTTAATTCACTATATTTTTAATGCTTTCATTAGACTATTTATATATCTATCCCTTTATATTCAGGAAATGTTTATAAGAATCTCCATTAATAATCTATCTCAAGCTTCTTTATTTCCTGAAAATACTACTGAAAAATATTTCTATCTTAAAGCTGTAGGACCAGAAAAACAGAAGATAAAGCTGGAAAACATTGGCATCATCAAGTCTACAGTTGCTGCTGATTGTGTTTTCCTAAATTCATAATGTAATTGTTCTTTTTTAAAGTCATTATTCTTTGGAATATCACTGCATTTTTCTATTCCAAAACATTTCTAAAACTCTTTGTGAAACATTAACATTAATAGTAACATTATTAATCTGATTTTAATTAAATATAATTCATTATGATATTACTGTCCATGATTTTCCTACCAGGTCTGTACTTGCCTCAAAGCCCTTCATTATATTCAGTGTGCCCTAGCTCTTCAGGGACCATGAAATTTGGCAGCATTTATTGAATATCTTCTGTATTTTTCATCTACTATAAAATATTCATCAAATTCAGTTACATATCATATTCTCTCCAGCTCATCTTGACTATTATCAACTGTATATAAAATGGTCAGCCTTATTCCATGGAAGAAATTATAACCCCATCTCTATTCCTTGACTTCAAGTTGTGTGAGTTCTTAGTTTTGATTTTTATTCTTTTTTTGTTTTGTTTTTACTAAAGTTTTGCAAGATCTTTTGCAAGAAAGGATCAAAAATTTATCAATTTTAACTCTTACTGCCACAAGAAGTTTTATACTCAACAGAAAACCCTGAAGAAAGGAACTTATGTGGGTAATACTCATCTAGGAAAGGCCAGAAATTGTACTAATGTGAGGGGTGGGGTATTTAAATCTCCTTTGCTATATATGAATAAGAAAAAATGTGGGTCAGGAAGAACAGATAATTATAGGTAAAGGCATACACTACTTGGGAGTACAGCTCCTGGAATCAGAATTCCTGATTTTAAGGGTGGGTTCCAATATTTCCTAAATGTGTGAAACTTGGATAAATGAAAACTTCACTTAAGCATTTGTTTGGCATATACAAAATGGAGGTAAAACAGTTAATTCATCAGAGCTACCTGAGGTTTAAACAAGGTAACCCCTGTTAAAAGTCTAGCACATTGCCTGGCTTAGAATAAAAGTTAAAAAAAAAAAAAGTTATTACTCTGAGGCTGGAATACCCATGAATTATCAAAACCATAAATTTGTTGCACAATTTTAACATTTCCTCTTGCAACTTCAGCTGCCTGTGTAGAAGAGCAAATAATAGTAGGTGGTGTAGAGTTCTGGGGTTGAAGATTTGCAAAGCTTATCAAGATATTCAAAAGTTAAATCTTACTTTTTGTTTAAAAACAAAGGCAGTTGAATAACCCCCCAACTGATTATTACCAACTATATATCCTAAATATTTTCTTCATGGGATTCCATATTTTTTAAAAATGTACAATTTCAACAAAACTTTCAAAACATTCAAATATCTTCATTATTATTATCATTAAGCATACATTTACAAAGTCCTCATATGTGTTTAAAGCTCTGAAAGTTAGAATTAAATGAGAACAGTCTATATCCAAAGAGGCCACATCATCTTAATAGCTATCATTCTTTGCCTAGTCATTTTTCTGAGGGTTACTATACATTGGTTAAATTCTTGGCCAAAAATTAAACTTATAATTTGAAGAAACATAACATATTGCTAGTTCAGTGAATATATATATATACACACATTTATGAAATAACTGAGAGGAATCAATTTCTCTATACTGGGGTTATTTCATTTTAATATAATATCACTTATCCTATATTTTGAATTATTCATTTTAGTGATAGATAGGGACTCTGTTTAGCTCAGTAAATGTTTGGAGAGAATGTGAAAAAGTAATGATAGCATAACCCAGATATCTCTTAGTCATGAGTTCTTTAACATTGGAATCTCTGCATTTCCCACAGTAAATCCACTTCACCATGAACTCAGGGAGCACTGCAGATTTTCACTTATGACTTGACAAAGACTTGACATCACACAACCCTCCTCATATAACTAAATAAATCTTTCACACATTTCACGTGCCAACTCTGCTGGCTCTGCTTTCAACTGTGTTTCTCCTTATTCACCATTCGCTTGTCTCGGGAAGTATAAAACAGACTTGCTGCTAAGTCACTTCCGTCGTGTCCGACTCTGTGCGACCCCATAGACAGCCTCCTACCACGCTCCACTGTCCCTGGGATTCTCCAGGCAAGAACACTGGAGTGGGTTGCCATTTCCTTCTCCAATGCATGAAAGTGAAAAGTGAAAGTGAAGTCGCTCAGTTGTGTCCAACTTCGCGACCCCATGGACTGCAGCCTACCAGGCTCCTCCATCCATGGGATTTTCCAGGCAAGAGTACTGGAGTGGGTTGCCATTTCTAATTCTAGCAGATACTAAAGCAGGTTATCTTTTCTCCAGATAGTTGATACCAATTCATACAATATGTCTAAAAACACATGTATGCATGCATGTACACACATACAAACACAGCTGTTTTGCAGTGTAGTCTTTCATTCCTCCTGAGATTTGGTTAAAGGGGAGTGCAGGGTTTGGTCACTCCTATGACACAGAAAGGGGTTGGAGGAGAGGAGAACCATTGATTAACAGCAGTCATGTGTTCTAAAAAGCTACAATGCTTCTATTCTAGCAAGAAAACAGAACAGCTTTATCAGTGTAGGTAAGAGGCAGTATAGTGTGGACAGCACAGAAATAGAGAATATAACCTTGGAAATTGCCTGGTTTGAATCTGAGCTCCATCATTTGCTAGCTGTGTGACTGTACAGTGACTTAAATGTTTCAGTCACCTCATCTGTACAATAATGATAGCACTGGCCTCATAGGGATTGTTTAGTGTGTGTGTGAGAGAATCAGTGATGTGGTATGTGTAAACTGCTCAGTATCGTGATGGAACAGAGTAAACACTGAATGTCAGCCATTATTATCAGAAGCTTACTCTGGATCTCAATAAAAAGTATAGCATGGTTAGATATATATCTTGAAGAACTGGCCAGTGGGCCCGTTTTTTCTCATAGGGTCAGCCAGATTTAATTTGAGTCTTACTGGGAGGAAACTGGAGTTGAGCAGCAAAATTTCAGTGTGAGTATTGAGTACCTAGAGGTCAGGCCGCCTGAGCCAAAGAAAGGGAGTCAACTCTTCAGGGACTTCATCAATCAAGGCAAAAAAAAAAAAAAATTCTCAAGTTGTTTTGACACTCATAGCTACTGAGTAGAATATATCTGAAAACAAACACATAAAACATTACTTATTGGCTGCTTCTAGAAAGGGAAAGTGAAAGTCTAGTAGAAAAAGGTCAGAGTGGATATTTTTATTGTGCACACATGGAAACTCGAAATTTTAGAGCTTGAGAATTTGATGCTTACCCAGAAAATAAAGTAACTAATATTTTTGAAATATAGCCCAAATTGAATTGCATATGTATTTTCAAACATAGCTTAGTTACCTAAATTCAAGTTGCTATACTGCAATGAACTTCCACCAGCTGATCTTTTTAGCTAAGTTCAAAGTCTTTAACTCCTCTCAGAACATTTGCTTGCAAACTTGTTTTGGCCCTGATTCACAATAAATTTTGTATTGCACTGAAACTATATGCGTTAATTGGAAAGTTAGAGATCAAACAATACTTAGTTGTTGTTGTTGTTGTTGTTCAGTTATCCAGCTGGGTCTGACTCTTTGTGACCCCATGGACTGCAGCACGCCAGGCCTCCCTGTCCCTCACCATCTCCTGGAGTTTGCTCAAGTTCATGTTCATTGTATCGGCAATGCCATCCAGCCATCTCATCCTCTGGCACCCTCTTCTCCTTCTGCCCCCAATCTTTCTGAGCATCAGGGACTTTTCCAATTAATCATTTGGGAAATGCTAGAGATCTCCTCAGGAAAATTGGAAACATCAAGGGAGCTTTCCACCTAAAGATGAGCACAGTAAAGTATAAAAATTGTAGAGACCTAGTAGATTATGCGGAGAAGGCAATGGCACCCCACTCCAGTACTCTTGCCTGGAAAATCCCATGAATGGAGGAGGCTGGTGGGCTGCACTCCATGTGGTCGCACAGAGTCAGACATGACTGAAGCGACTTAGCAGCAGCAGCAGTAGATGCTGAAAAGATCAAGAAGAGATGGAAAGAATACATGGAAGAACTGTATAAAAAAGATCTTAATGGACCAGATTACTACGACGGTGTGGTAACTCTTCCAGAGCACTTCTGGAGTGTGATGTCAAGTTGGCCTTAAGAAGCACTGCTGCTAATAAAGCTAGTGAGTGCAATGAAATTTCAGCAGAACTATTCAAATCCCTAAAGGAGGATGCCATCAAGGTTTTGCATTCATTATGTCAAACAATACTTTCAGTTCAGTTCAGTTCAGTCAATCAGTCGTGTCCGACTCTTTGCTATCTGATAAATCGCAGCACACCAGGCCTCCCTGTCCATCACCATCTCCCAGAGTTCACTCAGACTCATGTCCATCGAGTCCGTGATGCCATCTAGCCATCTCATCCTCTGTCGTCCCCTTCTCCTCCTGCCCCCAATCCCTCCCAGCATCAGAGTCTTTCCAATGAGTCAACTCTTCGCATGAGGTGGACAAAGTACTGGAGCTTCAGCTTTAGCATCATTCCTTCCAAAGAAATCCCAGGGCTGATCTCTTTCAGAATGGACTGGTTGGATCTCCTTGCAGTCCAACGGACTCTCAAGAGTCTTCTCCACCACCACACTTCAAAAGCATCAATTCCTCGGTGCTCAGCCTTCTTCACAGCCCAACTCTCACATCCATACATGACCACAGGAAAAACCATAGCCTTGAATAGACGGACCTTAGTCGGCAAAGTAATGTCTCTGCTTTTGAATATGCTATCTAGGTTGCTCATAACTTTTCTTCCAAGGAGTAAGCGTCTTTTCATTTCATGGCTGCAGTCACCATCTGCAGTGATTTTGGAGCCCCCCAAAATAAAGTCTGACACTGTTTCTACTGTTTCCCCATCTATTTCCCATGAAGTGATGGGACTGGATGCCATGATCTTCGTTTTCTGAATGTTGAGCTTTAAGCCAACTTTTTCACTCTCCTCTTTCACTTTCATCAAGAGGCTTTTTAGTTCCTCTCCACTTTCTGCCATAAGGGTGGTGTCATCTGCATATCTGAGGTTATTGATATTTCTCCCAGCAATCTTGATTCCAGTTTGTGTTTTCTTCCAGTCCAGCGTTTCTCATGATGTACTCTGCATATAAGTTAAATAAGCAGGGTGACAATATACAGCCTTGACGTACTCCTTTTCTTAGTTGGAAAAAGTCTGTTGTTCCATGTCCAGTTCTAACTGTTGCTTCCTGACCTGCATACAGACTTCTCAAGAGGCAGGTTAGGTGGTCTGGTATTCCCATCTCTTTCAGAATTTTCCACAGTTTCTTGTGATCCACACAGTCAAAGGCTTTGGCATAGTCAATAAAGCAGAAATAGATGTTTTTCTGGAACTCTCTTGCTTTTTCCATGATCCAGCAGATGTTGGCAATTTGATCTCTGGTTCCTCTGCCTTTTCTAAAACCAGCTTGAACATCAGGGAGTTCATGGTTCATGTATTGCTGAAGCCTGGCTTGGAGAATTTTGAGCATTACTTTACTAGCATGTGAGATGAGTGCAATTGTGCAGTAGTTTGAACATTCTTTGGCATTGCCTTTCTTTGGAATTGGAATGAAAACTGACCTTTTCCAGTCCTGTGGCCACTGCTGAGTTTTCCAAATTTGCTGGCATATTGAGTGCAGCACTTTCACAGCATCATCTTTCAGGATTTGAAACAGCTTAACTGGAACTCCATCACCTCCACTAGCTTTGTTCATAGTGATGCTTTCTAAGGCCCACTTGACTTCACATTCCAGGATGTCTGGCTCTAGATTAGTGATCACATCATCATGATTATCTGGGTCATGAAGATCTTTTTGGTACTGTTCTTCCATGTATTCTTGGCACCTCTTCTTAATATCTTCTGCTTCTGTTAGGTCCAGACCATTTCTGGCCTTTATCAAGCCCAACTTTGCATGAAATGTTCCCTTGGGATCTCTCATTTTCTTGAAGAGATCTCTAGTCTTTCCCATTCTGTTCTTTTCCTCTATTTCTTTGCATTGATCGCTGAAGAAGGCTTTGTTATCTCTTCTTGCTATTCTTTGGAACTCTGCATTCAGATGCTTATATTTTTCCTTTTCTCCTTTGCTTTTGGCCTCTCTTCTTTTCACAGCTATTTGTAAGGCCTCCCCAGACAGCCATTTTGCTTTTTTGCATTTCTTTTCCATAGGGATGGTCTTGATCCCTGTCTCCTGTACAATGTCACGAACCTCATTCCATAGTTCATCAGGCACTCTATCAGATCTAGGCCCTTAAATCTATTTCTCACTTCCACTGTATAATCATAAGGGATTTGATTTAGGTCATACCTGAATGGTCTAGTGGTTTTCCCTACTTTCTCAATTTCAGTCTGAATTTGGCAATAAGGAGTTCATGATCTGAGCCACAGTCAGCTCCTGGTCTTGTTTTTGTTGACTGTATAAAGCTTCTCCATCTTTGGCTGCAAAGAATATAATCAATCTGATTTCATTGTTGACCATCTGGTGATGTCCATGTGTAGAGTCTTCTCTTGTGTTGTTGGAAGAGGGTGTTTGCTATGACCAGTGCATTTTCTTGGCAAAACTCTATTAGTCTTTGCCCTGCTTCATTCTGCATTCCAAGGCCAAATTTGCCTGTTACTCCAGGTGTTTCTTGACTTCCTACTTTTGCATTCCAGTCCCCTATAATGAAAAGGACATCTTTTTGGGGTGTTCGTTCTATAAGGTCTTGTAGGTCTTCATAGAACCTTTCAACTTCAGTTTCTTCAGCATTACTGGTTGGGGCATAGACTTGGATAACTGTGATATTGAATGGTTTGCCTTGAAGACAAACAGAGATCATTCTGTCGTTTTTGAGATTGCATCCAAGTACTGCATTTTGGACTCTTCTGTTGACCATGATGGTTACTCCATTTCTTCTGAGGGATTCCTGCCCACAGTAGTAGATATGATGGTCATCTAAGTTAAATTCACCCATTCCAGTCCATTTTAGTTCGCTGATTCCTAGAATATTGATGTTCACCCTTGCCATCTCTTGTTTGACCACTTCCAATTTGCCTTGATTCATGGACCTAACATTCCAGGTTCCTATGCAATATTGCTCTTTACAGCATCGGATCTTGCTTCTATCACCAGTCACATCCACAGCTGGGTATTGTTTTTGCTTTGGCTCCATCCCTTCATTCTTTCTAGAGTTATTTCTCCACTGATCTCCAGTAGCATATTGGGCACCTAATGACCTGGGGAGTTCCTTTTTTGGTATCCTATCATTTTGCCTTTTCATACTGTTCATGGGGTTCTCAAGGGAATAATACTGAAGTGGCTTGCCATTCCCTTCTCCAGTGGACCACGTTCTGTCAGACCTCTCCACCATGACCTGCCCATTTTGGGTTGCCCCGCAGGCATGGCTTGGTTTCACTGAGTTAGACAAGGCTGTGGTCCTAGTGTGATTAGATTGACTAGTTTTCTGTGAGTATGGTTTCAGTGTGTCTGCCCTCTGATGCCCTCTTGCAACACCTACCATCTTACTTGGGTTTCTCTTACCTTGGGCGTGGGGTATCTCTTCACGGCTGCTCCAGCAAAGCACAGCCACTGCTCCTTACCTTGGACAAGTACTGACCTCCAAATTTTACATTGATGATGCATGTTCTTGGGGTACCAAGCCTCAGTTTTGCCCTGTCTGAAAGAAGAATCTGATGCGGAATCATTTTTTTTTACTTTTACATCCCTTTAAGAAAGAGTTTTTCAAACTTCTTTCACTGTGGGATTCATTTCAAACATGACATCTATACAATGAATTTCCTGCCTTCCCGTAATCACCACAGGTTAATTACACTTTGGAGATGCTATGAGTGGAAAACTAGAGATATTCCTTTTTGTAGAGTAGCCATCTGCATCCCTGAGGTCTTTTATATTAGATGGTGCTCATTCTAAGGAACTGCATGATAACTTAGGGACCTTGCTTCCTGCTCGTACTCTCCAATCTTCCATGTTTTCCTATAATCCATTTCCTAGCATATCTCTGAGAGAACTGTATACTGTCAAAAGGACAAAAAGTTTCTCATTCCTTACCCCAATACTTGAAGGTGAAAAGGAAAATACCTCAATTTTTATACATTAATTGATCTCTGCTTCCTTCCTTTTGCATTTCATAGAGTCTAATGTGTTCTGGAAATTATGAAAAATTAGCTATTTTTCAAGACTTTTAATCCGTGCTCTTTTTTTTTCAATGCAAACCAGTTTATAACACTTCCCTGGTGGCTCAGTGGGAAAGAATCCACCTGCAATACAGGGGGTGTAAAAGACATGGGTTTGATTCTTGGGCTGAAAGACCCCCTGGAGAAGGAAATGGCAATCCACTCCAGTATTCTTGCCTGGGAAATCCCAGGGACAGTGGTGCCTGGTGGCCTACAGTGCATGAGGTTGCAAGAGCTGAACACAACTTAACAGCTAAACAGCAACCATTTTGTATGCAGAGACATAGCTGTATGGAGAAATTACCTACTGGCCTTTGTACCATAATCTAGCAGATTCTCTGCTCTACGGTGCTTAGCAAAGTGTTGAAAAATGCACTGTTATAGAAATCCAAACCAGTTATGAGAGGCAGACAGAGCCAATCTATAGGAGATCAGTGCCCGCCCACAGCACATATCAAATGGAATCTTACACTGATTAATGTAAGGTCCATTTATTACCATCCTTTTACTTTATTATCCATCCTTTAAATGGTAACCTATGTGTGTCCTTACTTTTAAAGTGCACTTTTTATAGGCAGCATAAAGTTGAGTCTTTTTTATCCAACCTAACAATATCTTCCTTATATTTTTTAACTTTGTATTTAATGTATCATTGATATGATTGGATTTTAAAACACCATCTTGCTTTTTTTTTTTCTATTTGTCCCAACTCTTTTTTGTTCCTTTTTTTCCTCATTTTCTACCTTTTGGATTGAAAATTCTTTGTAATTCTATTTTATTCCTTAGCAACAATTATTTGTTGTGATATTTTACTGGTTTTTGAAGCTTATAGTATACATTTTTAATTTAACACAATCTACTAACAAGACACCTTATACTAATGCTCAGTAGGTAAAGAATCCATTTGCAGTGCAGGAGACACAAGAGACATGGGTTTGATCAATCCCTGGTTCAGGAAGAACCCCTGGAGGAGGAAATGGCAACCCGTTCCAGTATTCTTGTCTGGAGAAACCCATGGACAGAGGAACCTGGTGGGTTACATACAGTCCATGGGGTCTCTAAGAGTTGGACACAACTGAGTGACTGAGCACACACACACACACACACACAGACACAGTATCAAGACACCTTTTATTAAGACTACTATGCATACCATATAAGAACCATAAAACGCTATCTGTCCATTTATCCCCTTCAAAATGTACTCTGGTTTTTAAACACTTAACTTCTGAATGCATTATAAACTTTATGATGCATTAGTGTCAGTGTTGCTTTAAAAAGAAAAACTTGTTTCAGATAGCTAAATTCAGTCTATTGTCTGCTGTGGAAATTTCTTTTTCATCATTTAATCTGTCGAGCTTGGAAAGAATTTCTAGATTGATTTACATTCAACTATTTCGCTGGTGACTTTTTCTTTTATTTATAATGGAAGACAAGAGGATGTCAGATTCTTTTCAGTAATCAAGAATATAAAGAGAAAAAAAGAACGTAAGGAGAACTTAACTCTATATGTTTATTTTTTTTTAATTTATTTTTTATTTTACTTTACAATTCTGTATTGGTTTAAAATAAACCTGCCTTAACTGCAATTATTTAAAAAATTATGTAACTTTAATGCAATGGCTTTGAATAAAGACTGAAGACAAGTTTATATTTGCAAGAAATAACATTTAACATATTACTTTTCCTTATTCTCACATTTGTTAATCAGTTATTTACATCTTGTTACCTATTCAGTATTTATAAAAAATATAAAACATTAGATTGAATCTATCCTTCCCTTTTTATATCTCCAATTCCTTAAATATATATACAGGCAGATCTGTCTATATATGATCTCTTTTGAATATACTTTCCTTCTCATGAGTTTTGATCTGAACCGTATTAGCATATACTATTCAATCTGAATCATCACTGTAAATGAAGTCAGATATGTTATAGAAAAAACACAATTGAAAAAAGGAAAATAAATCACTGAAATGTTGGGAAATGTACTTGAAGAGGAAAGGCTAAAAGATTAAGTAAGTGTACATACCCAAGAAAACTGAAAAGAAACTTACCAGCACAGTTCATGCATATGAAAGGATATTTTATGGGTGCCAGCTATTTTGTTTGTAAATTGAGGGCAGAACTTCAACAGTCTCCCTGTCATATGCCTCATTTTCTTCATGGTATGATCTGTCTAACACAGGATTGGAAAAACAATATCACTCAATGGCCATTTTCATTCATCTCTTTCCTATTCAGTAACTTAACAAGGACTCTAACTCTCTGCATCAAATCTAAACTTTCAACAAACAGCCCTCCATAAAATATTGTTATATGTGTTTATCTCATGGCTTAGTATTTCCCATCTAGCCCCTCCATCTATTTATTTTTTAGAAACTAACTTTATTTTATTTATTTATATGCACCATAGCCTAGATAATGCACTTCCTATATGAGTTTCATGCATACCTGAACAGTTTTATGTTTAGACAGCATCTCTCCTTATCTTTTTATTTTGTCATCACTGATGATAATACTCATGCTATTCTTTTACTCCTGAGGTTGATATTCAAAGTCATCCCCACCATTCCCATAACATAAATACTGTCTGCCTTATCTCCTTCTATTTCTTCTTCTTATCACTTCGGTTTTCCTGTTTTAGTCACGGCCTTCTCAAGCTTAGCATCATCAACATTGAAGACTAGCAAATTTTGTTGTGGGGCATGTTCTCTTCATACTGCAAGATGTTTAGCAGAATCGCAGTCCTCTTTGCACTAGATGCTACATTACCCCTGACCCCATCAGAGCCAAAAATATCTCCAGTCATTGCCAAACATTCTTGCGGAGGCAAAAATGATCCCTGATGAAGAACCACTACTCCAGCCATACCAGCTTAGTAATAATTCCCCAAACAGTGTACACTGATTTATGTCTATGCCTCTATCAGCATGATTTTTTCTCCCCTTGATACTATTCCTGTAAGTGAAAACTTAACGAATCGTGTTCACAGTTAGAAGATAAACCAACAAAGAAATAAAGCAACTACCATAAAACTACCACAATGACCACAATAATTTAGGTATCTCTGCGTTGATGAAGCATAACCAGGTCCATAGGCAGAATTTATCTTTTTCTTCTTACTGCTGCTATCATGTGCATTTTCCCAGTGCTGCCTTCATCATACTTCCTCAGTGTTTATTTTCTTAAAATTTATCTCAACTAAAGGAATGTGAAAATAATGTGAATCCAAACAATCCCTGTAGCCCCTGGCCAGGCATGAATGTACCAGACAGTTATTGAAGAAAGCATTCAATATAATCTTTTCTGATGATTATCTTGATTAAACAACCTCTACACATATCCAATTGTATTAAAAGCTCTTAATGTTTATTTTATGGTTTTAATAAACGTGGTAGATTAAAAATTGTTTTATTTGTTGTACAAGGGTATATTGCATTAATACAACAGAGAGAATAGAGCCAATGTTTTATAACAATTATACATGGAGTATAACATTTAAACATTTTGAATCACTATTTTGTAAAGGGCTCTCTGTTCGCACAGCATTAAAGAGTCTGCCTGCAATGCAGAAGACCATCTGCAATGCAGGAGATGTGGGAAGATTCCCCAGAGAAGGAAACGGCAACCCATGCCAGTATTCTTGCCTGAGAAATCCCATGGACAGAGGAACCTGGTTGGCTATATAGTCCATGGAGTGGCAAGAGTCAGACAAGACTTAGCGACCACACCACCATGTTTTGCATACCTGTAATTTAAATAATATTGTACAGCAATGATATGTCCAAAATAAATAAATAAAAATTAAGCTTAAAAAGTCAGTGTCTAAAAAAAGAAAGTTTAAAAATTAAACTTCAAAACTTATATAACATTTTAATAAAAATAAATATTTTATTGAAGAAAAGAAATATTTTTTTTCTTAATGCAGCATTAGAAACACAGTTTTTATGTGAACAAATGTTTTGATTGGATAGTAACATAATTGGGGAAAATATTAACTCACAAGAATTAGCCTGAGTAATATTACAATGCATAGGATTTTGTTGAGGAGTTTTCTGTGCTGTACTTTTTTACTTCATATACCATGTATATACCATTTATTATGTTTTCTAAAATATAGGTCACTTTGCTAAATTTAATAAACTCTACTTTAGACTAAATGCATCTTCAAGCATTCCAGATCCATCTTCAAACTTAAAACATTACTTTTGATATAATCTTTACCAAAATTTGAAAGGTTGTTTCTAGTTTTTTTCTTCCATCAATTTCTATTTTCTTCTAAGCTTTTTGGCCAATATTTGGTGGTGGCATATCTTTACATAATCATGTGTGTGTGTGGTCTACATACCACACACACATACAAACTATTTGCCCTTTTTCATCATTCCATTGAACCAAATATGAAACTAAAGAGGAAATGAACCTCCATCTTTCCTGTTGCTCCTTGTGCCTATGGAAAGAAGTGTTGTGAACAGCTGAGCTCCAATCCCTGGGTGATTTTATGAATACAAAATGCACTAGGCTCAGCTCCAGTATATCATACTCTAAAGAATGCTTGTTTGAGAATTTAAAACAATAAGGTTGTCAGACATCAAGAGTTATAGACATTAAGCTAATGTTATAGTTAAATGTTTAGCTTAATGCACAATGTTATGCCAGAGTCAGCATATCTTTGACCATTGGTGCCTTTCTGCTTTAGAAGTTGGTGACATTCCAAAGCCAGAGACTTAAATCAGACCTCAGACTACTATAGTGATTACGACTCTCCTTCCCCACAACCCCTCCCCACAGCTTTCTCTTCATCTCTTTTCCAGCTGTTACATAGGCTTACAATTTTTTCCATACATTTATTAAACACATATTCATTTTTTTACATAATTCAAGGCACTAGCAGAGATGAAAAGGACATTGTACCTAACTCTGAGGCCTCTCAGTTTAGAAAGAAAACATTTCCACCAACAGATCAATTGAAAACGGGTAAGTTCTATACTAAGTAACTAGAACAGAGGCTCAGGGAAGGCTTTAGTGATAAGACAACTTGTACACTGCTTTGAAAGGATAATTAAGAGTTGTCATGGCAGAAAAAAGGAGGAAGAAAAGTCCCATGAGAGGAAAAAAATCAAAAAAGCAGCCTGAGCAAAAGCTGACTTGAAATAGACAGTGTCATTTGAAAACTGATAAAAATATTTTATGGACCACACCTCTGGGTTTCACTAGCAAACTTTGCATGGCTGTCTAATGCCCCTCAGCTTGAGAAGGTAGCAGTAATCAGGATTGCGGGGTGATGCCATCTGAGTGATTCTCAGGCCTCTACACCATGTACTAAGATCCACATGGATAAGAATTGGAACTTTCTTGTGTAATGCTTGTTATGTGCATATGTGAGTGCTTTTATTTTTGCTTTTATACCATAAAGCTTAAATAAAATTTTACATAGAATCAGAAACTCAACAGAAAACAGATGATGAGGGAGATGACGTGATTTAGGTGAAGAAAGAACTATTTGCTAGTATGATTTTCCACTGAACAGCCACTCACCTCACTACAGCATCAACAATTTGCCTTGTAAGTTTTCCAGAAGCAAACAGTGCTTTTGCTTGCCTTGTGGAATTACAGAAAAGGAAGAAACTAGGCCCCTTCAAAAATAAACCTATAGAAGATTTCTATGATGGTTCTGCTTTACTGGGAGAATATCCAGCTTGCAAACCACAAACAAGAAAAGTTCCATATTTTTTGAAGTTTAATCCAATTAGAATAAGGCCAAAAACATTCAAGGATGAACTCCCCTTGTCTCCTGCTATAAAACCCAGAATTATATGTCAAGTAAAGGAAAATATAAAATAGAATGAATATGGTTAGAACTGGGAGCAATTAGCGTGAAACTCAAAATTTAAAACATAGCCTCCAGTTGTATTTTACACAGCAAGATTCAGATGAGGAAGGTAAAGTAGAATCTACCACGGAGGATCCAAATTATTACCACCTGAATCCATAGATCATTCTTAGAAAAAAAATGAACCCTGGGACAAGTAGACTTTGTGTGCCTTCAGATAGAATGGAATGAGTTTACAGCATCACTTACAGGGAATTCTTCCTGATTCAATAACATGATTATAACCAGACTGCTAAATCTAACTTCTTGCCCATAGAATTCTCTAGGCAAGAATACTGGATTGGGTTGCCATTTCCTTCTCCAATAAGAGGAATGCAAAAACAAGTTAGATGGCACTATGAGGGGGAAGAAGCAACTGGATAAATAAGTGGGACCCATTCGTCAATAAGTCAACGTCAAAAAAAGATGGGGAGAGGGTAGGAGAGGAATGGTGCCCAGTCTAACAAGATTAAGGGAACATAGCAACTAAAAACAATGCTTTACCTTAACTGGATCTTAAACAAATGAACTTTATGAAACATTTTTGACTAATGTTTTGTGAAGTTTTAAAATGTAATAGATGAACTTTTGTTAATGATAATATTAATATTAATGATTTCATGATATTTTCTGATATTTTAATGGTAGAAAATGTCCCATTTTAGGATTGGTACAAAAATATTTAGGTTTGAGATGTTCTTAATATATATGTAATTTACTTTAAAATTATTCAGCAAGAAAGTGAATGAGCAAATGTGGCAAAATATTGATATTTGTTAAATCAATGTAATATGGGAGTCATGGGAGTATATGGGAGTCATTTTATATTCTACGTTTTTCCATATAATTGAAAATTTTTATTGAGAATTGGATTTTAAGAATTGATATAAGTTTGATGTTAACTTGTTAACATTTTTTTACTTTTTTTATGTCTAAATGGATTAATGACATCAATAGGAATCTTTTATACATAATGTTCCTAAAACAGCCAAAAATTTTTTCATAATTGCTATTATGATTCAGATGTAAGATACAATGAGTTTGACACTAACTTCATTTGTTCACTCATTCTTCATTTATTCTTCTCATTCAGTAAATGATTTATAGTCTCATCATTCTCCAGAAATTACTGAATTTTTAATTTTTATGTGTCATTGATCTACTTGCTCAAGTTACTAAAACCATCTGAGTTTAAATTTTATCAGCTATAAAATGAGGATATTAATAAATATATCATATTATATAGGGCTTCCTTGATGGATCAGTTTTAAAGAATCTGCCTGAAGTGCAGATCATGTAGTGAGGAATAATCTACTTGCAAATACAGTAGATACAAAAGATGTGGGTTCAACCCTTGGTTCAGGAAGATCCCCGGCAAGCTGCTCCAGTATTGTTGCCTAGAAAATACCATGGAAAGAGGAGACTGGCAGGCTACAGCCCATGGGGTCCCAAAGAGTCAGACATGACTGAGTACACACACACACACATACTTTTTGAGGAATAAGTAAGTTACTAAGTATAAGGTGTTAGAATTCAATGGTAACAAAGTGAATAGTGGCATTTTTACAAATAGTGGTGTCACTGACATTAAAAGTATAATTATAAAGTTAGACTATTTTCCAAAAGTTTTTTTTTTCCTGCTTCAGAGCATTTCTCATCTCCTTTTAAGCGGTTTTCCTATTGAAGAATTATAGCAAACTTTATCGCATATGCCAGATTAGCTATTTCTTAAAAAATAGAACCAAAATCCTAAATTCTCCTTATGATTTAAGGATTATAAAAATCATAAGCATGGACATGTTTCAAAGAAAGATTTTTCTCCTGTATTGTGGAATCATTCAGGTTATCTCTGTTAGTGAGTATTTTAAATAAAAATTATAAAATACTCAAAAGTTTTCAGGAACAATTTGCAAACACTTTGTTACATTTTGAAAGATACCAGATGAATTTACCCAGTAAGTTTGCATTAGAGATTGGATAACTGGTGCAGAGCACTGCAATTATTTCTTATATCTGTTCCTTTGAAACAGTGCCCATGAAATCTCTGGATTATACTTTCTAAATAAAACAGCACACTGTTAAAGTTTCAGAGTCTAGAAATATTTGATATCAGAAACAGATTCCATAATTAAATAGTTCATGAACAGGAAAATCAGGTGACCACCTTCCTTAATTGGATTTTAATAATTCGATAACTATAGTGTAGTTGTCCTCAAAGGCTCTGTGTTTCAATTTCCATTCCTCATTTTCTTACCCATTTATAAATGTCTGCTGTAGGCTGAAGCCCACAATGCAAAGTTTTGTTAATAATAGATTTAAGGCTTCCCTGGTGGCTCAGACGTAAAGCATCTGCCCACAATGCAGGAGACCTGGGTTCGATCCCTGGGTCTGGAAGATCCTCTGGAGAAGGGCATGGCAACCCACTCCAGTATTCTTGCCTGGAAAATTCCATGGATGGAGGAGCCTGGGGGGCTACAGTCCACAGGGTTGCAGAGTTGGACATGACTAAGCGACTTCACTTTCACTTTAAGATAAAACTGATAGAATGTATGTTCCCCCAATAGAGAAGGCAGTGTTGTACTTCATAGGAGAGGTAGTCTCTCTAAGCTCACTTCCCAAGAATTGATCACAGCTGAAACAGAATGAGTGGGAACTAATCAAATGAAACCAACTTTCTTTGCTGGTTCAACTCATTTGTACAATTGACAACACAACAAAATAGTCACTATTCTTAAGTCACTACGACAGCCTTAGGGAAAATTAGACTGGGGAAAAAGCCAATCAAAAAGTGCTTGATTTGACCCATGGTAAAAACACAAAAACTGAGATGGATGTGGACTAGAATGTAACTACTGTACCCAAATATTTATGTTGTATCACTAAATGGAAAATGTACCATTTATATTGAATAGTCTATTCAGAAGGCAGAGCATGGCTAAAACTATGACATATCCCTAGCAATAAAATACCTGGAGTAATAAAATAATTATATATATCAGCCAGAAATATATAGTAAGTAGCCAATTTATACTCTATTACTTGAGTATTTCTCTCTTCTTAAGAAATAGGACATTTCCAAAATTACAATAAAACTGGACTAAATATAATTTAGGCTGAGAAAATTCAGAAGGCAATTCAGGATTTAACAATGCTTATAATGTTTATTAAGAATGCCTTCAGTTCAGTTAAGTTCAGTCGCTCAGTCGTGTCCGACTCTTTGCAACCCCATGAATCGCAGCACGCCAGGCCTCCCTGTCCATCACCAACTCCCGGAGTTCACTCAGACTCACGTCCATTGAGTCAGTAATGTCATCCAGCCATCTCATCTTCTGTTGTCCCCTTCTCCTCCTGCCCGCAATCCCTCTCAGCATCAGAGTCTTCCAATGAGTCAACTCTTCGCATGAGGTGGCCAGAGTACTGGAGTTTCAGCTTCAGCATCATTCCCTCCAAAGAAATCCAAGGGCTGATCTCCTTCAGAATGGACTGGTTGGAAATAGTCAAATTGTGAAGAATGAAAGCATAGTTTCCAACACTGTTCCAATTTCTAACAAGTTCAGGGGCATTCTAAAACCACTTTTAGGTTCAAGAATTTTTATAGAACTCCCTGAAAACTTATATTTATGGCTACTGTTTATTTAAGTGAAAAATACAAATTTTGCAAGCAGTCAAAGGAAGAAACACATAAAGCAGAGTCTAGTAGGATCCCAAACATGAAATTTGCATTCTCCTTTCCTGGAAATGACATGTAACAATGGGCAAAGATTTTGCCAAACAAGGAAGCACAACCAAGATTCTGTCTCTATAGTTTCCACTGTAGCTTTAATACACAGATATCGTTGGTTGATTGCTCACTCGGCTGAACCAGTCTCTAGGTCAATTGATACCACAAGAGCCAAAGCTGCCACTCTAGGTCACACTGTTGGTCTTTATGGTGGGGACAGCCCCCATCCTCAAGCCACTGTGTATAGATGACCTGACCCCAACATCCAATGTAGCCAGCCCACACCTAAGACAAAGATATCGCCTATCTATTTAACAAAGATATCTATTTGATACCAAATAGATATCTCAGAAACCAAGGGCAAAAGCAAGATATTTCTTTGAGCAAGGCCAAATTCTTTACTACACAATGAATATTAAATGATTATTTCACACCTAGGTGTGAAGTTAAAGAAAATAAGTAATATCAATAGATAAGTATATTGTGAATGTCTGGTTTCACTATGAATTTTCTCAACTAGGACAATATAATCATCTACTCTTAAATATTCTATTTCCTAGAAGTCAATGAGTATTCAGTTTATATAGTTAGATGCATAACCAACTTCTCCACTATTGAGACTGCCAAAAGCATTTTAATCTCAAATCATTTTATTTTAATCATCAAATATTTTTATAGATACATGTCTACTCTGAGTTATTTTTTGTAAGAAAGCTTTTCATCATACCACATGCCACCTTCTCCCACCTTCTTAAACATAATTATAACAATATTAACTCTTGGTTTACCCTTTGTCCAGTTCAGGGACTTCTCAGCTAATTTATTCAGCTCAGTCTCATTTCAGTTTAAAACTATCCCTTGGAAGATAATTTAATTTGATGGAAATGAGCTAATGATCATCAAATAGACCTGAATTAAATATTTTAGGAATTCTAATTATTGAGTCTGATCAGTTCTAAAATATGATTACTAATACCCCCATTTTTAAGGAGATTATTCATAAGGATTAACATTTTCAAAATGAATAAGATTATCTGGTGCCACTCTGAGAACAAAATACAAGGCATATTGATTTTATAAATACTTGTATAAATAAAATTGTATCATTTTTTCATGAAAATTTCCATTTAGAATATTATGTATCCAGATAGAGAATATCTATAAGCAGAGAACCCAGCAATAGGAAAGAAAAAGCTGCCAAATTACCCTAATGCCATGATCATGAAGAAGGAAACACTTTAGATGAACAACTGATTGCAGAGTTGGAATCAGAACACAGCTTTGCCATGAATGGGTCTGAAAAACACTCTTGTGCCCACAGAAGGCTTCAGGGATACTGCTTCTGTGCCAGAACTTAGTATTAGTCTGTAGGAATATTTTTCTGTAAAGGATGTCTCCTATGTGGATATTACTTCATAATACACTTCTCTAAGGATCATCTACAATGCTCTGGCATTCACCATGAAGGGGCCAACATATGACCAGCACTTACAGAAATCCTGAGGATAAATTCTTTGTTTAAGAGCTCTTTTCTAGTGGAAAATGACTACTTTTAATCAAAGTAAAACTAGTCCCCAGTCTGAAGAACAAGATGACATATATTGAATGCTTATTATATGTCATATGCTGTGTATATGTTATTAATTCATTCCTCCTGCACAGATGATTCTATTTTTATACTCAAGGAAGAAATTAAGTACACAAGGGTTGAAGAACCTCTCCCAGATGAAGTTGCTACAGTGGCCAGTGAAAGATTCAATCCCTACTTTATAGTAGTCCAAAGAATATTATTTCTCATACTCCTGTCTCACCTGTTGCAAAGTCATACCAAAACGGCCCAGTTGCTCTGAATCTAGTGTTGTGAATAGCCTTATTGATGGATCTGATTGCTTCCATGCTTTTCCTTGAGGCTAAGAAAGACAGAGATGCTAATAACTTTCAGGGGGTGAGATCGTCAGCCTGTCTTCACATCTCTATCTGCCACTTGCTAGTGTGCAACCTTCAGCACATTACTCAACTCTCTCTACACAAGTTTTCCTCCTAAGTAAACTAGGTATGACATAGCCAACTTCATAGGTTTTCTGTACACATTAAATAAGAAAATGTAAATAAAGCATTTAGCATAGTACTTGATACCAAGGTGTGGGACAGCTCAGCAACTTCTCTGGGAGATAAACACAAGGGACCTCAGCATTAAACTGATGGAAAATTTGATGCCCGGAACCCAGGTTTTTTGATAAAGCATCTTAAATATCAGGCAAATATAAACTGGACCCAGTACTGTCCAAAAAGAGTGAAGATAAGTCATGCCTAGGTAACTGATCTGTTCATCTTTTTTTTTTAAGGCTAACAAAGTTGAGAGATGCAATTACAAGAGCTAAAACTGCCCAATGATCATACATGAAGATGGAAGATATAGTTAATTGAACATCTGAACTGAAATCATGCAAGTTCTAGTTACATTTAACTGAAATGCTGAACTCAAGGAGTTCAAGGTCTGATTCTATGTATAAGACTTTTAGCTCTTTTTAAGTAAGTGATATTAGTGACTGATCAGTGACTGCCTAACACTCTGCTTATTACAACAGAAGCAGTTAATATGTATTGAAGGGTTACCATGATGCTAGAAGGGTTCTAAGAAGTTTACATATGTTAATTCAAGGAATTCTCACAAGTTTCTTATGAGGTAGCTTCTATTATTATCTCAGTTCTACAGACTAGTAAACAGGCCCATAGAGTTGAAATGGCTTGCCCAAGGACTCACAAGATCAGAACCAAAGAAATTTGAGCCCCATTTCTTACTACTACAATGTGTTGTTGCTCCAAGTCAAAAGTGGCTGATATCTATGAAATAAGAGACATTAAGTGTATTAACACCTACTTGATAGTATAGGTAAAAGATTTCTATCTAAGGATTCAAAAACAAGCATACACTTTATTTATAGAAAATTACTTTCAATGCCCTTCCAAGTAAATATAAAAAAGTGAAGTCGCTCAGTCACGTCCAACTCTTTGCGGCCCCATGGACACCAGGCTCCTCCATCCATGGGATTTTCTAGGCAAGAGTACTGGAGTGGGTTGCCGTTTCCTTCTCCATGGAAATTCCCGACCCAGGGATCGAACCCAGGTCTCCCACATTGTAGACAGACGCTTTCCGTCTGAGCCACCACTTTGTCTTAGCCAAAAGGCCAAGAAGCGATATATAAAAGGAACGTTAAAAACTCTAACAAGGAGCTCCCATGTGACTCCCTGTGGCTTTGAACACAATACAAGAAAGCATACTTCAAAAACTACATTTGATTCTGTTTTCAATCCTAGTTTTCAAATGGAGTTCTTTCTCTCATTCCTAAACTTTGCTGTAAAAACTTTCATTTACACAGAAAAGTATATTGAAATCATAGTACAATCAATAAGCATGTACACACTCTATCTAGATTCATCAGTGGTACCATTTGGCTATACATGATTTGTCTTTCTTTACAAACACATGTGTGTGTGCTAAGTCACATCAGTTATGTGTGACTCTTTACAAATCTATGTATTGTAGTCTGAGAGGCTCCTCTGTCCATGGGATTCTCCAGGCAAGAACACTGGAGTAGGCTGTCATTCTCCCCTCCAGGGTTCTTCCTGACCCAGGGGTCAAACCTGCATTTCTTGTGTTTCCTGAATTGGCAGGTAAGTTCTTTACCACTAGTGCCATCTGGGAAGCTCCTCTACACACACACACACACACACACACACACGCACACACACACACGCACACACACAGTGGGTTGGTATTTTGAAACTAAGTTGTATACCTGGTATAGAACAAAGTATTCATTTGGTCCTTTATTGGGAATATTCTTAATTTGATTTTCTGTATCTCAGCTTTATAAGTGAGACTAAATCAAAAGATACCCAAGTCTTATAAATCTTAACTGATTCAGAAAGTCTGAATATGAATAGAATGACTTTTGTGTGGAATTGCTAGTGAAAGTATCTGTAAGTCTTTAGTAAATGCTCCTGTCACACTCAAGTACTATCATCATCCTCAAATGAAAAAGATGTATAAATCACAGGATGCTACATGCTGAATTCAAGTACAGCTCAAGGTACTCATGTGATTTGTCATCATTTTTAAAATTATGTCTGGGATCCAGATGGTGCTCATCCCCAAAACTTCAGCTTTTGTATACGGAGAGGAGCCCTCACTATTCGCTCTACTTGTTTTAACACTCAACATACAAGTCTTAAAACTCTAATAAACAGTGAATGTTCTTTAGACATTAAACAATGAATATTCCTCAATGCTAACTCAATGCTGTCACACATAAAAAAGTTGTGAATTTGGTAAATTATCTCCCATATTTAAAACTGATTGTAAACTTAATAAAACACTATAAATACTGGAATTTGAGAAAAACATCTACTTCTGCTTCACTGACTATGCCAAAGCCATTGTGTAAATCAAAGAAACTGTGGAAAATTCTTAGAGAGTTGGGAATACCAGACCACCTTACCAGTCTCCTGAGAAACCTGTATGCAGGTCAAGAAGCAACAGTTAGAACTGGACATGGAACACCTGATGCTTCAAAATTTGGAAAGAATATGACAAGGCTGTCTATTCTCACCTTGCTTATTTAACATCTATGCAGAGTGCAGCATGCAAAATGCCGGGTGGGATAAATTACAAGCTGGAATCAAGATTGCCAGGAGAAACAACTTCAGATATGCACATGATCTCACTCTGATGGCAGAAAGTAAAGAGGAACTAAAGAGCTTCTTGATGAAGGTGAAAGAGGAGAGTGAAAAAGCTGCTTTGGAAGTCAATATTAAAAATCTAAGATCATGGCATCTGCTCCCATTCAGTTCAGTTCAGTCGCTCAGTCCTGTCCGACTCTTCCCGACCCCGTGAATTGCAGCAGACACGCCTCCCTGTCCATCACCAGCTCCTGGAGTTCACTCAGACTCACGTCCATCAAGTCGGTGATGCCATCCAGCCATCTCATCCTCTGTCGTCCTCTTCTCCTTCTGCCCCCAATCCCTCCCAGCATCAGAGTCTTTTCCAATGAGTCAACTCTTTGCATGAGGTGGCCAAAGTACTGGAGTTTCAGTTTTAGCATCGTTCCTTCCAAAGAACACCCAGAATTGATCTCCTTCAGAATGGACTGGTTGGATCTCCTTGCAGTCCAACGGACTCTCAAGAGTCTTCTCCAACACCACAGTTCAAAAGCATCAATTCTTCGGTGCTCAGCCTTCTTCACAGTCCAACTCTCACATCCATACATGACCACAGGAAAAACCATAGCCTTGACTAGATGGACCTTTGTTGGCAAAGTAATGTCTCTGCTTTTGAATATGCTATCTAGGTTGGTCATAACTTTCCTTCCAAGGAGTGCTTCCATTACTTCATGGCAAATAGATGGGGTAAAGGTGGAAATGGTGACAGATTTTACTTTTCTGACCTCTAAAATCGCTGTGAATGGTGACTGCAGCCATGAAATTAAGACATTTGCTCCTTGGAAGGAAAGCTGTGACAAACCTAGACAGTGTATTAAAAAAAAAAAAAACAACAACAGAGAAATCACTTTGTCACCAAAGGTCCATAAAGTCAAAGTTATGGTTTTTCCAGTAATCATGCATGGATGTGAGACTTGGACCATAAAGAAGGCTGGATGCTGAAGAACGGATGCTTTTGAATTGTGGTGTGCTGGAAAAGGCTCTTGAGAGTTCCTTGGACAGCAAGGAGATCAAAACAGTCAATACTAAAGGAAAACAACCCTGACTACTCATTGGAAAGACTGACGTTGAAGCCGAATCTCCAATACTTTGGCCACCTGATGCAAAGAGCTCACTCATTGGAAAAGACCCTGGTGCTCAGGAAGATTGAGAGCAAGAGGAGAAGGCAGTGGCAGAGGATAACATGGTTAGATAGCATCATCAACTCAATGGACATGAGTCTGAGCAAACTCTGGGAGATAGTGAAGGACAGGAAAGCCTAGCATGATATACTTCATGGAATCACAAAGAGTCAGACAATACTTTATGAATGAACAATAACAAGAAAATACTTCTAATATAAACTCTTTATAATATTGAAAGCATTGTAATATTTAGACAGAATATAGCATAGGAATATAAAATGATGTGTTGGAATATGGACTATGGAGCCATACCACCACATGACTCCAAATTCACCATATCCAAATTCTGACTTCTTCCACTTAATATCTGTATGAGTTTGAGTAAATTGTGCCTCATTTCTCACATTTATAAAAAGGAGATTACAATATTTATCTCATTATCCAATTGTGAGAATTTTTGAGAGTCGTGAGTATATCAGCAAAACTTTGATAACATCGCATACAGTCAGTTAAAGTGTTAGTTATAGCTGAAAATATCACAATGATTAGAGAAGCAGTTCTCAAAAATTTCTGGTCTCTGAATTCCTATATTGAGAATCTCAAGATGTTTTGTTTAAGTTGTTATGTATAACCATGTAAGAAATTAAAATTGAAATTAATTCATTTAAAAAATAAAATATGTTCAAATAAACAATATATTTTAGTAGAAAATAACTACATCTTCTCCCAAGAAATAATGAGAAGAGTGGTGGTGGTATTTTACATCTTGGCACAAGTCTTTACCTGACGTCTATGATGTCAGAGATTAGACTTCATATTTGCTTCTGAATGTGATATGTAATACTATGTCCTTTTGGTTAAAGTAGCTGAAGAAAATGCAGACTCACACAGGCAGGTAGTTGGAAATAAGAGGACTATTTTAATAGATTTTTCAGAAAACTTCAGATATTCCATTCTTCTTGATACTGACCCCAAAATTTGATGAGTGATTGTCTACTAAAACTTCATTGCGGTGTGCATTCTGAAACTGAATCTATGCACATTGCTACATTCTCTTACATTATACTCTGTTACACTGAATGGTCTATTTTGCACTTTGGTCTTTTCTTATAGAAAATGGATCAGTTTTCTACATTGATCACTTGAAAAATACTGGCTCACTAAGTTATGCCATTCTTTCAAATATTAACATATTTTATAAAAATATATTTGTTAATATCACCAACACCTTTATCTGAAAACTCTGTAAGGATTGGGAATCTCTCAAACTCATGGTGGCTATCTCAATTTTTCTTGAATTCTAATTTTCTCTTAAAAGCATGAATTTTTCATTGCCAACAAATACTATCAGTTGATTTTCTTTGAAGTGACAAAATGACTTATTTAATTTTAAAGCAAATGTGTGCCAAATACTCAAAGCCATATTTTGTCTGTCAGTTAATTCTTCAAGTAAAAATTGTATTCCATGAAAAGGAGATTGTTACAACTCTCAACTCAAATGGACAAGTGCTCTTTCCAAAGAAAGCCATGATAGTCAAAAATGCTTTTTTGTGTACTTCTCAATTTGTCAGAGAAAATATTAAGCAGACATGTGCTCTCTTGCTTGTGGACAAGATAGACTAAAAGGAACAGAATAGATCCTCCTCCCATCTCTGCAAAAACATAGACAAAATATATGAATCAAATGTTTTCAAAAACACTGGGTAACAACTGAAAAAGCACTGATTCTTGACAGATGGAAAACAAAAGAAGTCATCCCTACAAGTGCCCTATTTCATTCCTTCAAGAGAGTTTCTAGGGCATGGCACAAAGACAGAGAATGCAGAAGGGCTCATGGACTCTCCGAGTTGAGGAGACTGAGAATCCAAGTGGCTAAGTGTTCACAGGAACGAAAAGTGAACAACACAAAGAGAGAGCTCTGGAAATCTTTTCAGGGTCTCCCTCAAGTGTTCATTAGGGTGCTGTTAGCAATACATTTATTTTTAATGTGTGTGTTTATAATATTTATTCATTCCTGTTATTATTATTATTATTCCTACTTTTATATCCTCCTGAGGCTTAGCATTTTAACTAGATATTTATTTTGGAAGCCTCCTAGATTAACAAAAAATTTCTCACTTCAAAATAGCAAGAATTCTACCACAGGTTAAATGTCATTGCTGGTTCTGGATTAAGGACTGAGTGATTCTTGGCAAAACTCAAATGACTCGATTTGTTGCACTGAGCAAATCCTATCCTTTCCCTTCATTTCCAGGAAATATTGTTAACTTTTTTTGTTATTTACTTTCTAAATGGTCAATGTTACCTAGGTTATCATACTAGTATAGTTACCTATACAAAATTTTTTATTATGCTTAAAAGCTTCTGTTGGCTTTATCTGTAATTTAAGATCACTTGAATGCTTATCCAGCCATTTTATCCACTAGAAAATGAAGGTTTGAATCTGATACAGTAATTCTTCCATTTGGAACATCTGGCTAAATTAGCATCCTGAAGTAGGATGTTATAATAATTAACACATATGACCACCAGAGTTGATCAACTGATGGATAAACTTCCCACCAACCTAGCCATCATGAGCTGAAATTATTTGGTAAATAGACATCTGCTACAATGTTCTATTTTGTAGACTTCTCAGCAGAATCCTTACCATTAGAGAATATGTGGCTACTAAATATTAATCCTCTTCATTCTTTCTTTTAGATTTCGATTATACGCAGACATACACATATACACATATTTAATTTGTACATGCAGGAAAAAGTAAACTCAAAATATTTATATGGACTTCCTCTTTTAGGCATATGTTTCCATCTTGCTTATCAGTAATAATTATATATAAAGTCGCTCAGTCGTGTCTGACTCCTTGTGACCCAGTGGACTGTAGCCCACCAGGCTCCTCCATCCATGGGATTCTCCAGGCAAGAATCCTGGAGTGGGTTGCCATTTCCTTCTCTAATAATTTTACGTGTGTGTGTGTGTGTGTGTCTTTGCAATATATGTATACATATATACGTATAATTATACTTAAACATTGCAAAGATATATGTATATGTAGAATATATATACACATGTACTAAAATTATTAAAATCAGAAATAGTATGGACCTAACAGAAGCAGAAGATATTAAGAAGATATGGCAAGAATACACGGAAGAACTGTACAAAAAAGATCTTCACGACCCAGATAATCATGATGATGTGATCACTAATCTAGAGCCAGACATCTTGGAAAGTGAAGTCAAGTGGGCCTTAGAAAGCATCACTACGAACAAAGCTAGTGGAGGTGATGGAATTGCAGTTGAGCTGTTTCAAATCCTGAAAGATGATGCTGTGAAAGTGCTGCACTCAATATGCCAGCAAATTTGGAAAACTCAGCAGTGGCCAGCAGTGGATTGGAAAAGGTCAGTTTTCACTCCAATTCCAAAGAAAGGCAATGCAAAAGAATGCTCAAACTACTGCACAATTGCACTCATCTCACATGCTAGTAGAGTAATGCTCAAAATTCTCCAAGCCAGGCTTCAGCAACATGTGAACCGTGAACTCCCTGATGTTCAAGCTGGTTTTCGAAAAGGCAGAGGAACCAGAGATCAAATTGCCAACATCTGCTGGATCATGGAAAAAGCAAGAGAGTTCCAGAAAAACATCTATTTCTGCTTTATTGACTATGCCAAAGCCTTTGACTGTGTGGATCACAAGAAACTGTGGAAAATTCTGAAAGAGATGGGAATACCAGACCACCTAACCTGCCTCTTGAGAAGTCTGTATGCAGGTCAGGAAGCAACAGTTAGAACTGGGCATGGAACAACAGACTGGTTCCAAATAGGAAATAGAGTACGTCAAGGCTGTATATTGTCACCCTGCTTATTTAACTTATATGCAGAGTACATCATGAGAAACGCTGGACTGGAAGAAACACAGGCTGGAATCAAGATTGCTGGGAGAAATATCAATAACCTCAGATATGCAGATGACACCACCCTTATGGCAGAAAGTGAAGAGGAACTAAAAAGCCTCTTGATGAAAGTGAAAGAGAAGAGTGAAAAAGTTCACTTAAAGCTCAACATTCAGAAAACATCCAGTCCCATCACTTCATGGGAAATAAATGGGGAAACAGTGGAAACAGTGTCAGACTTTATTTTGGGGGGCTCCAAAATCACTGCAGATGGTGACTGCAGCCATTAAATTAAAAGACGCTTACTCCTTGGAAGAAAAGTTATGACCAACCTAGATAGCATATTCAAAAGCAGAGACATTACTTTGCCGACTAAGGTCCGTCTAGTCAAGGCTATGGTTTTTCCTGTGGTCATGTATGGATGTGAGAGTTGGACTGTGAAGAAGGCTGAGCACCGAAGAATTGATGCTTTTGAACTGTGGTGTTGGAGAAGATTCTTGAGAGTCCCTTGGACTGCAAGGAGATCTAACCAGTCCATTCTGAAGGAGATTAACCCTGGGATTCTGTGGAAGAAATGATGCTGGGGCTGAAGCTCCAGTACTTTCGCCACTTCATGAGAAGAGTTGACAAATTGGAAAAGACTCTGATGCTGGGAGAGATTGGGGGCAGGAGGAGAAGGGGACGACAGAGGATGATATGGCTGGATGGCATCACGGACTCGATGGACATGAGTCTGAGTGAACTCCAGGAGATGGTGATGAATAGGGAGGCCTGGCATGCTGGGATTCATGGGGTTGCAAAGAGTCGGACACGACTGAGCGACTGAACTGAACTGAATTGAACTGAAAATCAAAAAACCAACCATCTACCATCTATCATGGTTTTCCATTTTTGGCATTACAACTACTCCAGTGTGTATTTTATTTTCACTTTTTAAGTTTCATTTTTAATTTATGGCCTTTAATAGGCTTGAAATGTTTCCATTACTTAAGATTTCAAGCTTACATTTTTTTTCTCTTAGCTGATGACCAACTCCTTCAGCTAGATTATGCATCTATTTAGAAATTGTCTTGATACATTTTTTAAACTTCCCTTATTTTTGGTAATGATAGAAGGTTTTATGCCCATGAATTATCTCCGTCCAAGAATAGAATAAAATCTTCTCTAAGAGACACCAGTTTACTTTTTTTGCAATTGAGATTAAAAATCGTAATCTTGGCATAAAGAGTTGCACATGAGAAGATGTAACAGCTTCTGTTAACATATCTGATTTTAAAATAATAAACATCAATTAACTAAGACAATGATCACTGTAGTTTTGTTCAAGAGGGACAGAACAATGAAAGTTCAGGGGTGTTTTTTTCTATATGTGCATGAATTCCTTTTTTTTTTTTTTAAAGAAACAGTTTCTCTCAAACTTATTTCTATTTTATTTTCTATTTTAAAGTCTGAATGAATCACTTCAGGCTACTCAGGCTTGTATCTGTCAATTCAGTGACCTGAGCAGTATGGGATGTAGACCAGTCTTCAGTGATAGGCTGAGCACCCTCACCTGCCATAGGCACTGCTGAACTGGCCCCAGAACATCTGAACCTCTAGATACCTCTGTGATCTCAATTGAATAGCAGTTAACTCAGGTGCTGGACCAGCCTATTAACCCCAAACAGTTCCTGCTTGGTCACTCTGCCTTTTCAGCAGTGGCTCATTCTTGCTTTTCAATCTCTTCAGGCTCTCTGTAGAACTAGAGATGAGGTGTGACCTCCTATGATGTTACTCCCATGGAAATGGTACCACACATGTGCAGAACCTCCTGGGCTAGCATCCACCACTCAGATCCACTGAGTGAGCTCCCTTGTTGCTGCCTAGGATGGCAATGTCCACAAAGTGCAGAAGAGAGTCTGTTACACAGAGCAAGGTGGGCAGGTTAGCATAAGACATCCCTCTGAGAGGCTGGTGGTCTAATGGGATCAGTAACCTCCCAAAGGTTGTTCTCAGAAGGCTAGCAGTTCCCAGAAGGCTGTCTGGATCTGGTGAGTGAAGGTTCCAGAAGTGAAACAGCCAGCAATATGAGTAGCTCTAGTGGCAGCAGCAAACATCAGCCCCACTCTCTGGTCAGTATTCCTGGAGGAAATTGACATCAGCCAGGTTTTTCACGGGAACAATGGCATAAGCTTTCAGCGGAAGCTTCCCTCAGATTTTCTTCAGATTTATGATGTAAGACATTATCACCTTTCCTTTTGTAGATGTAGTGTTCCATATGGAAGTCAAGATCCATGCCAGCTCAGAGGAGTCCCACTATAAGGAATTTGAGGACATCCCCTTCCTTCATTCATTGGACACCAAGGGCACTGGACGTTGTGAAAGCTCCCCTTAAATCATGACAAGAGCCCAGAACAATGCACATGAACCCCTATCTAGGTAGCTCTGTGCACAAAATATTGCTGTGGAACTTCATGGAAAGTAGGTGCCTTCCATAGATATCAACATTTCATTATATATTGTTCTAGGACATTCTACATGTTAGCATTCCATCATATATTTTGTCAAGACTTTTAAAATATTTATTCCCCAAAGCTACATTTCTGGTAACCCAAAGTACAAGGATCTAAGAAACCAAATAAAGAAAAGCAAACTGATAAACAGAACATCTGAGGTCAAATTTCAACATAATGTTTTGTCAAATCTACTTTACTGTGGGACAATTTAATAATTTTTAATTAAACTTATTCAAACTAAGAAAAAAATGAAGACAGCTCACCTATTTCTCTCACCTTTCACACCATGCCTCTGGCAACCACTAATCCATTCTCTGTATCTAAAAGCTTGTTTATTCTTTATTATTTAGATTCCATATAAAAGAAAGATGATAGTGTACTTGTCTTTCTCTGAGTTATTTCCCTTAGTATAAAACTCTCAAGGTCCATTCATGCTGTCACAAATGGCAAGATTGTATCATTTTTATGGCTGAATAATATTACAATATATATAATGATATATGTATGTATATTATAGTTTCCTTACCTACTCGTCCATTGATGATAGATACTTTGTTTTCATATCTTGGCTATGGTAAATAATGATGTAATGAACATCATGGGGGTGCAAATAGCTTTTCAAATTAGTGGTTTTGTTTCCTTCACGCAAATACCCAAAAGAGGAACTGCTGTATCATATGGTAGTTCTGTAATATTTTTTTGAGAAAGCTCTAGACTTTTTTCCATGGTGGTTGCACAAATTTAGAATCCCATCAACAGTACTTGAGGGTCCCCTTTCTCCATATTCTCTTGAGTATTTTTATTTTTAGTTTTTAAAATAGCCACTCTAACAGGTATGAGACGGTACCTCATTGTGGTTCCAATTTGTGCTTCCTTGATGAGTAAAGATGTAGAGCAACTTTTTACTTGCCTGTTGGCCATGTGAAAGTCTTCTTCAAAATATATATATATAGTTAGATCTTTTATCCATTTTTAAATTGAATTGTCTGGTTTCTTCTTTGAGTCCTATGAGTTCTTCATAGATTCCAGATATTAGCCTTTTCTCAGATACATGATTCACAAATATTTTTTCTCATTCATAGTTTGCCTTTTTGTTGATGGTTTCCTTTGTTATACAGAATCATTTTGGTTTGTTGTAGTCTCATTCATTTTATTTTTGCTTTTGTTGCCATTACTTTTGGTGTCAAATTCAAAAAAGAAAAAACTCATGTCCAGGACTAATGTTAACATGCTTACAGCCTATGCATTTTTAAAATATATTTTATGGTTTCAGGCTTTACAGACTATGTTTCCTTCTATGTTTTATAGTTTCAGGCTTTGCATTCTAGTATTTAATTCTATTTAAAATTTTTGTGTATGGTATAAGATAGTGATCTACTTTCATTCTCTTTCATGTGTCTGTCTAGTTTTCCCAATACCATTTATTGAAGAGACTATAATTTCCCCATTGTATATTCTTTGCTCCTTTGTTGTGAATTAATTAACATACATGCATAGATTTATTTCTGGATTCTCTACTGTGGTCTGTTGATCCATGTGTCTGTTTTTATGCCAATAACATATTGTTTTAATTATATAGCTCTGTAGTATAGTTTGAAATCAGAGAGCATGATGCACCCAGCATTGTTCTTCTTTCTAAACATTGCTTTGTTATCCAGGATCTTTCATGGTTTTATATAAAACTTAGGAATGTTCATTCTTGAATTTGTATATTGCTTTGGTAATAGGAATCTTTAGATTAGATCACAATATAGGCTATATTCCTCTGTAATTTTTATGTTATTACAATTGCATTTTGTTAAAGGATAGTTATAAAGAGAATTTTGTGCGTAATTTTTCTTATTTAAAGACTTTTTGCACAGAACTGACACTTTCAATACGTATCTATAATATGTGGAGCTCAAATTATTTCTGATTATAGCCTCCCATTTAAAGGTAAACTTCAAATGACTACAGCTCACTGGTATATGTTAAAAAGTAAGTAGATGCTGAAAATTAGCCCCACTCATAGAGAAGACCTTTTTCAAAAATTAGAAGACCTGATTTTTTAAAATTGTTTTACTTACCTGAAAAAGTCTGACCTCACTATCTTAATAGTGTTTCTGGCAGAAAAAAATTCAGCAATTTTGATGTACCTGTGGAAATGTTTTAAATGTAAAACAACAAGGAACCTGGACCTAGCCCTACTCTAATCACTAAACTGTGAGGTTCCCTGGTATCAGATGGTAAAGAATCTGCCTGCAGTGTGAGAAGCCTGGGTTTGCTCCCTGGGTTGGGAAGATCCCCGGAGAAAGAAATGGCTACCCACTCTAGCATTCTTGCCTGCAGAATTCCATGGACAGAGGAGCTTACAATGGGGTCACAAAGAGTTAAGACAGAGTGACCAACACTCTCACTTTTCTGAGTATCTCTGGTTCTGTTTCCTTACCCAACCGAGATAAACTCACAAATGTAGAATCAGCTATTCTCAAACTTCTTTTTTTAATATTTTTGGCTCTTATTTTACAAATAGCAGAGACTATCTGAGAAACTTGACCTTCTTACATTAGATGAATAGAATTAAAGCTCTCCATTAAACTAATGATAAAACAGACATTTAAATAGAATGGCAAGATACTTTTTTCATATTATTAGCAAAAATAATGAAATTGAAACTACATTGGCCTCCTAGACCAGTCTTTTTGAAACCCTTAAACTCTTTCCAGATTCTTTATTTGTCTAAAATCGCCTAGGGGCTGAATGCTTACATTCCTAATTTTAATACCTTAGCAACATACCCTGCACATGTAATCACCTAATTTTTTTAAAAATTTAACTGAAGTACCTCAGTTAATCCTCACTGTCACCTTAAAAGATAAGCTGTTTTCAATCCACTTTATTGATTAAGAAAATAGGATCAGAAAGGTTAAGTAATTGCCTTGAAATCCCAAGGACTGTACATGACAAAAGTAAGATTACACTGTCAGATCGTGTAAAGTTTAAAAAAAAAAAAAAGGTGGATAACTAATTACAGAGGTGATCCTTTTTTCCTTGAAATCCTTGAAAAGTTTTAATTTTACACTATCAGTAAAATGTTTTCTTGAGAAGAGGAAGACAGCTGATCCAAAGAAAGCAGAAAGGAAACACTGAAAGGAAGATAGGAAATTGAGATTTGAAAATTTGCATTACTTGAGTCTAAATTCACAGGAGGTTAAATTAAAGCATCAAATACAAATTGAGTTTAGCACTAAAAAGATACACTGAGATACTTTCAAACTGATAGTCCAGCTGAAACCCTTCAGAGTTCATATCTACCCATTGAGTATAGATCTCATGTTAAGTGCTCTTGCTACAATAAAATTTTAAAAAAAAAATTAAAGGAAAAGGTAAATGGCTAGACCAGATGTAGAACAGCCCTGCCTCTTCAATCTGACTATGAGATCTGTTCCTAGGGACAAGATGGTAGGAGAAAGTTAATATTTTTGTCCATATTGTTTTGTTCTGCTTTCCCCCAGGTAAAAAGCAGGTGGAAGGTTAGGCTGGGTTCAGCCTAGAAGAAATTTCAACAGCAGTGACTGAAGTCAATAACACTTAAAATGACTGAGGATAAATTGAGAAAGTAGCACTGACATATACACATTACCATGTGCTAAGTCACTTCAGCCATGAAGTGAAGTCACAAAGTCATGAAGGGTTGCAACTCTTTGCAACCCCATGGACTGTAGCCCACAGACTCTTCTATCTCCTCTATGAGATTCTCCAGGCAAGATACTAGAGTGGTTGCGTTTCCTACTCCAGGGGATCTTCCAGACCCGGGGTCGAACCCTAGTCTCTTATGTCCCCTGCTTTGGCAAGCGGGTTCTTTACCACTAGTGCCACCTGGGAGGCCCCACACTACCATGTATAAGACAGATAACTAGTATGAAGCTGCTTTTTAACACAGGGAGCCCAGGCTGGTGCTCTGTGAAAGCCTACAGGGGTGGGATGGGAAGGGGAAGGAAAGCTCAAGAGGGAGGGGTATCAGTTCAGTTCAGTCGCTCAGTCATGTCCAACTCTTTGCGACCCCATAAATCGCAGCACGCCAGGCCTCCCTGTCCATCACCAGCTCCCAGAGTTCACTCAGACTCACACCCATCGAGTCGGTGATGCCATCCAGCCATCTCATCCTCGGTCGTCCCCTTCTCCTCCTGCCCCCAATCCCTCCCAGCATCAGAGTCTTTTCCAATGAGTCAACTCTTCGCATGAGGTGGCCAAAGTCCTGGAGTTTCAGCTTTAGCATCATTCCTTCCAAAGAACACCCAGGGCTGATCTCCTTCCAAATGGACTGGTTGGATCTCCTTGCAGTCCAAGGGACTCTCAAGAGTCTTCTCCAACACCACAGTTCAAAAGCATCAATTCTTCGGTGCTCACTCAGCTTTCATCACAGTCCAACTCTCACATCCATACATGACCACTGGAAAAACCATAGCCTTGACTAGACGGACCTTTGTTGGCAAAGTAATGTCTCTGCTTTTGAATATGCTATCTAGGTTGGTCATACATATATATATATATATATATATACACACACACACATATGACAGACTTCTACTATTACACAGCAGAAATCAACACAATATTGTAAAGCAATTATCCTCCAATTAAAACAAAATGACTGATAAAGAAAATGTCAACACTACAACACTATTTTTAATACAAACACTTCTCTTGAATTTTTGTGAGACCAAGATGATCTGAGTTCTAATTACAGATTGAGAGTGAAGGGAAGAAGAAAAACATATGAAATTCTAAATTAGTGAATTTTTAGTGATTTAATAATTTAAGTAACTTTATAGCAAATGTGTAAGATAAATTTCAGTATTTATGGGATGGGAAAATACAAAACAATTTTTACTGATGGGTTTTCTGGGTAGAAACAGTGTAAATTTGGGCTAAAATACAAAACCATTGCCTTCTAGAGAACCCATGGCAAACTTCATAAATTAATCGGAGAAACAGAGTTCTACCTAATATTCATGGCAAGCCAATAAGTTCTACATATAATGATGGGTAAAAGAAATGAATTAATTAGAAAGAGTATTTCTTTGGGTGTATAAAGACTGATAACAATAATTATAGATATTTTAAGATTTATACAACATAAAGAGCAAAAACAAAATTAAAAGACACAACTAGAGCAGAGAAAATTGACATGTATGATAGAAAATTTGTCATTTTACATTCGAACAGCTTGTAGAAATCAATAAGAAATAATCATTTCAATTTTAAAGGGGCAAAGAACATTAATAGGCATTCCATCATAAGAAAAACACAAATAATTATCTGAGGAAGAAAAGCTTAGAATCCCTGTTAATCAAAGAATTAGAGGCACCTTTCAAGTAAGTTTTTTGTTTTTTTTTTTTTAAATCTCTGATTCTAGTTTTTGGTAAAGGTGCATGCTGTTGAAAACAGTTTAAACTGGAAATATCTCTCAAAATTAAGGGACACAACATGACAAAAACATTTTAAAATGTGCCTACACTTTAACCAAACTACCTGATTCCTTAAAATTTATATTTAGGACATGACAAGGAATCCATTAGGATGTTAACTGTATCATTTTTAATATAAAAATTTGGATATGATCTAAATATTTAATAATCATTGATGGTGTAAATAAATATTGAAGCATGGCTACCAAATAAGGAGTTTACTCTCTAAGATTTAAATAACCCTTGAAATTTGTGGTAAGTCATATGAAAACTTTTACGCAGAGTACATCATGCAAAATAACAGGCTGAATGAATCACAAGCTGAAATCAAAATTGCCCGGAGAAATAAACAACCTCATATATGCAGATAATACCATTCTAATGGCAAACAGAAAAGAGGCACTAAAGAGCTTTTGGATGAGCATGAAAGAGGAATGTGAAAAAGGTGGCTTAAAACTCAACATTCAAAAAACTAAGATCGTGGCACCCAGCCCCATCACTTCATGGCAAACAGACTGGTGGGGGGGGAGTGGAAACAGTGCAGATTATATTTTCTTGGGCTCCAAAATCGCTGCAGATGGTAACTGCAGCCACAAAATTCAAAGGTGCTTGCTCCTTGGAAGAAAAGCTATGATAGACCTAGACAGTGTATTAAAAAACAGAGGCATCAATGTGCCAACAAAGGTCTGCATAGTCAAATTTATGGTTTCTCCAGTAGTCATGCACAGACGTGAGAGTGGGACCATAAATACAGCTGAGTTCCTTGGACTGAAAGGAGATCAAACCCATAAATCTTAAAGGAAATCAAGTCTGAATACTCATTAGAAGGACTGATGCTGAAGCTGTAGCTCCAATACTTTGGCCACCTCATGCAAAGAGCCAACTCATTGGAAAAGACCCTGATGTTCAGAAAGACTGAGGGCAAGAGAAGAATGGGGCAGCAGAAAATGAGATGGATAGATAGCATCACGAACTCAGTGGACATGACTTTGAGCAAACTCTGGGAAAGAGTGAAGAACAGGGAATCCTGGCATGGTGCAGTTCATGAGGTCACAAACAGTCAGACAAAACTTAACAACTTAATAATGAACAACATCTGAAAATCAGAAAAATGAGTAAAATACACGAACAGACAAAAAAGTGAAAATGATGTTTAACCTTATGAAAAGATATTTATTTCATTCCCCAAAGAAGAAATACAAATATAAGCACACTGAAGGTTAAATTTTAAAAAACATATATACATACACACAGTGAGTTTGTGTAAAAATAAAAGCTAGCAAAATCTGAATGAGATCTTTAGTCAAAATTATTGTGCCAATGTCAATTCCTGCTTTTGCTCACTGTACTCTGTGATTATATAAAATGTTATATAAACATATAAATGTGGTTATATAAAATGTTATCAATGGGGGAAGCTAGGCACAGACCACAGAGAAAAATTACTATTTTTACAACTTAATATAAATCTAAAACCATTACAAAATAAAACATTTTTGTAAAGATGTAAAGAAATATTAACATATCAAATTTAAAAGGAAAGATAAAAAGGAATGTGTCAGTTCAGTTCAGTTGCTCAATTGTGTTCAACTTTCTGCAACCCCATTGATTTCAGCACACCAGGATTCCCTGTCCATCACCAACTCATGGGGCTTACTCAAACTCATGTCCATTGTCTCGGTGATGCCATCCAACCCTCTCATTCTCTGTCATCTCCTTCTCCTCCCACCTTCAATCTTTCCCAGTGTCAGGGTCTTTTCAAATGAGTCAGTACTTCGCAGCAAGTGGCTAAAGTATTGGAGTTTCAGGTTCAGCATCAGTCCTTCCAACGAATATTCAGGACTGATTTCCTTTAGGATGGACTGACTGGATCTCCTTGCTGTCCAAGAGACTCTCAAGAGTCTTCTCCAACACCACACTTTAGAAGCATCAATTGTTCAGTGCTCAGCTTCCATTATGGTCCAACTCTCACATGTACATGACTACAGGTAAAACCATAGGTTTGACTAGATGGACTTTTGTTGGCTAAGTAATGTCTCTGCTTTTTAATATGCTGTCTAGGTTGGTTATAGCTTTTCTTCCAAGGAACAAGCATCTTTTCATTTCATGGCAGCAGTCACCATCTGCGGTGATTTAGGAACCCAGGAAAATAAAGTCTGTCACTGTTTCCACTGTTTCCCATCTATTTTCCATGAAGTGATGTGCTGCATGGCGCTGGAGCAGTGGCTGCACGGCACTGGAGAGGCTGTAAGGAGATACCCCATGTCCAAGGGCAAAGGAGAAGCCCCAGCAAGACAGTAGGAGGGGCGAAGTCACATTTAGACTCAAACCCCATACCCACCAGAGATACTCAAAGGGCTCAAACAAACCTTGTGCACACCGGGACCCAGAGACCCCACAGAGACTGAGACAGAACTGTGTTTGAGCATCTCCTGGGGAGGTACGGGTCAGCAGTGGCCTGCCGCAGAGGAAGGGGCTCTGGGTGCAGCAGACTTGGTATGGCATAAGCCCTATTGGAGGAGGTCACCATTAACCCCACCATAGAGCTGCCAGAACTTACACAGGGCTGGGAAAATAGACTCTTGGAGGGCACAAAATGAACCTTGTGCACATCAGGACCCAGGAGAAAGGAGCAGTGACTGCAGAAGAGACTGACCCAGAATTGCCCGTGAATGACCAGGAGTCTCCGGCAGAGGTGTGGGTCTGCAGTAGCCTGCTGTAGGGTTGGGGCACTGAGTGTAGCAGTGTGTGCGTGGGACCTTTTGAAGGAGGTTGCCATTTACCTTCACCATAGTTTGACCCCAAAAGGCAATGAGAAAGAATGCTCAAACTACCACACAGTTACACTCATCTCACACATTAGTAAAGTGATGCTCAAAATTCTCCAAGCCAGGCTTCAACAATACGTGAACAGTGAACTTCCAGATGTTTCAAGCTCAATTTGGAAAAGGTAGAGGAACCAGTGATCAAATTGCCAACATCTCTTGGATCATTGAGAAAGCAACAGAGTTCCAGAAAAACATCTACTTATGCTTTATTGACTAAGCCAAAGCTCTTGTGTGGATCACAACAAATTGTGGAAAATTCTTAAAGAGATGTGAATACCAGACCATCTGACCTGCCTCCTGAGAAATCTATATGCAAGTCAGGAAGCAATAGTTAGACCTGGACATGGAATAACACACAGGTCCCAAATAGGAAAAGGCGTACATCAAGGCTGTATATTGTCACTCTGTTTACTTAACTTATATGCAGAGTGCATCATGAGAAACACTCGGCTAGATGAAGCACAAACTGGAATCAAGAATGCTGGGGAAAATATCAACAACCTAAGATATGCAGATGACACCACACTTATGGCAGAAAGCGAAGAACTAAAGAGTCTCTTGATGAAAGTGAAAGAGAAGAGTGAAAATTTGGCCTAAAACTCAACATTCAGCAAACTAAGATCACGGCATCTGGTCCTATCACTTCATGGCAAATAGATGGGGAAACAGTGGAAATAGTGACAGACTTTATTTTGGGGGGCTTCAAAATCACTGCAGATGGTGACTGCAGCCATGAAATTAAAAGATGTTTGCTGCTTGGGAAAAAAGTTATGACCAACCTAGACAGCATATTAAAAAATGGAGGCATTACTTTGCCAAAAAAGGTCCAGCTAGTCAAAGCTATGGTTTTTCCAGTAGTGAGGTATGGATGTGAGAGTTGGACTACAAAGAAAGCTAAGTGCCAAAGAATTGATGCTTTTGAACTGTGGTGTTGGAGAAGACTCTTGAGAGTCCCTGGACAGCAAGGAGAGCCAGCCAATCCATCCTAAAGGAAATCAGTGCTGAATATTCATTGGAAGGACTGATGCTGAACCTGAAACTCCAATACTTTGGCCACCTGCTGTGAAGAACTGACTTATTTGAAAAGACCCTGTTGCTGGGAAAGATTGAAGCAGGAGGAGAAGGGGACGATGGAGGATGAGATGGTTGGATGGCATCACCAACTCAATGGACGTGAGTCTGAGTAACTCTGAGTTGGTGATGGACAGGGAGTCATGGGGTGCTGCAGTCCTGCTGCTGCTGCTGCTAAGTCACTTCAGTCGTGTCTGACTCTGTGCAACCCCATAGACGGCAGCCCACCAGGCTCCCCCATCCCTGGGATTCTCCAGGCAAGAATACTGGAGTGGGTTGCCATGTCCTTCTCCAATGCATGAAAGTGAAAAGTGAAAAGTGAAAGTGAAGTTGCTCAGTCGTGTCTGACTCTTAGTGACCCCATGGACTGCAGCCTACCAGGCTTCTCCATCCATGGGATTTTCCAGGCAAGAGTACTGGAGTGGGGTGCCATTGCCTTCTCTGTGCTGCAGTCCATAGGGTTGCAAAGAGTCAGACATGACTGAGCCACTGAACTGAAATAGCAGGGAGGGAACACAGCTCCACCCATCAAAGAAAACTGCATCAAAGATTTACTGAGCATGGCCCTGACCATCAGAACAAGACCCAGTTTCCTCTTCAGTCAGTCTCTCCCATTTAGAAGCTTCCATAAAACTCTTATCCTTCTCCATCAGAGGGTAGACAGACTGAAAGTCACAATCACAGAAAACTAACCAATCTGATCACATGGACCACAGCCTTGTCTAACTCAATGAAACTATGAGTCATGCTTTGCAGGGCCACAAAAGATGGATGGGTCATAGGGGAGAGTTCTGACAAAACGTTTTCCACTGGAGAAGGGAATGACAAACCACTTCAGTATTCTTGCCTTTGAGAACCCCATGAACAGTATGAAAAGTCAAAAAGATAGGACACTGAAAGATGAACTCCCCAGGTTGGTAGGTGCCCAATATGCTACTGGAGATCAGCGGAGAAATAACTCCAGAAAGAATGAAAAGACGGAGCCAAAGCAAAAACAACACACAGTTGTGGATGTGACTGGTAATAGAAGCAAGGTCCAATGCTGTAAAGAGCAATATTGCAAAGGAACCTGGAATGTTAGGTCTACGAATCAAGGCAAATCAGAAATGGTCAAACAGGAGATGGCAAGAGTGAACACCGACATTTTAGGAATCAGCAAACTAAAATGGACTGGAATGGGTGAATTTAACTTAGATGACTATTATATCTACTACTGTGGCCAAGAATTCCTTAGAAGAAATGGAGTAGCCATCACAGTCAATGAAAGAGCCTGAAATGCAGTACTTGGATACAGTCTCAAAAACAACAGAATGATCTCTGTTCATTTCCAAGGCAAACCGTTCAATATCACAATAATCCAAGTCTATGCCTTGACCAGTAATGCTGAAGAAGCTGAAGTTGAATCGTTCAGTGAAGACCTACAAGACCTTCCAGAACTAACACCCAAAAGAGATATCCTTTTCATTATAGGGGAAAGAAAGTGAAAGTGAAGTTGCTTCAGCCATGTCCGACTCTTTGTGACCCCGTGGACTGTAGCCCACCAAGCTCTTCCATCCATGGGATTCTCCAGGCAAGAATACTGGAGGGGGTTGCCATTTCCTTCTCCAGGGGATCTTCCTGACCCAGAGATTGAACCCAAGTCTCCCGCATTGCAGGCAGACGCTTTAACCTCTGAGCCACCAGGGAAGATCTCATCATAGGGGACTGGAATGTAAAAGTAGGAAGTCAAGAGATACATGGAGTAACAGGTAAGTTTGCCCTTTGAGTACAAAATGAAGCAAGGCAAAAGCTAATAGTGTTTTGCCAAGAGAAAAAACTGGTCATAGCAAACACCCTCTTCCAACAACACAAGAGATAAATCTACACATGGACATCACCAGATGGTCAATACTGAAATCAGATTGATTATATTCTTTACAGCCAAAGATGGAGAAGCTCTATACAGTCAGCAAAAACAAGACTGGGAGCTGACTGTGGCTCAGATCATGAACTCCTTATTGCCAAATTCAGACTGAAATTGAAGAAAGTAGGGAAAACCACTAGACCATTTAGGTATGACTTAAATCAAATACCTTATGATTATACAGTGCAGGTGAGAAATAGATTCAAGGGACTAGATCTGATAGACAGAGTGCCTGAAGAATTATGGACAGAGGTTCATGACATTGTACCAGAGACAGGGATCAAGACCATTCCCAAGAAAAAGAAATGCAAAGGCAAAATGCTTGTCTGAGGAGGCCTTACAAATAGCTGTGAAAAGAAGAGAAGCAAAAGGCAAAGGAGAAAAGGAAAGATATACCCATTTGAATCCTGAGTTCCAAAGAATAGCAATAAGAAAGACTTCCTTAGTGATCAATGCAAAGAAATAGAAGAAAAAAAAGAGAACATTTCATGCAAAGATGGGCACGAGAAAGGTTAGAAATGGTACAGACCTAACAGAAGCAGAAGATATTAAGAAGAGGTGGCAAGAATACACAGAAGACTATACAAAAAAGATCTTCCTGACACAGATAATCACAATGGTATGACCACTCAACTAGAGCCAGACATCCTGGAATGAGAAGTCAAATGGGCCTTAGGAAACATCACTTTGAGAAAAGCTAGTGGAGGTGATAGAACTTCAGTTGAGCTATTTCAAATCCTGAAAGTTGATGCCATTAAAGTGCTGTACTCAAAATGCAAGCAAATTTGGAAAACTCAGCAGTAGCCACAGGACTGGAAAAGACCAGTTTTCATTCAAATTCTAAAGAAAGGCAATGCTGAAGAATGTTCAAACTAGCACACAATTGCACTCATCTTACACGCTAGTAAAGTAATGCTCAAAATTCTCCAAGTCAGGCTTCAACAATACATGAACCGAGAACTTCCAGGTGTTCAAGCTGGTTTTAGAAAAGGCAGAGGAACCAGAGATCAAATTGCCAACATCTGCTGGATCATCAAAAAGCAAGAGAGTTCCAGAAAAACATCTACCTCTGCTTTATTGACTATGCCAAAGCCTTTGACTATGTGGATCATAAAAAACTGTGGAAAATTCTTAAAGAGAAAGGAATACCAGACCACTTGACCTGCCTTTTGAGAAATCTGTATGCAGATCAAGAAGCAACAGTTAGAACTGAACATGGAACAGACTGGTTCCAAATCGGGAAAGGAGTATGTATGTCAAGGCTATATTATCACCATGCTTATTTAACTTCTATGCAGAGTACATCATGAGAAATGCTGGGCTGGATGAAGCACAAGCTGGAATCAAGAATGCTGGAAAAAAATATTCATAACCCCAGATATGCAGATGACACCACACTTATGGCAGAAAGCAAAGCAGAACTAAAGAGCCTATTGATGACAGTGAAACAGGAGAGTAAAAATGTTGGCTTAAAACTCATCATTCAGAAAACTAAGATCATGGCATCTGATCCCATCACTCCACGTCAAATAGATGGGGAAACAGTGGAAATAATGACAGACTTTATATTCTGGGGCTCCAAAATCACTGAAGATTTTGACTGCAGCCATGAAATTGAAAGACGCTTGCTGCTTGGGAGAAAAGTTGTGACCAACCTAGATAGCATATTAAAAAGCAAAGACATTACTTTGCCAACAAAGGTCCATCTAGTCAAAGCTATATTTTTCCCAGTAGTCATATACGGATGTGAGAGTTGGACTATAAAGAAAGCTGAGTGCCAAAGAACTGATGCTTTTGAACTATGGTGTTGGAGAAGACTTGGGAGTTTCTTGGACTGCAAGGAGATCCAGCCAGTCCAGCCTAAAGGAAATCAGTCCTGAATATTCATTGGAAGGACTGATGCTGAACCTGAAACTCCAATACTTTGGCCACCTGCTGTGAAGAACTGACTCATTTGAAAAGATCCTGATGCTGGGAATGATTGAGGGTGGTAGAACGGGATGACAGAGGATGAGATGGTTAGGTGGCGTCACCAACTCAATGGACATGAGTTTGAATAACTCTGGGAGCTGATGATGGACAGGGAGGCCTGGCGTGCTGGGGTCACAAAGAGTCAGACATGACTGAGTGACTGAACTGGACTGATGGGACTGGATGCCATGATGTTAGTGTTCTCAATGTTGAGTTTTAAGTCAGCTTTTTCACTCTCCTGGCTCACTTTCATCAAGAGGCTCTTCAGTTCTTCGGTTTCTGCCATTAGGGTATGCATGATATCTGCATATCTGAGGTTACTGATATTTCTCCCGCCAATGTTGATTCCAGCTTGTGCTTCATCCAGCCTGGTATTTCGTATGATGTACTCTGCATATAAGTTAAATAAGCAGGGTAACAATATACAGCCTTGATGTATTCCTTTCCTGATTTGGAACCAGTCTGTCGTTTCATGTACAACACATACTTCAAACAAAGCAAAAAGATAGAATAAAAAATTATTTTACCTTTAAGAGTTGGAGTTTTAAGTGATTTATATTTTTTTGTGTGTATGTACATGGATGGGTACTTATATATTTTCTAAAATTTCTAACTTGAGCATGTTGTAGTGTGGAGAAATTGTAATTAATAATAGGAAAAAAAATCGAGTAAATGCTGTGGCTATATCTTTACCTGCCTGAGAGAAGTGAGCAAGCTGGGAATGGCCTTTACATATTTTTTTCCTTATTTTTCTACAAATACACAATCTATATTTTAGACTATATTCTACAATCTATAATAAACCTCTGACGCATATTATTTCCAGATAAATCAGAGCATAGAGTTTCTTTTAGAATTTTCAGAAGGAAATTACATTTACATATAAAATAACATATAACTGACTTTGATGTTGTATGTCCAAAGCACTTCTTCAGAGAAAACCTGCCATACATCATTCAACTTAACAAGATTTTTAAAAATATAACTCTTCATCCTTATTACAGATTACTCTGTGCTCTGGTTAATTTGGTCAACATAAACACTTTAATTACATAATTTTTGTTCCCTAATGCCCTTTGGCAATACAAGCTTCAGTCTAATTCCTTTTTAATAATCAAGCATGAGCTGGTTTGTAAGAAATTCTCCAGAAGTACCTGCAGTATTTTTTATTTTCCTCTTAGACCCATTAGAGCACACTCATTAAGCAAATCATGCCAGTGAAGCACTGTGCTAAAATGTCAGTGGGCCCAATGAGAGATTACAGAATCATAAATCAGTGATGAATAGTAGCTTAACTTTCTCCAAACCGCTAAAATATATGGCTCAGAAATGCCTTTAATATGTGAAAGAAATCAAAAGATTCAAGGATATTCAAGATGATTATAAGCAACAACATAATTGATGACACTATTAAAATTAGTGAAACAGCATATATTCAGAGTAAAATACATAGCACAACTTATAATTAAATAAGTAACATGACCTTATTTTCATCTCACAGAGAATTTTATATAAAACAATCAATGCTTTAACTCTTTAGCATTTTAACAAACAAATCATGATTTCCTTCCAGGCTACAAGAGGTTCAGGAAACTCATGAATAAAAGTCACATAAGCTATTAAAATAACATATTACCAACTTTATCTTTTTTGTTAGTTAAAACATACTATGGGACATTACATCATTTTGTTATATGAAACTTTCTTGGCTCTCTTAGTATAGGAAATGATTTAAATTATCAATTGTGATGTTTAATCTTAAATCCTGGCTAAAATGAGTTAGCCACTTTCCCTTTAAGAGGACCATGAAGGGTCACTGGTTACTCCTTTAATTGACTTCTTTGAACTTTAAGATTCATTACTGCCAGAAGACACGTCTCACCAAGGAGACATTCCTGAAACAATGATTGATATTTAATTAGAGAACAGACCTTGGGTCCATGTTGCTTTGGTAGAATGGATTCAGCACTATGATCTGGTCAGAGCTCTCACAGTGACCGCCAAGATCATTAAAAAAAAAAAAAAGAAGAAGAAGAAGACAGCTAATCTCCACAATAGATATGTGATAACAGATAAAGGATAATGAAAAAGCCCAGCAAAATAATCTACTTCCTCCTCTGTCTATGCTCATAACAAACAGTTCAGTAACGGAGTAAAGACAAAATTATTTGGTGGAGCAGTAAAGAGAACACAAGGCACTCCTACAACCACAGGCTACTTAATGTTAGATAATCTGATCTGGGGCAGGGGGGTGGGGGGCGGCACTTCCCTGGTAGCTCAGATGGTAAAGAATCTGCCTGCAATGCAGGAGATGCAGGTTCAATCCCTGGGTCAGGAAGATCCCCTGGAGAAGGGAATGGCAATCCACTCCATTATTCCTGCCTGGAGAATTCCATGGATAGAGGAGCCTATTGGGCCACAGTCACAGGCCTGCAGAGAGTCAGATGCAACTGAGCAACTAACACTTTCACTGTCTTTGATGATCTCAGGAAACTCATTGACCACATCACCAACTCAATGGATAAGAGTTTGAGTAAACTCTGGGAGATAGTGATGGACAGGTAAGCTTGGCGTGCTGCAGTCCATGAGGTCTCAAAGAGTCTTAGCAACTGAACAATAACAACAAAGCTAGAGAAAAAATAAGTTCTTCTGATTTCAGGAAATTGCCAAAATGAATACTGGATCCTCTTCAAAACAATCTCACTTTGTGTGTGTATGTGTTTTTGAAAAGCTGGCAGAACTGTTATCCATTTTTTTCAATGATTTTATTACAGAAAAATCCTATTCTTCAAACTAACTTATTGTGTGAAGAAGATGTATTATGGTATTTGAGTTTCAAGTGTTTATACAACAATAAAAAAAAAGAACTGGGAAAAGTATACTGGGGAGATGATTAGGAGCCTATTATACCTGTGCATATGAAAGAGATCAGTAATCCATAACAGAGATGAAAAGTTACATTTTTTAAAAGCTTGTCAAGTTGAGTGAAGTATAATGGGTTTTCTCTGAAGCAGTTTTTTGGACACAGAACATCAAAGTAAGTTATATATTGTTGTTCAGTCACATAGTCACGTCCAACTCTGCGATCCCATGGATCAACAAATTTAGTTTAAATTTGTTGGCAGCAGAGATAGAAAGAATGGAGTGTGTTCAAGAGATTCTTAGAAGGTCAAATTAATAGGACTTAGTAATTGTGTAATTATTTGTTAGTAATTCATTGGAAGAATGATCCCCAGATTTTTGACATACAAGACAAGGTGCATCGTGTTTACTGAGATGAGGCATCTTCCTCTTCAAGAAGGAACATGAAGAGGAAGATGGGCAAAGTGAGATAGTGAAGTTCAGAGACTAAGTAAGAAGTTAAAAAGTGGATCTAGTGCTGAGATGAGAGGAAAACCTGAAAATGCAACTCTGGAGACAGATCAGAACAAAGGCATGTCCTTTTAAATATTTGCTCGAATGATTGTTAGTTTAAAAATAAACACACACATACACTTGCACAAGCAACATAAACCACAAAAATTTTTAAGCTGAATGTTTCATAACACATAGCAGAATTTTAAATTTTATACCAACATCCTTTCTTTATAATTATTAAACTATTTTTTAATATGTATTAAAATTCTTAAAGTTGCCCTGATTCAAAAGGTTATTTAAAAGAACTGTGTATTATCTAAAGGAAACCTTCCAATCAATGAATGAGGTCCATATATTTACTGCCTTGTTTTTAGCATTGTTCCTATACAAGTTGAAACTGAAAGTGTTAGTCCACCTCTTTGTGACCTCATGGACTGTAGCCCTCTGTCCATGGGATTCTCCAGGCAGGAATACTGGAATGGGTTGCCATTCTGTTCTCCAGGGGATCTACTCAACCCAGGGATCGAACCCAGGTCTCCTGTGTTTCAGGCAGATTCTTTACCATCTGAGCCACCAGGGAATCCTACACAAGTTAAGTCTACATAAATTTTCCAGTATCCCTTCTGTCTTGGAAATTACATAATCCTATGCAAAACATACTCAGAATCCTTAAAAAAAAAAAATCCTCATTATCAGAATCTTTTTACACCATAACCTTTTAACAGTAATGACACCACCCTTAAGGCAGAAAATGAAGAGTAACTAAAGATCCTCTTGATGAAGGTGAAAGAGGAGAGTGAAAGAGCTGGCTTAAAACTCAACATTCAGAAAATAAAGATCATGGCATCTGGTCCCATCACTTCATGGCAAATAGATGGGGAAACAATGGAAACAGTGACAGACTTTATTTTCATGGGCTCCAAAATCACTGCAGATGGTGACTGCAGCCATGAAATTAAAAGACACTCGCTCCTTGGAAGAAGAGCTATGATCAAACCTAGACAGCATATTAAAAAGCAGAGACATCACTTTTGCCAACAAAGGTCATATAATCAAAGCCATGGTTTTTCCAGTAGTCATGTATGGATGTGAGGGTTGGACTATAAAGAAAGCTGAGTGCAGAAGAATTGATGCTTTTGAACTGTGATGTTGGAAAAAGACTCTTGAGAGTCCCTTGGACTGCAAGAAGATCCAACCAGTCCATCCTAAAGGAAATAAATCCTGAATATTCATTGGAAGGAATGATGCTAAAGCTGAAGCTCCAATACTTTGGCCACCTGATGCGAAGAACTGACTCATTGGAAAAGACCCTGATGCTGGGAGAGATTGAAGGCAGGAGGACAAGGAGATGACAGAGGATGAGATGGTTGGCTGGCATCACTGACTCAATGGACATGAGTTTGAGCAAGCTCCAGGAGATGGTGAAGGACAGGGAAGCCTGGCAGGCTGCAGTCAATGGAGGCACAATGAGTAGGACGATACTAAGTGACTGAACAACAACAACAGTATGACTTTATTGTAAGGCAAAAATATTGGAGCCATGAAATAAAGATACTTTGGAATTCACCCAAGCCTAGTAATATCCCTTAAAACCACCATTCAAGCAAGTCTCATGAGAAAGACCTTAGCATAAGTTGAATTTATATCTAAATGCCCTAATTAGACCACTGTTGAAGCCATAATCATTAGTTTTCCTATTGTGCCTGGCTGCTAAAATAGTTTTTCTCACTGTGTACAATAAATGAGAAGCAACATCAAATTATAACACTTGCAAACTGGAAGGCACCTTTGAGATTAGCTGTTTCAACCTCTCCAATTTACAGATGAGAAAGAGGAGGTTCAGTGAGGTTAAGTGAATTGCTTAGAAACAATGTGCAAAATCAAAATTTGTTAATGGCATTGAAGGGTATTGTATGAATTAAAAGGTTTTGAAATGTTGCAAAATAGCTCCTCCAATCAAAAACATAAAATCAGTTGTAGAAAATAAAAGAAATAGTAGTATTAAACTCATTGGATTTAAGTGTGAGCACCTAGATTACAGTGTTTTCTGACACTATTATATCATTCATTTTTAAGTATTTTTTCACATAGTTCACTTACGATAACAAAGTGAATAGTCATTGAACTGTGAGTTCAATCCCTGGGTCAGGAAGATACCCCAGAGTAGGAAATGGCAACCTGCTCCAGTATTCTTGCCTGGAGAATCCCATATAAAGAAGAGACTGGTCCCCAAGAGTCAGACATGACTAAAGTGACTTAGCACACAGGCTTGCAGGAATTTTCAATCATGTTATGAGAACATTTCCTGATTTATTAAAAATAATAATAATTAGCTGATCGTTCTCAACAAAATATTTGCTGACTTTGTAGTTCAAAATTAAATTCTCAAAAAGGACATACACATATAAAGAAAGTGTTCCTTATTTTATATTGCCCTGTCTTAAATGAGGCAGGAATGGACCAGACCATTGTTGATTCAAAGAGAAAGATGAGTCAAACAGAACTTAATGGACCTTGGTTGAGACACAGGAAGGGCTTAAGACAAAATAATCATCAGTTCAGTTCAGTTCAGTCCCTCAGTCATGTCTGACTTTTTGTAACCCCATGGACTGCAGCACGCCAGGCCTCCCTGTCCATCACCAACTCCCGGAGTTCACTCAAACTCATGTCCATGGAGTCAGTGATGCCATGCAACCATCTCATCATCTGTCGTTCCCTTCTCCTCCTGCCAACAATCTTTCCCAGCATCAGGGTCTTTTCAAATGAGTCAGTTCTTCACATCAGGTGGCCAAAGTATTGGAGTTTCAGCTTCAGCATCAGTCCTTCCAGTGAATATTCAGGACTGATTTCCTTTAGGATGGACTGGTTGGATCTCCTTGCAGTCCAAGGAACTCTCAAGAGTTTTCTCCAACACCACAGTTCAAAAGCATCAATTCTTCAGCACTCAGTTTTCTTTATAGTCCAACTCTCACATCCATACATGACTACTGGAAAAACTTTGACTAAATGGAACTTTGTTGGCAAAGTAATGTCTCTATATTTTAATATGCCGTCTAGGTTGGTCATAACTTTTCTTCCAAGGAGCCAGCATCTTTTAACTTCATGCAGTCACCATCTGCAGTGATTTTGGAGCCCAAAAAAATAGTCTCTCACTGTGTCCACTGTTTCCACATCTATTTGACATGGAGTGTTGGGACCAGATGCCATACTCTTGTCTTCTGAATGATGAGTCTTAAGCCAGTTTTTTCACTCTCCTCTTTCACCTTCATCAAGAAGCTCTTTAGTTCTTCTTTGCTTCCTGCCATAAGTGTGGTGTCATCTGCATATCTGAGGTTATGGATATTTCTCCCGGCAATCTTTATTCCAGCTTGTGCTTCATCCAGTCCAGCTCTGCAGAGAAGTTAAATAAGCAGGGTGACAATATACAGCCTTGACCTACTCCTCTCCTGATTTGGAACCAGTCTGTTGTTCTATGTCCAGTTCTAACTGTTGCTTCCTGACCTGCATACAGATTTCTCAGGAGGCAGGTCAGGTGGTCTGGTATTCACATCTCTTTAAGAATTTCTCACAATTCGTTGTGATCTGCATAGTCAAAGGCTTTGGTGTAGTCAATAAAGCAGAAGTAGATGTTTTCCTGGAACTCTCTTGCTTTTTTGATGATCCAACAGATATTGGCAATTTGCTGCCTGGTTCCTCTGCCTTTTCCAAATCAAGCATGAACATCTGGAAGTTCATGGTTTGCATTCTGTTGAAGCCTGGTTTGGAGAATTTTGAGCATTACTTTGCTAGTGTGTGAGATGAGTGCAAAGAATCATCAGATCGGTGCAGAATGGTACTGAGCAAGATTTTCTCAAAAGATAAAGTGAAAGATGCAATACTGGAAGAAATATGAGAAATAAGCAAGATGCATATTCTTTTTTAAAAGATGAGGAAACTGAGTGCCAGGGGGAAAGAGTCACTTATTTGGGTTTTGTACTAGTCAAGGGAATAAGTCAGGGTTAGAGGCCAGGTCTCCTGGGATACAATAGAATATATCACTTGACTTTACCACTCTGTGGAGACCAGTTTTCTGCAGACCATCACATGTCTGGAGAATTCAGGGATACAAGCTGGGCTATAATCTGAGAGTGCCCCTGGGTTCTCAAGAGTATCTTGTTGGTACCTCCAGTCTTCCACACACCAGATGCTCAGAGGCTAGCACCCTGTAGTCTTTGGATTCCATAAATAAGTCATTTCTTCCTCATGCAATCTTCTCTTCCTTTGTTGATGACTGAGAGAGATTCCATAGCACATAAACAGTGGTATTAAAACTATCACCAATGACAATGCTTGTAACTCCGCTCACAAAGTACCTGACATTCTGAGAAAAGTGATTCTGAATAATGAAATCAATATCTTTGCTTCTGCCCAGGATCATTCCTCACAGGATTCTACTCAGTTCATCCTACTCTCCCAAAGCCATCCTTCTGTCTTTTTATAACAGTGACCCTTTGAACACAGAACTAGATGATGACAAAAAGGTACCAGGAAAACTCTAATTTTTCATTCATTGCCTTTTAGGCCTGGGATTTATCAAGGCCATTGTCAAAATATTGATTATTGAATTTTCCTTCAGTTATAGAGCTTTAGTTGATGAATCTTGTCTTCTTCACTAAGAAGCATTATCATCTACTAGCCATTTGCCCTAAGCTTCCTTCATAGACCGAATTAATCATTACTGCTGATTGTAAGACTCTGGCTCATATTATTTTGGCAAACCCACCCACTGAAATGACAGGACAAATTTAACTTGAATTCTGGGATAGTGTTGCAGGCTCTGGGATGTGTCAGATGTAATTTAAAAATTAAGAACAGAGCCAGAAAGCCAATGATAATGCAAAAGGGGCTAAACTCAGCATCAGGTTTATAGGAGATTGCAAAGAATTCTGCAAAAGACTCAGCAAGGGACCAGGAACATATCATGGAGTGGTGTTTAAACAACATTAATTTGAAAGTGCTTGACAAATTTAGGTCCCTACCCATAGTCTTCTACTGAATTGGAAGTCTTCATTTACCAGATACTCAAGCTTCTTTCTTTGTTCACATTCTCTCAGAATCTTGGGGACTGGGGAGAAGGTGATCACAGGTAAATCAAATCCCCAAGTCAGAATCAGGGCAGAGGTCTCTTGGCTGCAGGTGTCTCACCCCTCTTCCCTTCTGGGCATTCAAGCTGCTGGCCATTCTTTCTGGTGTCACCACTATGGGAACATTTGGCTTCTGCTGCCCCTGGGAACTTAATGCCTTTATCAGTAGTTTTCTGGTTACCAGATCTTTTCATCTCATGTTTATCTCCTCCTCTTCTAGTGTCCAGCCATTAGCAAATGTATCTGCCCAAATAGCAGAAGCTATCCTTCCATCTAGCACTTTACAGTTTGCCAGAAGTTGCCCTTGAATATTCACTGGAGGGACTGATACTGAAGCTCCAATACTTTGGCTACCTGATGCAAAGAGCCGATTCAATGGAAAAAAGCCCTGATGCTGGGAAAGATTGAGGGCAGGAGGATAACTGGGCAAACAGAGAATGATATGGTTGGATGGCATCACCGACCCAATGGACATGAGTTTGAGCAAACTTTAGGAGATAGTGAAGGACAGGGTAGCCTGGCGTGCTGCAGTCCATGGGGTCACAAAGAGCCAGACACAGCTTAGCCACTGAACAACAACATGTTGTCTGGGGACTAAGAAGGGCTGTGGCCAAGTGTATTCATCTCACTATACTAGGAATTGATCCTAGTACACTGATCACATTCCTGATCACTCTCCTCCCTACTTGCACACTCACCACTTAGGCCTTCCATGATCCTAAGTCTGATGCTCCCTGCCAACTCCTAACATTCTCATGGTGACCTTTTACTCTTAGAAACTTCTTTGTCCCATAATTGTGGCATTAGTCAGGAGATACTGAATTTGCCAAACATACCAGCATATCTATGAACCTCTAATATGGATAGACTTTGAATGCTTACATTGCTAGGAGTACCACTGGCCCAGGTGGGCTGTTACTGTGTAACAGCCATCATGGAGACGGCCTTTGAGGTTTTCATTCTGAGTGCTTTGTACTCTGATGCCAGCCCTATGTGTACATATACTATGTTTTTACTGAACTTTTATAAGTTTTTCTTTCTATCAAGTGAATGCTTGATTAGAGGGTCCTAGATTACTTAAGATAATGGAACCAAGAATGAGGCTAAATCAAAATGGAAAATCATTTATATTGTTTTTGCTTATTTTATTTGTACTTAAAGTGTCATGAACAGAGTTATTCTTGTAAGTTATATTACTTCAAAATTGTGGTACTACTGACAAGCCTCATTGACTTTTTATCATTTTCCACCCTACTTCTCTGTGGGATTATCTCTTTTTCTCTCTATAATACTGATTAAGAGGATCAATTTTACAATTGAGGAAAAGCATCAGACTAAATAGAACTTTTTTCAACTGTTCTTACACTAAAGCTCACTGTCTTTTTGCCCATACTTTCCCAGGCTGAAAGAGGTAATTAAACATTCTAGGAGAAAACAGCTTCCCCTCATTACCAGCTGGCCTGTGGGCTGCATTCAGTGAAAACTATAAACAGGGGTGTCAATGATGTTAATGAACTTGAAGCAGAAAAATTGACCAAACAAATCAGGATAATTTGTTGATAGACAATCACAAGGCTGTCTGATCAGTGCTTAGTGTCCTTTTGTTGTTGTTATTCCCATAAAAATAAAGCTTGGTTTTGGTATTTTACTTTTGTATAAAAATTTCATAAAACTGGAGATATTTCAAAAGTCTCAACTCAAATGTGATTTTAAAACTGACATGTATACACTGCTTACACTGCTCTATTTAAAATAGATAACCAACAAGGACCTACAATTTAACACAGGGAACTCTGCTCAAGACTATTATAACCTAAATGGGAAAAGAATTTGAAAAAGGATAGATACGTATATATAATTAAATCACTTTGTTGTATATCTGAAACTAATACATCATTAATCAAATATACTTCAATATAAAAATGAAGAATCCATAAAATCTGCTTCAGAAAAATAAAAACAACAAAACCAAAAGTCTCAACTCATAATAATAAAATAATAATAAAACAATTTTTCTGCACAGTTCCATTGTCTTGAGAATTCTGAATAGAACATCATTATGATAAAACAAAATGAATAATATAATATTACTAGTTGGTGTTATACTCATGTAATTTTTCCAAATAACACTGCAGCTGGTTTTGGATATCTATCAATATCTAAATATTGGACAGTTCATATTATCATCACACCACAGAGACAATTTTCCATCTATAGCAAACTATTGCATTATCATAAAAGAATGTTTTCAAAAAGCAATTATGATCCAGTATTCCTCCTCATGAGCCTCAAATAAAGCACAAATAGTATAAATTGTGGCAGAATAAAAATAGGAACAGACCTGTGATCTAAAAGCTGTGTATATATAATAGGGTAGATTATGTTACACGTGTTATAACAACTTCATCTTCCCCTACTGGTTATGAGGCTGTAATTTTTAATTTCTGCAAGTACCTGATAACCTTTCATGCAACTAAAGGATATTGTATAAAGATATGAGTCACTACTGAGTAATTGTCATTGTATTTGAAAATGCTACTCCTTCGCAATCCTTGCTATTACTGCTTTGTCACGATTATCTTTTCCTCATTCCCAGGTTCATATACAAGACACATATATCAAAATTTAAACTAAATCTGTGTTGAAAACTTTGAGGGGTTATGAATACCATTCATGGTTGTTTAAAACACAGAAAACAACTGAGAATATTGGGTAAAATCACAAATTCTTTTTATGTGGTCTTTTAGAAAATACTTCTTTCATTTGAAGCAAGATTTCAAGAAATACAAATTGCAGTCTTGGGATCACTATGAGCACGTAGCCCTGTCCCCTGGACCTGGACATTTTGACTTGGCTAGGCGTTTATCATGACCAGGGGATTATAGTTTTATTGTAGTTTCTTTGTTAACTCACATCACAAAGGTGGTTCTTGACATTTACACAATAGATACTTTTGTGTATTATAAATCCATGCCCTAAACCACCTTTCATAGGCCACATTAAGAATTTCCCACTAGAAGTGATTGTGAGTGATTTAGAGAAACCCATGGAGATTTGGAAAGGGAAGGGAGGTCAGCCTTCATGATGTGACTGTGGCATTTGTAGACTATTATTTGTAGCAGCACCAGCCAAGCCAAGCAATCCAAATGCTTTCTGACCATGTTCACCACAGGACAGTACAGGCTTCTCTATCCCACCCCTCTTCCATACTGAGGGGTCTTATGCAGATTCCTAGCACTAGAGGACACCTTAAGTTATCAATTAATTCATTTTATCATGCACAACTAAAATTACCCCTTATCCCACTGAATCTCCCCTTTCCTTCCAAACCCTTTCTGGTTCCTCAGTCCTAATTCTACTCTAGGCTATAAGAGTGGCAAGAAGAAGAAGAAGCACCTGTGGAAGGCAGCTGGAGAGTCTCCTCACCCCGGGGTCTGTGAACAAGTGTGGACTATCTCCCCACTTCCTTCTGTCTTAGCCATGCTCCAGAACACTGTGAACCCGCACTCTAGATTTAAAGGCTGAAGGCCACTCAACATTCAGATCAAGGCTCTATGGAAGAGATCAGACAGAGGCAGGAGACCTGTGAGAGAGACTCACAGATTGATGTCTCTGATTTCTAGGAGGGAGTTGGCAGGATTCCATTCTGCTGCCACTTCCCCTTGTCCTGCAAAGGTTCACACCCACCCACTGGAATGCCTGCAAGGGATGGTATTTAACAAAATAGTGCTAATTTTTAGTTTTCCGAAAATGGGAGATTACACACACACATCAATAAAAAAATAATGTATTTTTTTGTTTTTCTTTCTTTCTTTCTTTTTTTTTAATATTCCACAGTGTTCTTGTGTTTTAGGGTATGGAAAATTGATTTTGCACTTCTTTTTTTTAAAACTTTATTTTACTTTACAATACTGTATTGGTTTTGCCATACATCAACATGAATCCACCACGAGTGTACACGTGTTCCCAATCCCGAACCTCCCTCCCCATACCATCCCTCTGGGTCATCCCAGTGCACCAGCCCCAAGCATCCTGTATCCTGCATCAAACCTAGACTGGCGATTCGTTTCTTACATGATACTATACATGTTTCAACGCCATTCTCCCAAATCATCCCACCCTCTCCCTCTCCCTCAGAGTCCAAAAGACTGTTCTATACATCTGTGTCTCTTTTGCTGTCTCACATACAGGGTTATTGTTACCATCTTTCTAAATTCCATATATATGTGTTAGTATACTGTACTGGTGATTTTCTTTCTGGCTTATTTCACTCTGTATAATTGGCTCCAGTTTTACCCACCTCATTAGAACTGATTCAAATGTATTCTTTTTAATGGCTGAGTAATACTCCATTGTGTATATGTACCACACCTTTCTTATCCATTCGTCTGCTGATGGACCTCTAGGTTGCTTCCATGTCCTGGCTATTATAAACAGTGCTGCGATGAACATTGGGGTACACGTGTCTCTTTCAATTCTGGTTTCCTCGGTGTGTATGCCCAGCAGCGGGATTGTGGGGCCATAAGGCAGTTCTATTTGCAGTTTTTTAAGGAATCTCCACACTGTTCTCCATAGTGGCTGTACTAGTTTGCATTCCCACCAACAGTGTAAGAGGGTTCCCTTTTCTCCACACCCCCTCCAGCATTTATTGCTTGTAGACTTTTGGATCACAGCCATTCTGACTGGTGTGAAATGGTACCTCATTGTGGTTTTGATTTGCATTTCTCTGATAATGAGTGATGTTGATCAACTTTTCATGTGTTTGTTAGCCATCCGTATGTCTTCTTTGGAGAAATGTCTATTTAGTTCTTTGGCCCATTTTTTGATCAGGTCATTTATTTTTCTGGAATTGAGCTGCATAAGTTGCTTGTATATTTTTGAGATTAGTTGTTTGTCAGTTGCTTCATTTGCTATTATTTTCTCCCATTCCGAAGGCTGTCTCTTCACCTTGCTTATAGTTTCCTTTGTTGTGCAAAAGCTTTTAAGTTTAATTAGATGCCATTTTTTATTTTTGCTTTTATTTCCAGTATTCTGGGAGGTGGGTCATAGAGGATCCTGCTGTGATTTATGTCAGAGAGTGTTTTGCCTATGTTCTCCTCTAGGAGTTTTATAGTTTCTGGTCTTACATTTAGACCTTTAATCCATTTTGATTTTATCTTTGTGTGCGGTGTTGAAAGTGTTCTAGTTTCATTCTTTTACAAGTGGTTGACCAGTTTTCCCAGCACCACTTGTTAAAGAGATTGTCTTTAATCCATTGTATATTCTTGCCTCCTTTGTCGACATCTAGGTTGTATTGGTGTATGGATTTATCTCTGGGCTTTCTATTTTGTTCCATTGATCTATATTTCTGTCTTTGTGCCAGTACCATACTGTCTTGATGACTGTGGCTTTGTAGTAGAGCCTGAAGTCAGGCAGGTTGATTCCTCCAGTTCCATTCTTTCTCAAGATTGCTTTGGCTATTCGAGGTTTTTTGTATTTCCATACAAATTGTGAAATTATTTGTTCTAGCTCTGTGAAAAATACCGTTGGTAGCTTGATAGAGATTGCATTGAATCTGTAGATTACTTTGGGTGGTATACTCATTTTCACTATATTGATTCTTCAAATCCATGAACATGGTATATTTCTCTATCTATTAGCTTCCTCTTTGATTTCTTTCACCAGTGTTTTATAGTTTTCTATATATAGGTCTTTAGTTTCTTAAGGTAGATATATTCCTAAGTATTTTATTCTTTTCTTTGCAATGGTGAATGGAATTGTTTCCTTAATTTCTTTTTCTACTTTCTCATTATTAGTGTATAAGAATGCAATGGATTTCTGTGTGTTGATTTTATATCCTGCAACTTTACTATATTCATTGATTAGCTCTAGTAATTTTCTGGTGGAGTCTTTAGGGTTTTCTATGTAGAGGATCATGTCATCTGCAAACAGTGAGAGTTTTACTTCTTCTTTTCCAATTTGGATTCCTTTTATTTCTTTTTCTGCTCTGATTTCAATTTCTCAAATATATTTGTCATGCATGTATTATATATTAAACTATGTTGTTGTTCAGTCACTAAGTCGTAACCAGCTCTTTGCAAACCCATGGACTGCAGCACACCAGGCTACACTGTCCTTCACTATTTCCCAGAGTTTGCTCAAACTCCTGTCCATGGAGTTGGTGATGCTGTCCAACCATCTCATCCTCTGCCACCCCCTTCTCCTCCTGCCCTCAATCTTTCCCAGCATTATGGTCTTTTCCAATGAGTCAGCTCTTTGCATCAGGTGGTCAAAGTATTGGGAGTTTCAGCTTCAGCATCAGTTCTTCCAATGAATACCCAGGATTGAGTTCCTCTAGGATTGACTGGTTTGATCTCCATGCAGTCCAAGGGACTCTCAAAAGTCTTCTCCAGCACCACAGTTCAAAAGCATCAATTCTATGGCACTCAGCCTTCTTTATGGTCCAATTCTTACATCCATATATGACTACTGGAAAAACCATAACTTGAACTATATGGACCTTTGTTGGCTCAGTGAAGTCTCTGCTTTTTAACACACTGTGTAGGTTTATCATAGCTTTCCTTCCAAGGAGCATCTTTTAATTTCATGGCTACAGTAACCATCTTTAGTGATTTTGGAACCTAAGAAAATAAAGTCTGTCACTGTTTCCCCAACTGTCTGCAAGAAGTGATGGGACCAGATGCCATGATGTTAGTTTTTTGAATGTTGAGTTTTAAACTAGCTTTTTCACTGTCCTCTTTCACTTTTGTCAAGAGGCTCTTTAGCTCTTAAGTCCTTCCAATGAATATTCAAGGTTTTAGGATGGACTGGTTTGATCTCCTTACAGTGCAAGGGACTCTCAAGAGTCTTCTCCAATGCCACAGTTCAAAAGGCTCAATTCTTTAGAGCATTCAGCATTCTTTATGGTCAAACTCTCACATCCATACATGACTACTGAGAAAAGCCATAGCTTTGACTATACAGACCTTTGTCAGTAGAGTGATGTCTCTGCTTTTAAAAACACTGCCTAGGTTTTTCATAGCTTTTCTTTCAAGGAAGTTTGTCATAGCTTTTCTTGGGAGAAAGCTTGATAAGCCTAGACAGCAAGTCCATAATAAAGTATCTATCCTGCAAAAGATATCACCAATTAAGAATCTATATGTCCACCTTAGAGTTCTTAAATTAGCTTGGAACTAAAAGAAAAGGTCATGGTGGTACCATATAAGGAAATAGGAAAAAGGAGTTATTGCTTGTCCTTCCATACAACATTTGGGATAGAGTTTCATTACGACTTAAAATGATACTAAGTTCAGAAAAGTGATGAAAAATTATTAGAGGATCTTCAAAAGTTACCTTTAAAAAGCTTAACATGACAAACTATACTTTCTGAGCAAAACTTGGATCAATTTCTTGAGCTTGCCAAGACATAAGGATCAACCATTTTGAGGAATGAAATATTCAATAAATGCCAGTCAACTAAACAAGAGAACTATATCTTTGTCTTTCAGAACTATTTTGCTAAACTTATTGGTGAATAGGCCTTTTTCAGTTGTAGGTCTTTATAATGACTCACTACCTAAAAATTCAGGTTCCTCATATAATTGTTCATAGAGGAAAATTTAATAGATGTTTTTCCATCTTTATAGATTTCTAAACCCTGTGAGAAAGGCTAAAGCCATAGCACTATTGTTGTCTCTCGGACAAATTAGTATGGAGAAAGCATTCTCAGTTCAGTCAGTTCAGTCACTCAGTCGTGTCTGACTCTTTGCGACCCCATGAATCGCAGCACGCCAGGCCTCCCTGTCCATCACCAACTCCTGGAGTTTAACCAAGCTCATATCTATCCAGTCAGTGATGCCATCCAGCCATCTCATCCTCTGTCATCCCCTTCTCCTCCTGCCCCCAATCCCTCCCAGCATCAAAGTCTTTTCCAATGAGTTAACTCTTTGCGTGAGGTGGCCAAAGTACTGGAGTTTCAGCTTTAGCATCATTCCTTCCAAAGAACACCCAGGGTTGATCTCCTTCAGAATGGACTGGTTGGATCTCCTTGCAGTCCAAGGGACTCT